>NC_142047.1:4434545-4741261 GCF_982192425.1 Myodes glareolus | reverse complement strand
GCCATTTCCAGAATCACAGTCCAGATGATATCAGTAGAATAGTTAAAAGCTACAGAGCACAGTTTCTATTATACATACAACTGTGTGGTTCACTTACTATAGAGCTTCCTGGATACTTTTGGTAATGACATACAAAATATTTTCTTATTTGCATAACAAGATAGAATGAATGGAAGGTGACTCATCTGGCAAATCTTAGATCCCCAGCTTCTTTTACCTTTTCTCCTTAAGCCTAAAGGCCAAGAACTTCGGTCCGTACCCCCATCCTATAGTCACACAGATTATTTCAAGTTAGCTTCATAGTTCATCCACACAGTTTATTAACTGACTCAGTACTCTTGTACCACCATCTGTCACCATGGCTTAGAGTGGAAGGGAACCTAAGAGCATCATTTGAATGGCCATTCAATTCACAGATGTGGCAACAAAGGCAGACAGCAGTACCAGGATGGACCAGGGTGGAAGAGACTTTCAGATAAGAATGAAGACTTCATCGGCAGGTTGCAGCCTTAAGCACCACTAAGCAAATTGGAGTCCTCACGGCTTCACTGACCAAACACGGAGAATTCTCCGTACATTGATTTACTATTCCAGGATGAAAGACAATGGACGTGAACTGTGCATCTAACACAACAATAGTGCATAATTGACAAATTTACTAAGTAATGTGCCTTATTTATAAATCAAGATGTAGAGCCTTAAAAGGTGTATGCAATTCCCAGGTAAGTGTGTTGCTGACCTACTGTGCTAGCTCGGAGCTCTGAAAACATTGTGACCCCTTGCTTCTAGGTACTTGATTGAGTCTAAGCGTGTTTCCACACAGCCAGCAGTTACCTGTAGTAAGTCTAGTGAAAAATAGATTCTTTTCTATCCATACTATAAAAACACACAGTATTCCTAGAGCTGGTTCAGAGAGTTGGGAGCTTTGAGTGTCACTGGGGACTTGCTAGGTTGAGGTTTTCATCATGATCTATATACAGAGAAGAGATTTCAGTCTAAGCTAAATCTGGGTAAGAGATGTGGTTCAGAGAGCACTGTACCTGTGTACCTGTCTTCTCTTGTGCTTCACTGCTCTGGTATCTCACTCCCGGGATTTGAACTGATTCCAGGGAATAGGTTGCTTGTTTGGAGCTCCTGGTCATGTATATTAGATCAGGCTATCAAATGATCTGGAAGAAGGGATAAGACCCAAACTGATGGTGGAGAAGGCCGTTATGAGGTGCCATGGAGGCAGTCACAGGAGCAAACTGCAACTATGGGATCCAAGCAGCCTTCTCCAGATGTTTTCCAGTCATTCAGGATAATTTTAATTTGCTAAAAAGAACAGTGTGACCTAAGGCCTCTGGGAAGTGGCAGGATGCCACCTCGCAGCATCACACCTGGCTTCGATAAGGTGAGGGAGCATTTTACTAAGCATTGTTTAGTTCTAAACTCAGTCCTTAAAAATGGTAAGGTTACACGTAAAATATGACACAATCGAGTTTACCCACTGCTATGACAATCTATATAGAGCGAGATCCTTGAGCCGTAAGAAGAAGATGCTTTTTATGTCTGGACCACGGAGGTGCACTTCACTTCAAGAGAGTGTGGCTGCAGTGACTTGAGGTTCCCCTCTTGTTCATATTATTTTAAAATTTGCTTTCTAGTTATAAAGTGATCTTATAAAATCAACTTGGAGACACTATCAATATTTCCCAAAGATAATAATTAGAAGCTTTAAGGTGTGACATAAAATTAGGAGCTTCAACAATGTTAATCATATTTCCCAGCAATTATGTAAAAAATTAGTCAACCATGTAGAAACAAGGAACTGTCGGACTAGCTGGAAATTCAAAAATCATTTTCTAACATCCTCAGTCTGGGAGAAATCTAGATGCAGAGATTAAGTGACTTGTTCAACTTACATACTGATTAGTAATAAAGCTAGAAACCAAGTCCATTTTCCTAAAAATAAAACTTCAGTGGTATTTCTGGTTTACTGATGTCTCTTAGCTAAGAGCTGAGGCTTCTGTCCAGGGTTCCACATCATGATGATACAGAAGTATAAGATGCTACAGTAAATATGGCGGCCGTGGAGTCTGGAAGGGCTTCTTGAAGCAGTGACAGCTCTCAGTGGAGGAAGAAGGCAGTGGCTGGCTGCACTGTCTGCTTTAAATCTCACGTCCACAGATTCATTCCAAACCCCCACTTTCTTGTTGAATCTTGTGTTCAGTTGAAAGTGCTTTTCGACATCAACACCTTAGTTTTCACTAATTTCTCTTCCAGTCAAACACAAGAAATGAATTTAAACTGCAGAGAATGTGTGTGCATGTATATATAGACATATGTAGCAATCATTTGGAGAATCGACTCAGTGTATGATTCTCACATTACTTATCTTGTCTGCATACGTGTGTGCGTGTGGTGCTGGGGAGCCCAGGCCTGGCGCACAGTGGGCAAGTGTCCTACTATTGAACTACACCTTTATCTCCAGAGACACTGAAAACTAAGGAGTTAAAATTAGTATTAGGAAAGAATTATGTGCTTAAGAAAATATACATTGAATTATATAAAAATCAATATGAAATTGAGAATCAAAGCTGACTCTATGATATCTGGATCCAAATACTTGCAACAGGAATTTATATAGCCCTTATTTCTTTTACAATTATACTTTTTGATCTTTTAAACAAATCCCGTCCTCCCTTAGCTCTATTTCCCATTTATGAAGACTGCAACTAACTAGGCTTTTCCTTCACTTTCTGTTTTAAACTCACTTTAGTAGATGATATAGGTAAACAAATATCATAAAAATTTCAGTTTCTTGGCTTTGTTGAGCATTAGAATATTCTTCTGGATATTGCATGTGTGCTCCTGAGCACACAGTTAACCCTGTGAGGGGGTGACGAAATATTGGAAATAATTCTCATCTTATTTAAGGGGGAGCCGAAGCTCTGTTCTCTGTGATTGTCTTACATTAAACTTGCTTGTCCTGACTCTGATTGGATGCCTTTCAACACACACACGTGTTCAGTGTGTAAAGATGTGTGAGCTATTCATGTGGTCAGTTTAGAGACAGACAGGAAAGTAGAGTGAACAACTTGGGAAGAAGGGGATCAGTAGGAGTGGGAGGGGACAAGAGAGGGCCGCGGGGAGAACGTGATCAAAATATATTTCACAAATATAAAGTGGTCATGATAAAATCTGCCATCATGAACAGTTAATGTATGTCAGTAAAGACTTGATGAAAGGATCAGTTTGAGCATTCGACAGTTCAGTCATCCACCCCACAGCTCTCTGTGGAGATTTTGCTGTGTGCACGTGTTGTTGCAAGGGCTGGGTAGATCTTGACCTCTTAGGTAGTGTTCCTAACTCTCAAAGGAGAAAAACAAATCCATATTACTTACATCTGCTCTTTCAAGTCGTCAATGCTTATTTTAAGACAACGAAAAGAAAAATCATGAAATAAAAATTCAATTATTCTTATTTTGTCCCTAAGGGGAATTAAACATGTTCTTTTCAGAGACATTCTTGCAACCGGCTATTTCTTGGACAGCAGATGTCCCCATGGGTTAGTCTTTTAGAAGTGGGGCTGGGGTAAGTCGCTGGCCACCAGCAGAGTGACTAAAGGGGTTGTGATGGAGGTTATGCTTCTTCTCCGTGTCTGGCTCCCGGGTCTGTGGTATGAGCAGCTTTTTTCATACACCTCTGCCATTTCCCAAGCAATGGTGCTAATGTCTTGAGTTCCAAAAGAGTTAAACAAACCTTTTTGTTGTTGGTGGTTTTTTTTATAAGTTAACTATTCCAGACATTTTGTTATGGTAACATAAAGCTAAGTAAGCATAAGAGACATACTATTCATCCCTTCAATGAATTAATTTTCTGATGGTTCCCTATATGGGAACTTGCTGACTCCCCACATTGATGTCATTATTTATGATTACATAGGACCTATGCTTAAGGATATTTCTGTCTTTTAATAAAGCCGTTTAGAATACTGTTGTCATAAGAAGCTATAGGCATTGTGTTTTCAGTAATTGACTTTCTATAATCAATACTTCTAATATGTCAAACAGTCAAAAAAATTAGGCATTTTGGCTAAATATGTATTTTGGGAAATAAGAGTTAACTAATGAGTCCACTTAGCCATATAAATAGCAATTAAAATTATCTTCCTTTCCCAAATAAATTTTTTAAAAAAGTTTGAAATTGAATCCTAACTACCCATGTTCCTGGTAGTGGATCTGCCTTGATTCCCTTCTCTGCCTTACTCATCTTAAATACTGCTAGCTCTGAACACAGCAGCCACTGTCATGTCTGTCTTTGCTGATCCCAGTCTGGCTTGTCTCCATCCCTATATCAACGACTCTCAAAGTGAAAGAGGCTTGTATTTAGTGTCTAAATATCGCGAGAGTGAAATGCCCTCCAATCAATTCAGTTAAGTTCTTGGAAACAGAAGATACCATGGCACCATGGGCTGTTCAGTTTACTTTAAATTTGGCTTTGAATGATTGGACTTTCCCTAATGTACTTGGAAAAGAGTGTCTTAAGGAAAAGACAAAATGAGAACACAAATGAAACCAAGATGAGTTTCCCATTTATTCTGGACTCTTGGGTCCTTTTCTAAAATACATAACTGGTGAGGAATTAAGAGCTTGCTCTTCTCAACAAAGCCCAATGCAGTGTGGTGACATCATTGTGCAAAGGTATGGTGGCTGAAGTGCCAACCAAAGCAAGCTTAAGCCGTCATTGACGTTGCATTGATAAATATTATTAGATATTTCCTAAGACTCAGGAGTTAATAGAGTCATTGCTAAAGGATTTAGAAATTCCTGTCACCTGAGATGACTCTCTTTTGTTTTAAATTTGCTTTCATGTGATGTTTTCGTATTGCACACACGGCTGTCTTGACGTCATCAGCTCTCTCCTCTCATGGCTTACTCAACTCTTCTTATTGTTCCTCTACCTATTGGGTTTTACCTATAGCCACATATATGTGGGCGTGGAAGGAAGACTCATATTCAGATTTTGATGAAAGGAAAAGTCATTTAAATAAACTGTGCAACAGCCTGAGACCATGACTTCTGGCTGAAAGCTGTTCTTTTAGCTTTTTCTATACAGGAACTACAGATGTCAGAGCCCATTATCATTGCATTAAAACAGGTGACTCACCCTGTGTGTATTTCCAGGTTGGAAGGTTATTTCCTCTTGCCTTTCTTCCCATGGCTGCGGGGGAGAGGGGTCATCCTCCTGTTCCTCTGTGACTTCACAGGAAATGCCCTATTCCTGTCTCCTCCTGGCGAAAGTGTAAGAGGTGAAGTTAGGAATTCTAGGCAAATGGGTTTCTCTTCTCTAGAAGTGTGTGTGTGTGAGTGTGTGTGTGTGTGTGTGTGCGCGCGCGCGCGCGTGCATCTCTGTGTGTGTGTGTGCATGAAAACTTAGAAAATACAGAAACACACACATGGCAGCAGTCCGATTTTTTATTGACAAAGAAAAACTAGGAATGGGGAGCCACTGAACAATCCAGGAAACGTCTCTAATTTTAGAGCCCTTCACTAGAGCAGTAATGATTTTGACCCCTGTCCTACTTACTGTATACTGCTCATACGTGTATGAAAAGTTGATTTCAATCTATGATTATTAAATGTGGCACTTTCTTTTACTTGTCTTGAGTGGCGACCAACTTAATTTATGTGACTTCAGGACCTCTTTTAAAATAGCATCAGATGCCAAAGGAAAACATAATTTGGTCTATAGGATTTGGTTTTGACAGATAACATTAACAGTTCTGGGGGGAAGAACTCCATTTGGGTGAAAGATCATGCCCAGAAGAATTTTTGAAGTGAGATTAAAAAAAAATGTCATCGAGGGAGTAATTACACAGTTGAGGCTGAAAATGTGGTTTGCAGGAAATGCCTGCATATGGCTGCGAGAGAACCTGCATATTTAATCCCAGTGGCCACCCAAGCAAGTTCAGCTTTGACTCTGCTTCCTATTCTGCTGTCATGTGACAACTTAGACTAGCAGTTCTCAACCTATGGGGCATGACCCCTTTGAGGATTGAACTACTCTTCACAGGGGTCACCTAAGAATATCAGAAAGCAGAGATATTTATAGTAAGTTTCATAACAGTATCAAAATGACAGTTATGAAGTAGCAATGAAAATAATGTTATGGTTGGGGGCCACAACATGAGGAGCTGTATTAAAGGGTCACAGCATTAGAAAGTTTGAGAGTCACTCCCTTAGAGAGTCTCAGCATGAATCTACAGCAAACTTACAGTTTGGATCTTCTATCAGTACACCGACAGTCTGTCGTGAGCCCAAATAGGTCTCACACTGAAACAGTCATTTATGTGAACGGACGCACACCGAAGACTAGTAGCTATTTCCATGGTTGGATAGCACATGCCGTAGTCTTGATGCACTAGTGAAAATGTAAAGGTTGAGTCTCCTGAAATGACCAGCACACTTGGTGCTCAGTCATGTCTAGAGCTAGTCAGTTTGGCTTTCTGTCTCCATGGCTGCCATCAGAATGTACCAGAACACATGGCCTGCAGATTTCACTCTCATGTCTCATTGTTTTATAGATAAAACCAAGAAAAACTCCACAGAAACAGTTCACCTGTGTTTCTTCAGGACTTGGTTCAGAATGGTCAAATGCTCAGTGCCTCTTTATGTCTTTATGGCAACTGATTGGTGCTATGTGTGTATGCCAAAATATGTTTGACATCTAGAGGTTGTTTTCCTCAACCAAGACTTCTAGGTTGTATTTTATGTATATGCTTGAGATTTGTGATAGGGTAAAATTATTGTGTGTTTTCATTTTAAACATTTATCTAGCTTTATTTTATGCATATGAGTCTTGCTTGCATGAATGTATACGCTCCATTTGCATGTGATGCACACGTAGACCAAAAGAGGGCTGGACTCCCTGGACCTGGAGTTACAGACAGTTAAAAACTGCCATGTGGATTCTTGAGAACAGAACGTTGGTCCTCTGGAAGATCACTCAGTGTTCTTAACCACCGAGAGATTTCTCCAGCCCCAGTTACTGGTATTTTTATAGTTCTGAACCACCATC
The DNA here is from genome assembly GCF_982192425.1 of Myodes glareolus. NCBI lineage: Eukaryota > Metazoa > Chordata > Mammalia > Rodentia > Cricetidae > Myodes > Myodes glareolus. Next base: position 4,734,199 of record NC_142047.1, on the reverse strand, counting down.
TCCAAAATAAAAATTATGTTCCCATTAATTATTTCCTATGACTTTTCTGTTGCTATGATAAAATACCGCAGCCAAAGCAACTTTAAAATGAAAGGATTATTTTAGTTTATAGTTCCAGAAGTTCTAGGTCCATAATAGTAAGGAAGGCATGACAGCAGGGATGAGTAGGAGAAAGATCACATTTTTGTTCACACACAGGAAACACACAGCAAGAACAAGAAGTGGGATGAGGCTATCAACCTTCAAAGCCAGGCTCAGTGATGTTTTTCCCTCATCAAAGCTCCACCTCACCAAACAGCACCACCCACTGGGCATAAGTGTTCAAAGAAATGAGCCTATGGGGGATATAGATTACTCAAACCACAACATTCTGCCATTGGTGGCCATCTCATGATGCAAAATGCATTTAGTCCAGTTTTAGAAGTCCTCAGAGTCTTTAAAAGACTCAACAGTGCTTAAAACTCCAAAGTCTCTTTTGATACTTAAGGAATCTTTTAACTCTTGCCCTTTCTAAAACAAAAGTCAAAACACATACTTCTAACATACAAGAGTACAAAACACAATTACCATCTCAAAATGGAGGAACCAGGGAATAGAGAGGAAACCTTGGCTCCCATCAAGGTTGAAATGTAGAGGACAAACACCCAGGCCTATAGCTCCACCTCTAGTGTCTGTGATAAAACACCATGGACAAAGTAATGTAAGGAATGAAGCTTTTATTTTGACTTCATGATTTTAGGATTGATTCCATAATGGGGGAAGGCTGAGGTTAAAGAGACAGGGGGCAGAAAGATCATAGTTTTAACCACACACAGGAAACAAAGACAACAGAAAGCGAGATGTGGTTATAAACTCTCAAAGTCTGTCCTCAGTGATGTACTGCCTCAGCCAAGTTCCACCTCTTAAAGGCTCCATAATGTTCCCAGTCAGCACCACCAACTGGAGACCAAGTGCTTGAATATATGAACCTATGGAAGGTATTTTTCATCCAAACCACAACACTGTGTATCTTAGTTTGTGAATTTTTTTTCTTCCCAATGTTTTGTTCTTTCTCTTTCCTTTGTTTTGAATGTAGGCAGTTGAAAGCTTTCTGACATAAGTGTGCAGAGACCACTCAGAATAAATTTGGGGTGTTTTTATTTATTTAATTATTTAATTGAGATAGAGTAAATTCCCTTAGAAATCAATAGGCTAACAGCAAGCAGTGGGATTCTGGCAATGTGTTGGCCTATAGTTTGGTAATCACGGGTTCCCTTGTTGAAAAAAGCCGTGGTGACCATGCCTGTGACATGTTAATCATGCTTATATTTCCCATAATCACAAATTCAGGTCTAATTACACTGGTTTAAGTTTTCTTTCTTTGGTTTAATAATGTATAGGTTCAAATGGAACTTTCCCAGCCAGGAAGTTTGCACGACATTTGAGAATGACTGTTTCACCTGTGAGTACTGCATGAAGGCAGTAGGAAGATTTAGAAAGGCTACCCTTCCTCTGAGTAGTCACAGGTAGAGCTTCAGGACAGACACTGCTAGATAGCCTAAGAAGGATTTCTTACAAGAGTATTTCATTTGTAGACATTGAGCTGGTGGCTATGAACACAGGCACTTTAATACAGAACATATATTCCTCATATTTGCCTGTTTTTGACCAAGGGTCACATTTTTTGATTGACCGAATTACAATTCAGAAATATTCTTTCATGCCTACATACCTTTCAAACACCATAAATTTTGTTTTCTAGGAGAAGGCTAATCTCTTTTATTCTGTCTGCATTTTTTTCTTCTAAAAGTGCTCGTTGAATATGGATTGCTTTTATAATAAGAAATCTTATTTTATTATTTCATAATTTTGTAAAATTCTGAATAATTTAAACAAGCAATGCCATATTAGTTAATTAAATTATTGTATCTTTAATGTAATAAATTACTATGCACTCATTAAAATTCATATTATGAACTACTTTAAATGGCAGAGAAAATAAAACAACATACCATACAATAAAGGGATTTCAGCAAATAGCAAAACTTGGAAGCTCTATGGGTACATCTGAATGGGAGAGAATACATGATGAGATATAGAAACTGAATAGCAGGGATGTAGAGGGTTTTCTTTAAATTTAGAAATGCCCTGTTTTCCCTAATATCTTTCAGAATCGCATAATATTTTTAAAGTAGGTAATACATATATTTTACTGTAAAATAGTCTTCAGTGTTTACACAACACCTTTCAGAATTCTGTATTGCTAGCAGGCATGATAAAGAGGGACTTAGTGACCCAGACTTTGGGAACAGAACAAGTACATTCTTGGAGGAGCAGAACATTATCACATTGGTTTAGCTGCGAGAGACCCAACTAGGTACCATTGGGGCCATGTACTTACTAACAGCATTGAATACTCTAAATTTCCTGGCTCAGATAGGCATCAGTTAATTATCTGGTCACTTTATCTCACGACTAGGAAGCCCCTGGCGGGCCATTTGCAGGCGATCAGCTAACTAGATTTACAGTCTGTAGAGCCATTGTGAGCTACATGATAAAGAGCAATGACCAGGAATGTGGGCAGGAAGTCCTCTTACACACTATTGCAGACTGTGGCAGCCAGAGGAGCAGTAATGGTGATAGAGACAGGAGAGGAAACTGAATGGAAGAATAGGTTTGCACAGGACCTTAGAGGCATTTTGGACATTTTAGAAAGTGGTGAGTCTTTTGTAACTATACAAAGAAAGTTCTAGAAAACCACTGTCCAAAGGGATTGATGAAAATGTTCTATAATTATGTTTTCCAATATGATAGTCATTAAACACATAACTTCAGATCTCTGGGTGTGGTGGTACTTGCCTTTAATCCCAGCACTCAGCACTTGGGAGGCAGAGGCAGGCAAATATCTGTGAATTTGAGACCAGCCTGATCTACAAAGCAAGTTCCAGGACAGTCAGGGCTATTGCACAGAGAAACCCTGTCTCGAAAAGCACCCCGCCCCCCAAAAAACCTTCAGATCAAGTTTAAATAACATTAAACCTTAACTGAATTTGAAATTTGAATGATCAATGATATCTGGTGACTTTTGTATAACAAAATGCAATGTTTCAGGTATCTATCTGGTATGTAGAAAATTCTAGAATTCATTTGGTTTCCTGAGAATCTGTTAGATATCATTTTTAGGATGCATCAGCCAACAGAGCATATGTATTGAGAAGAGAGGGGGCTGTATGTAGGGGATTTGCATAGGAAGAGACGGACACAGAATATAAAGGATTGGTCAAGGGATGGGTGACAGCTAGCAGATGGGATTGACTGAGCAATCAAGAGGTACAGGAAGTCAAGGATAAAGCTAGGATTAGCGGTGATTGTAGACATTAGCCTGCAAGTCTTTCTCAAGTGAGACGGAGACATTTTTGAAAGACTGAAGTGAGTGTGAAATCTAGGAGACATCGGGTGTGACACAGCATACGCGGTGACAGAGGTAAAAAGGCAAAGACGTGTTCCTCTACAGACAGTGAAGTCATGTACTCTACAAAGATGAAACATGAAAACCAGGGTAACTCTGCCCCTGCTGCGATACCAAAACCCCGAAGGAATCACATAGTTGCTTTTATAAAAAGCGATGGCTTCTGCCAGCCAGGAAGGAAACCTGTTTGACAATCGCAAGGAACAGGTTTTTCCCTTTTGATGATAGCAGACAAGACCTGGAGGGCAACTGCAGTTAAGGGTCAAAGATAAAGAAAGATGGTACTCCAGAAAAGGAAGGCAGAGCCAAGGCATCCTCTGTCCTTATCTTCCTCAACCAAGGATGATTGTTAAAGCAAAACCCAGTTGAAACTTTGCTTTAGGGGGAGGAACTTGAACTTCCCACAGGGCTGGAAACCCTGACTGCCCATAGGGACAAAGAGGGAGGAGGAGAGGGAAGGGGGGGGGGGGAGTGGGACGGTGTTGGGAAGAGGGGCGTAAATGGAAACTTTTATAATTTAATAAAATTACTTTCAAAAAAAAAAAAGAAATGTTCCGACTGGAAGGAAGCAAACAAATCCTTGTTCACGTGCAGCTTTGCTTTGTAGGGCATTGATATGAGTTATGGACGTGGATTCTAGTGATACTTCCTTTGTTAACGAACTATGTGACCTCAATATGGTGTCACTCACCTCCTTTGCCACAGCTTCTTGTAAAACTAGATTAGGATTCACGTTTCTATTCACAAGCTTTATGGTTCCATCAGCAGGATGGTCAGCTTGTAACGGCTAACGTCATAGTGTATCTGGATGTTCAGAGCCAATGCTCATACGGCTAACGTCATAGTGTGTCTGGATGTTCAGAGCCAATGCTCATTTTAACCCATGTGATGATATTGAACCTGTTGTTTCCATGGAAAGCTTGAAGTGACTGGTGTCTGTGTTAAACAGACCTTTGTATCTTTATGAGTTATGTGTCTTTGTGAGTTATGCAAAGTTTCAAAGTTCAATATACATATTTAACATTATTGAAAATGTCACAATTAATAAAGATGTTTCCATGAAAGAATCTGAATGACAAACTTCAGTTCAAAGAAACTGTTTGAAGCTCCTCAGTGCTGCCAGGAGGTGTAAAGCCTGTGGGACTCTTATGCAGTACTCTGAAACTCTGATTTCAGCTCTGTTTAAGAAAGACAGAGAAGGCCCAAATGAAAAAAGGAAAGAAGGATGGGTATTAAGTTTTCTCAGAGAGTCAGATTCAATAGGAACTCACACACAAACACACATATACACATAAATCCACACATATACACATGCAAAAACACACACACGTTCACACATACACACATGCAAAAACACATATAACACAATCATATGTGTATATATGCATAAACACATATACACACCCATGCACACATATAAGACATATGCAAACATACACACACATACAATATACACATATACACATGCATGCACACATATATGCACACATGCATACACACACATGTACACACACGTGCGCACACACACGCACCCCTCCAATACACAGAGGGAATTTACTATAGATATTGGTAGGTGATCACAGAGGCCAGACGACCCTTACTCTACTGACTGCAAGCTGAAGAGTTATGACCCCTCCCTTGCCGAGGTTGGGTCTGAGGCAAGTGCTGGTGGTTTTCAGAGCAACTACCATGGGCCTGCAGGAAGAAAAGAATGAAGGAAAGATGGCAGGGAGACAGGAAACAAAAGCAGGGAGGGGAGCAGAGAAGAAGTGAAGATGGAAATGAGAAGAAAGAGAAAAAGAAGGGAAAGAGAAAGTGAGGAGGAAGAAAGGAGGGGAGGAAAAAGCTGAATGTTTCTCTTCTGTGGAAGAACCTAGTGAGTGTTAGTGTTTCACCATTAGTACCCGTGAGCCCCAGGCAAGCAACAAGCAAGTGTTTTGGAGCACAATTCTTTGAAGTTTTTTCTAATTCTGCATTGCTTCATGGCTGATGATGCAGCTGACGTGGTGGGGGACAGTGGTTAAGTCACTAGGACAAAGTCACCTATACATTGTCTTCCTGCTGGTCCCAGTTCTGAAGAGTGTCTGCTGCTAGACCGAGGCAAGGGGACACATAAAAAGACTACTGCCAGTCAAAATTCCAAAGACAGAGGAGGCTCACCTGTACAGCAAGGGTACCCAGAGAACCCTCCCTCCCCTCTGCTACCTGGGTTCTGCCCAGTGGTGTCAAGAAAAGCCACCCATCTCTGCCATAAACAGAGACATACCTCTCCTCTAGAGGATGATCAGGTGGAAAACTCAGAGATATCCCTACAGATGTGTATGTGATTGATAGTTTATACCAAGTTCATAGTCTCTTTTCTGTTGCTCCCTTCTTTCCCTCCTCCTTCCCTTTCTTCCTCCCTTCCCTCCTCCTCTTACTCCTACATAATTGATCCATCTTTCTTTTTAACCTTTGATTAGTCCTCGGAAGCACTGAAATTTCCTCCAATAACCAGAGAAATGTTTTTATTGAAAAGGTTAGCATGTTCTAGTTTTCACAGGGCCTAAAACAGGAACAGACTGGCATTTCCATCTTTCCATAATAGGGACTGTTCCCTGAAAATGAGGACATTCCTCTCAGAAGTCCTTTTCTCTGGACCAAGACTAGAGTTTGGTTCCACTCTCAGAACCTTTGCCTTACTAAAGGACTGTGAGGTTCTGAAGGAGGATGGACCTACAGAATTCAAGTTTCTAGAAGTCGCCTAGCCAGCGCTGTCCACAGACAGGGTATCATTCTGTGAGCCCTCATGACAGCTCACAGGCAGGGAAAACACTCCCCAAACAAGCAAACAGACGAACACTGTGAGTTAATAAAGACAGAAGGCAATAACAGGCATCCCCTGTGCCTGGGCCCCTGGGCACACATCTACACACACATACATACATACACACAGACACAGCTAAAATGACAGAGCTCACTCGTAGAACTGCTGTGTTTTTGTCTTTCATTATAGAGATTTAGTGAAATACTTTCAAGTAAAGCAGATGCTTTCCTTCAATATCAAACCTTCCATGGCCTTAAAGATGCCTTAAAGAAGTCATTTCTGGCTGCCTAATTGTGATCTCCTTGACCTTTGGGGGTGCCAGTGGCTCACTTGCAACCGTGCAAGTCACTTGTCTTCAGCATATCTTGGTTGTGAGACTGTGGCCAAGAACTTTGTTTTTTTTTTTTTTTTTTACTCTTCAGAGAAATGTGACGACTACTGGCAATCCATTGCTCCTATGTACATCCCTAGGGACCTCCTCTAGTAGCACCGCGCTGCAGCTACTCTTGAATTCTGGACCACTTTTGTTCCAGCTGATTGGTGGCTACCTTGCCCTCTTAATTTACATTTTCTTTCTTGCTTTCTTTCATTTTAATTATTTTAGTTCCTACTATCCTTAATTTTTATTTGAAAATAGCTTTATTTTTCATACCATGCATTATGATTATGGTCTCCCCTCTGCCTGCTTCTCCCAGTTGCTTCCCACCACCCCTCCCATCTGTATCCACACACTTTTTATTTTTTTAGAAAATAAAGAGGAATCTAAGTAATAATAATAAAATAAGATAAAACAAACAAACAAGTTGGAACAGGGCAAAGCAAACAAACAAAGGAAAAAGAGTCAAGGAAAAAGCCCAAGAAGCACATACAGTCACATCGTAGGCACATGCAGGAACCCTATAAAAACACAAAATCTGAATCCATACAATATATGCAAAGGGTCTGTGAAGTGTTACAAAACAAAACAAAATAAAAGAAAGCAAAAAGAAATCCCAGACTCAACATTATGAGACAAAGAATCTCCAAAGATACCCTGAGTTATTTTTGTGTTGGCCATTTATTGCTGGTCATAGGGGTCTACCCTTAAGAGTAGTTAGTTTCCCTAGTGAGACTCCCTTTTGGGGATAACTTCTGGGTTAGGGCATGGGGCTTTAATCCACTTCTTTTAGCTCTAGCACCCCATCTAGTGCAGACGGTGCAGGCCCTATTCATACTGGCCCAGTCTGTGTGAGTTCATACATGCATTGAGCCTGTTGATGTGAAGGGTCTTGTTTCCTTGTGTCTTCCACTTTTTCTGGTTCTTACACTCTTTCCACCTCTTTTTCAGAGTTCCTTGAGCCCTGGGGTTGGAAGGAATAAAGAAGATAGATCCTTTAGGGCTAAGTATTCCAAGGTCTCTCACTCACTGAATGTTTTCTGTTTGTGAGTCTGTATTTGTTCCCATCCATCGCAAAAGGGAGCTTCTCTGATGATGGTTGGGCAAGGCACTGATCTATGAGTACAGCAGAATGTTGTTACATTTTTATGTCCTTTATCAGAACAGTAGTATTTGATTTTTCCCTAGGTCCTGGTGTTATCTAGTCTCAAGGTCACCCAAGCCATTATGGGTATAGGTTCCATCTCATGGAGTGGGCCTTAAATCCGATCCGATAGGGGTGGTTACTCCAACAGGCTTTGTGCCACTGTTACACTAGCATGTTTTGTGGGCAGGTGCTCATTTTTGGTTAAAGGGCTTGTATTTACTTTTCTCTTTTTGTAGTGAGTATAGTACTTCCAGTACCATGAACAAGTTTCCATACAACTCCTCAAATGGTCCAAATTATTCTTAGCTGCCCCTTCTCATATTTCCTCTCTCTCCCCACTCCCATTCCCTGTATGATCCTGCTGTCCCGGCATCTGCTCCTGGCCATTCATAATTTTCTATCCTATTTTCTCTTCCTAGGGAAATACATCCCTTCCCTCCCCACAGGCCTTTGCTTTCAGTCTAAGCCCTGTGGTCATATGGATTGTGCCTCACTTATCATTTATTTGACAGAAAATATCCACATATATTGCCTTATTTTATGTGTGTTAATTTACAGCCCTAGGAATGGCCTAACTCTGACTGTTAGGCAAGCCCTCTCCATGGAGCCATTCTAGCTCTCTTGGTTCATTTACATTTTATGTTTCTACTTCTCTTTCCCTTTCAACTTGGCAGGTCCTTATGTCAGTCTTCTGGGGCAGAAGTTCTTTCTTCGTCATTTCATCTACCGTTTCTTGTCTTAGTAGACGTCTTAGTATTGTTCTCTTATCTGATACCAGCATCACACACTTGAGTTTCTAACCACTTCCGGTCTATTCTAACATGCAGTTGGAGCAGCTTGAGCTGAAAGCTGTGTCACCAATGCATAAAGTTCACCGAAAAGTCAACAGTCGCTTTTAGGTGGGAAGACATTCACTTCTGGGACTTTGCTTTGTTCTGCTACGCAAAAAGAAAGCTGAGACTTCACTTTGCAGCAGTTCTGAATGAGAGCGTGTTAGTCATCTGTCACTAGAATGAGAAGCCGGAGACGGTGAACTGCTCAAGGGGAAAAGGTTCACTTCACTCCCGCTCTGAGTTGGAGCAGCTCTAGTGAGAACCTCCTGGGGATGGCAGATGGGAGCGGCCAGAACAAGCAGTCGCGTCTCAAACAAGGAAGTGGAAGAGGGGAATGGGCAGTTTTTTGGAAAATAGCACGTGGAGTATTTGAAGAGAATCTTAAAACAGTGCACTACTCTAATACATATTTGTAGGCAGGCAAAGACTTAAATTGGACATAAAAATTTATAATCATGGAAGATTGATAAGGTGGTGTCTATTAAAATCAGCATATTTATTCATTAAAAGTGAAAAATGATTTAGTTACAGATTACAAACGTAAAATCTTGAAAACGATTTTATTTCATTAAAATCTTGAAATCAACACAGCAGACACTGGTGTTTCGTTCTTGACTTTCTTTTCTGTGACAAAACACTTAATATGAAGAACTTAAGGGAAGAAGCACTTGTTTTGGTTCAGAGGTCCAGGCTTTCTGGTCACTATCCCGTGGCTCCATGGTCCCAGGCCAGTGGTAAGGCTCCTCATTTGATAGCAGACTGGAATCAGGGAAAAGCAGGGGCAGGAGCAAGAGGAGGATCTGCCTGCTTTGGCTTACTTCCTTCTGTCAGGCCCCACCTACCAAGATTTTCAGCACCTTCCAAAATAGCACCAGCAGCTGGAGACCTCAGCCTTAATACCGGAGCCTGTGGAAGGCTTTTCGTAGTCATACATAAGATGTTGCAGGACCCAGACTAAGCTTAAACCTTTATAAGACACAGTTTCCACAACCAGGTGCTGGCCACTCTGTCTCTTATAGACTGTACGCCACACTAATTACCTTCCTTCCTGCCTCATCGCCCAGTGTTATTCAACCTTCTGAAGGCTGTGGCCATATTCCCCTGTACGTTTTTATACTTCTGTAAGACATTTGACCTCAAACAATACTGCCATATTAGCCAGTGGCCCAGTCAGAGAGTGGCAGCACACTCAGCTGGATCACTGGGACTAATGGAGGGATTCTTCTCAGACATGTGGTAGAGAGCAGAAGTGGGAACGGTTTAAAACAAAGCAGGGTCCAAGAATGAATGCTGGATCCTCTTACCATTCCATATCCTAAGATGGAGGCGAGATACTGAAGGAAAGAGTGCAGTGGGAACAGTCTTCCTGACAGGCGCCAGGACCTTCGAGCCAAGCAGGCTTCAGTCCAGGATCCCTTGCATGCAGAAAGTCAGGACAATGTGCTGGTCCCACATTCCTGTCTTAGAAAGCTTCTCATTGTCTGTCTTTGACTGACGAAAAGAAAGCAGGTAAGCCAGGGACTGCAGAGAGGGAGTTTCGTTGCCATGGCAGAAGCAGAGGGGAAAGGTCTAAGCACAGAAAGTATCAGGGAGCTGCCGCCCAATCAGATAATTGGTGCCGAGGATTTTCTGCATGCTCCATCTTTGTATCAAATTCACCATCTCTCCACGTAGTTTCCCCAAACTTGCTATGAACTCAGTATTTTGCTAATATTTATTTTTCCTTTCCTTCTAGGGAAATGTTGAATGGCGATGCACTTTTTTCTTGTCAATCATGCTTCTGTTAAGGTTTTGAGAGGGAGAATAAGAGAGAAGTCACCTCTGCTGTTTAAAGCTGAACATGAAGTCCTCTGGACGGGATGGTATGCTCCGAAGTCTCTGATAGCCAGAGGCTCAACCTTGGCTGTCTTACAGCCAGGAAGAGTTGTCAGCTTTTGAGAGATCTGTCTGCTGAGTTTAGGTTCTGAAGTTTTCAGGGGCCAGTAGAAACAGGACCACTGTCGCAGCAGCTTCCCACGGCTCAGTCTCTTGCGTTTGCCAGCACCAATTCAACACTCTACCCCTTCCTGGTATACTTCATCTTCTTCTGAAACTCATGACTTACCTGAGGCCATTGGAGAGTTTCAGCTTGGAAACAGTGTTTCCTAACCCCCCAAAATCTAAGAGCACAATCTCTAGCTTCTGCCTGGGGGTACAAATTCTCCAATAGAAGAAGGGTTTTCAAAAACTCTTGGTCCATTTTGTTTTTCTATAACCAAGTGCCTGACTCTGCATACTTTATTAGAAAAAAAAGTGTGCTTGTTTTATACTCTTGGTGAGTGGAAAGTGCAAATGGTGAGCCATGGGACACCTGGTATCGGATGAGAACCACTCTGGCTTCATCACTACACTGCCCGGCACAGAAGTAGAGCCGATCACAGAATGATTGTATGTTGGTCAAGGAGGCAAAGTAACAGCGGGGAGTTAAGCTCACTCTTGAAACTATATTCTCAGAAACTAATCCAAACACAGCGGACTTGGCCCATTCTGGAGCTACAACTTTGCCTAACCCCTGGGAACACAGACCCCTGATTTTCCACAAAGCTCCACCTCCTCAGGGCACCACTGCTCTGTCTCCAGCACACTGGGGACCAGGCTTCCAACATGTGGGCATTGACGGGACAGACTGTGTCCAAAGGACAGTATGACCAACACCCTAGAAGCTGTCATTTCATGCTAATTCTTAATGCCTCATGCTGTTGAACCCAAGGGCAAGGTGTCCAGCCTGGACCCCTTCTCTGAGAATGCATGCCTTTCTGAGGCTCCTTCATTCTCCAGAAGACTTCTGCTCAGATGGCATATATCAGCGTACCATCAAACTGCTGTCGGTCTTGATTTTTGAAATATTTTTGTGATTTTGATGAAATAGTATAAAATTCCACTTTGTTCTTGGTCATTTTATATTTTCATTTCATTATTGTCTCATTTATTTATTGGAGTTTTAAGCATCTTTGGACTGCATGTTTTTGGTCTTTGAAAAATTAGAATTAGCAGACCAATATCAGTATAAAATTAGGTATGCAGCCAACACTTGTTCTTTGGCTACGTCATGGTTCCAGCCTTGACAGGTAGGAAACACTCTCATGCAATTTTTTCCTACAAGTATCTGCATGTACTGTCTGCTGTCCAGGGTAGGACAAGAAGCAGTTTAAGCAAATGCATTTGCTCCATCTCCAAGACCATGTTTATATGCTAAGAAGTTCTAGAACTTCTCCCTCACTTCAACTTTTTATGTCATATGTAGGATAAATGCTGAGGATGACACATTTATAAAAATGATTAGTGTAATATTTAACTATTTTGAATATGAATTTGGGAATTTGATAAGCCTGCTTTTAAACCTGAAGTTGGGTAGGTAGGAATCTGTAGAAAGAAATCTCTGTGGTAGGGAAATATTAGTGTTCTTTGATTACTAGTGAGTGGTGATGCCTGAAAGCCACATAGGGAGAGGGTGAGGCAGTGTGAGGCCCCAAACCTCACTCCTAGAACACAGTGGTGGCATGTACAGAAATACGTATGTAAAGCAGATGAGAACCTTGGCAGAACAAATGTGAAATCAAGGCTGGCCTGAAGTCCGAGAAGAATAGCATGATGCCTAAGCATGCAGAAAAGAAGCGAGGGAACCATTTATGTGTTTTGATTGGCAGCAGTGAAAAGCCACCATGAGTTTTGCTCTATTGGCAACTAGGATGGCCCAGGAAATCTAGGAGAAGTGGAAATTGCTTCATCCAGCAGTCCACTACAGTGCAGGCTTTTTCCAAATGCTGCCGTGAGTACTGACGTGGTGCAGTGGCCTGGTACTATAACATATGATCTGTGTGATACTATAACATACAATCTGTGTCCTGAGGGGAAAGAGAAAATGCTTCACTACAAGAAAAGCTTCACTGTAGAAGTGACTTTGCGTACTGTTATATTCCCACATTTAGAACACTGCCTGGTGCTTCCAGAAATAAGCTGTTAATTAGCGGAATAAATGATTTCTTGGCTTTGTCAATTCTCTTTGTTAATGGTATTTAACTTTAAAAGGGGAAATTAGGCAGCAATGGCCTAAGTCAGCGAGTGTAAATGTGCAGTTTTGAGACTGGGCAATGTGAAGAGCACATGACAACATGAGGAGCCTGAGGCGCCTGAGGCAGGATTTGCTTTCTCGAAGGGTGTAGAGCAGCGGCCGAGGGACTGGAGAGAAATCACAGTGATCCCACGAAGCCAGGCTGCATGCAACCCAGAGCGCTGCTGGAACTCTGATGACCAGCATTACAAGGCTGAAACTGACATCAGCAAGAAGTGAAGCTGCATTCTAAGAGCAACGGCAGAACACAAGTCTAAGTGTGCCGTCACAGATACGTGGAGGCTCTGCATAGAGCAAGGGAAGACTGGGACACCATGGAAAGAATATTTGGCCAGGCAAAGGGTTTTCCAGTAATACTGCTCACTCAGATAATGTCTACTACCAATATTATTGCTAAATGTAAAGATAATATACTTTCTGTAATTAAGCCCATAATTATATACATAATTTTTAAATTAGGTAGAAATTAGATTGACAGATGTGTTCTTCTCTTTCCTTCTCTCTCTCTCCCCTTTGTGTGTGTGCACGTGTGTGTATGTGTGTGTGCACGTGTGTGTGTGAATGCATGTGTGTGTGTGCATACTCATGCCCACAAAGGTATGAAGGAGGCTTCAAGAGGGCTTCAGACCCCCTGGAACCAGAACTCCAGGTGGTTGCAAGCTGCCTGATGTCGATGTTTGGTACTGAGCTCTGGAACACTGGGAGAGCACTGATGTCGATGTCTGGAGCTGAGCTCTGGAACACTGGAAGAGCACTGATGTCGATGTTTGGAGCTGAACTCTGGAACACTGGGAGAGCAGTGTGCATTCTTTTTTTTTCTTTTCAAATTGAAATGACTTTTTAGTAAGAAGACTATTATCCTTCATAGAAACTCATATAGTACAAAAAAGAGATGAGAAAGTGAAATTCCTTTTTCTTGCCACACTCAACAGGGAGCTTCACCAATAGAAAGGACAAAGTTAGGGATGATAAGGAAGCGACACCGCTCAGTAGAACTCCATCTTCTGCAGTTCCGTACCGCGTGGCAGGCCTGCTGGGTGCTCACCCGAAGAAGTCACTGGGTACTCATCACATCGGAAGGATGAGGTAACAACCACCGAGTAATCTCTTCAACCCCAATTTTGTTCTTCTGAAAGAAGACCTCCTATTGTCCATGGAGAATAGGCATCTTCATCTGGAGGGCTGGGAGGCATTAGTACAGTTTCAAAGCAGGTAGAACTTCGTTATGGAAAGACTTGCTATGTCAGTTATGTCAAGAGTCAAATGGCATGCCCGGAAGTACAATCAACACATGCAGTAGAGTCCCCGACTGTAAAGCGGGCCCATGAGCCATTCACTTACTCAGTTCATTCACTCACTCAATAAACACAACCCAAGTGTCTCCTGAATGGGAGGGATTATGGGCAATACAAAGAGGAATGATTTGCAAACTTCATAAATTATTATTCCAAGGAGACTGGGTTCATCATGTGAGGGGGAGAGTGCTTCTAAAAGAATTCTGCTGACATTTTTTGTGAAAACATTTTTTTTTTCTTTTGAAAATTGTCATCCTTGATTTTTCAGTGGACCTTATGTGGCATCTTCCTTCAAATAGTCCTTCAAAGATCTATTGACTTTTTAACAAAACTACAAGTTTATTAATGAGTATCAACGTGTTATTTAGATTTTTCAAATGACTGCTTTTCAGCCTTTTGATTAAGATGGAGTGTTAAAAATCCCGTTGTATGCCTTCATTATAATTATGAATTTGGAGAATGTGTTGCCACTGGATGAAACCCTGTTAGAACTGCCTATCTCAGATGCAACCCAGTCTATTAGCTAATTGAGCCAAGACACTTAATTGTCGTGATTTAATGGCACTTCTACAAACTCTTAAAAATGCTTACGTGTATATATAAGTGTATTTGTGTGTGTGTGTGTGTGTGTGTGTGTGTGTGTGTACACATGAATACAAACATTCAGATAAAGTTGCAGAAAAGGTGAAGCTTCTCAGAACACCATTTAAACAATCTCTGTCCATTACATGTTTGTGGATGAGCCTTGGACCCAACCACACTGAAAACAAACACTCCCACTCTCTGTAAAGACTCAAGAAAAGGAGTCAAGAGTCTCCTCTTGGTGGGTGCATGGAGAGTCACATTGCGTAACTAGGAGCTTGTAGACGTAGGACAAGGTTGTAGTCATTTCATCACTGAGGTGTTTTGCAGTTTTTCAGTGCCACGCTTCATTTAGCTCTGCTGATGCAAGACCACAAAATAAAAATCATGAAAATATTAAATGATTGCTAGATAGGTTTGGGTTCTTAATTTTGAAAAGTAAACAAACTATACTAACCAATTTTTCTTAACCTACGTGCCAGTACAGAAAAGTAACTTTTACTTACAATTAAAGAATGAAACATACATCACCGAGAAAAAAATGATTAAATTTTCTCAAAAGACTATTGTCATTTTTCTCAGCAAAATTTCCCTTTTATTTATTTTTATTTTAATGCTGTTAATTGAAATAGAACTGAATACTTTTCCCCCTCCTTTTCTCTCCTCTAGTTCCGCTAAGGTTTCCTCCCTCAAACCCTTTCCATGTATGTGTATACGTGTGTGGACACATGCACACGCACACACACACACACACACACACACACACACACACAGTGTAATTTCAATGCTAACCAGTCTGCATTGAACAACAAGTGTGATTTGACTAGAATAAGGACAGGGAAAATGTTACCTGGATCCCACTATTTTCTAGAAGGTCCTCTAAGATCCCCCAACTTCAGGGTGGGTCTGCTCACAGAAAACCAGCATTAGTATTTATGTACATGGGACAAGCCAGAAATGTCAATTTAGTAGAAATAATTTTATTTTGCACAAAAAGTCTAAAAAATTTTGGACTATATCCCAGTCAATACTTCTAACATCCAACCATATTAATGGTAGTATTACATTTTTACATCTTAAATTTATTATTATTATTATTGTTATTATTTATATGTGTGTGTGTGTGTGTGTGTGTGTGTGTGTGTGTGCTGAAAGACAACTTGCAGGAATCCTTTTTCTTTCCATCATGTGGATCCCAGGGACTGAACTCTCATTATCAGGAAGGCATCTTGATGAGCCATCCTACTTGCTCACTAATAGGAGATTGTTATTAGTGAACTGAGCTTGATGCTCTGCATGTCAAACCAATTGGGTGGTAGCAATCAATCTCCCAAGCTTCTCATTCTGGAGTGGTCCACTTTGAAGTTGCATATGTAACTTGCTACTTTTATGCCATCGATATATAAAATGAGGTACTAAGACTTTTTTTTTTTTTACTGCAGATATGTATGAGGGTATAAGAGTGGTCTTTATGTTTTGGATATACCCCTCAGGGAAGAGAACAGCCATGCTGTTAGCACTGCCCTGCGGCCGTTCGTTCCCAGCATGGCGGGCTCCCTCTCAACTTCCTGTTCTTTCCAGCAGTCCATTCCTTCATCATTCAGCTTGAACTTCTGACAGCTCTGTTTTCCCTTTCAGCTCAGGCAATTATTTTTCTTTCTATTTCACAAGAAAGTGAAGCCATTAGACCAAAATACTTTCAACTTCTTGACATGAAGTGGACAAGTTTGTCAGAAGGCACACGTGTGACTTTCTCCTTCTTTATACAAAGTAGGTGGAATTGGCTTTCGGAGAGCCGACCGGGCATCTCTCTCTAGACCCCCTCCTCTCACTTTCTATAGACCTTGGTATCTTACCCCCGCCTTTAAACACATTCATTACTTCCATTAACAGCTGCTTT
This sequence comes from Myodes glareolus, assembly GCF_982192425.1. Classification (NCBI taxonomy): domain Eukaryota; kingdom Metazoa; phylum Chordata; class Mammalia; order Rodentia; family Cricetidae; genus Myodes; species Myodes glareolus. The sequence goes on along the minus strand of NC_142047.1, from coordinate 4,717,701 downwards.
ATGAACTCAAACAACTCAATGGCTGAATCTCTCAAGCAAATAAATAAAAACTGGAGAAAGGATCCAAGATATACTTGCCAGAAAAACAAATGGAAACTAACAACAGCAACAACAAAAAAGGCATACACACAGACAACAGGTATTTAAAAAGATTTCTAATATCACAATCATTAGAGAACCACAGATCAAATTATCATGAGATTATCAAAACTATAAAAAATATAAAAGGCAAATGTTGTCAAGGGCGAACCATGATAAACAAAAACTCAGAGACAGATATTGGGGTTCAACCTGAAGACCAGAAAAGAAAAACAGCCAACCACTGTCTTTTTCTTCTACCTCAGTCTCAGAATGGTGATCCTGCCTGCAGGAAACCTCAGAATGAGACTGAGTCTGAGAGTTGTCTCTTCCTGTTTTATAATCCTCTCTAGTTCCAGGATTAAGGACATGCACCACTACCACCGGGTTTCTATGGCAAGCTAGTGTGGCTACTGGGATGAAAGATGTGTGTCATTGCTGCCTGGTCTGTAAGACTGGCCAGTGTGGCTGTTTTACTTTTCTGATCCTCGCAAGCTTTATTTATTAAAATGAAAATGAAATATCTCTACCCAAGGGTATGGAGAAAAGACGATCTTTGAATATAGTTGGCAGAAATGGCATTTAGCACAGCAGTAGGAGATTGCATAGATGTTTCTCAGAAACACAGAAAACAACCACAATATCACACAGCAATTGTACTGACAGAACCACAATATGACTCAGTAACTGTACTGACAGAACCACAATATAACTCAGCAACTGTACTGACAGGACCACAATATGACTCAGCAACTGTACTAACAGAACTACAATATGACTCAGCAATTGTATTGACAAAACCACAATATGACTCAGCAGTTGTACTGAAAGAACCACAATATAACTCAGCAATTGTACTGACAGAACCACAATATGACTCAGCAATTCTACTGCTGGTATGAATATGCAGGAAGTGAAATTGCTGTCTTTGAGAGCAGTCTCTGTGGCTTTATTTAAAATAGTCAAGCTATGATGCCAACCTAAGCACTCAGAAATAGATGAACTCAGACACACACACTCACACACACATGAGATGAAGTTATGAGTTAAGCCTAAGTGGGATGAATGAAAAAGGAGGAAGCTGTGTCAAGCACAGGAGACCATACAGCACGTGATGGCAGTGCATGTATGGGGGTATTGATGCAGAGGTATAAAGTTTCAGATATACAGAGCGAGAAAGTTCTGAGGTATAGTCTACAATTTGTGATTACAATATAATTATGTTATATTGTAATATTTATTATTTAATAAATATTATTATTTAATAATAAATATTATTATATTATTTGATGCTTGTGGAATTTGTTAAGACAGAGGATCCTAACTGTTCTTATCGCAGTGGGTTAGAGAGATGATACAGGTTTCAGTTGTGTGCTGCTCTTGCAGAGGACCTGGGTACAAACCCTCAGTGGCTCACAATTGCCTGTAAACTCTAAGTCCAGCGACAGGGAACCTGATGCCCTATTTTGGCCTCTGTTGGCACTGCACTCACATGCACATGCCCCCACCCTCAAAGATTTTACGACGTTCAAATTGTTACTAGAATGTTCTTATCACAAAAAACTAGGTGGTGGCGGCACACCCCTTTTATCCCAGCATTTGGGAGGCAGAGGCAGGTGGATCTCTGTGAGTTCCAGCCCAGCCTGGTCTACTACAACTCAGGACCAGGATCAGTAATACCAATAGTTGACTGAGTCCTTCCATATAAATCAGTAACCAAGAAAATGTCTCGCAGACATGCCCAAAAGCAAGTCTGATGGTGGCATTTTCTCAGCTGAGGATTCCTCTTTCCAGATGACCCTCGCTGAGGTTAGTTGGCAAAAAAGTAGCCAGAACAATGGTGGTAACTATTTTACAGAGAATATGTATATAAAATATGTTGTAAAATTCTCAACTATATCTCAAATATTATAAATAAGAACTATAGGCCACAAGAGTCTAAACCTCTGAAAGCTGACAAAGGAGGAAATTCCTTCTGACACAGAGTTCAGTTGTGTTTGCCCCGCTTCCTCTCTTTATTCTGTAACTGCATTTCCAGAATGAAAGGTGTGTACCCACTGTCTCCATTCCGGGTCTTGCCATACCCTTACTGTGGTCTGCAGCCAACTCTAGTCTGGATTCTGATCCATTTTTTATCTTACCCTTGTCAGATTAACAAAATTATCTTAGACTCTAAATTCAATGGACATGTTATAATTTTAATATCATTGCCTTTTAAAAAAATAAAAGCTGCATAGGACTGAACTAGGTCCCCTGAATATAGGTGACAATGGTGTGACTTGGGCAGTATATGGGGACACTGGCAGTGGGACCATAATCTAACTCTAATGCATGAACTTTGCGAATCTTTACAGAGATTCTACTTTGCGAATTTCTACAGAGAGATACCTTGCTCAGCCTAGGCACAGAGGGGGAGGGCCTTGGTCCTGCCTCAATGTGGTGATGGGATAGACTTAGCTGACTTCTCAGGGGGTAGACCTTACTCTTTCTGAGGAGCAGATGGGGGTGGGATGGGGGAAGGGGAGAGTGAGAGGAAAGGAGGAAAGGGGAACTGGGATTGGTATGCAATAAATAAATAAAATTTGTTACAAATTTTTTCCTTAAAATTTTAAAAATGCTTATTTATTTTTATTTTGCATGTATAGGTGTTTTGTCTGCATGTATGGCCATGAATCACAATCATGCACTGTCTGTGGAGGCCAGGGAAGGATAGTCAGATCTCTGGAACTAGAATGCAGACAGTTGTTAGACAACAGGTGGGTCCTTGGAATTGAACTCAGGTCAATATAATATGAACAGTAAGTGCTGTTACCCACTGAGCAATTTCTCCAGGCTCTGTTATTGTCCTCTTTTTAAAAAGTTAAAAGAAAATTTTAAACTAATCCTTTGCATATGATATCATGAAGGCATCAGATATCCTGAAACTGGAGTTAAAGGCAACTGTGGGCTTCTTGTTGTGTGAACTTGGGTCCTTTGAAGAAGCAGTACCTACTCTTAACTGTTGGGCCATCACTCCATCTCATGGCAATTGTCCTCTTAAGCATTCAATATTCAATTCTTTATTGACAGAACAAGATTATGCAACAAGTAGATGAAGCAAACACTAGAGGCTCTCACCAACCCAAAGAACCCCTTCATGAGTACATCAGGATGGTGAACTTATCCCGAAGCCAAAAGGAATGAGCTGTGAAGTCATGTCACAAATGGACCTTACATTTCTAGTGCAGTCTTAAGAAGCCCAAATGGAAAGTCTACATACTATATGATTCCAACTATGTGCCACTCTAGAAAAACAAAACTTACAGAAACAGTAAAATATCAGTGGTTTCTAGAGGTTGGTGTCTGGGAAGGATGAATAGACAAGGCAGAGAGGATTTGTTGACAGTGACATCCTTGATCAGACAGTGTGCGATGGCATTGACTTGCCCAGATGTGCAAAATATTCAACACCTATGGTGACCCCAATGCAAACCTTGGACACTGGGCAACAATGAGGTAGGTGTCAGTAAAGATGCATGCACTATCACAAATGTCCTATGTGGGCATGGGATGTTGAGAGTGAAAAAGACTATGTATATATGTATGTATAGAAGTGGAGTATTTGGAACCCTCTGAACTTTATACTTAGTTTTTCTATGCACCTAAAACAACCCTCAGAAATAGTTATTTTATAAAAAACAGGCCAATGGGGTGCTGTAATCCCAGCACTCTGAAGACAGAGGCAGGCAAATATTTGTGAGTTCAAAGCTAGCTTGGTTCACATAATGAGTCAGCCCTCTAAAAATGAGACCTTGCCTCAAAAACTACACAAAACAAAACAAAAGCCAAAACTACCAAGCAAACAAACATTTGCTGCATGTTTTTTTTTTTTTTTTTTTGATGGAACTCCTTTGTTTCTTGGACCTAGTAATGTTCTACTACACTCCTGAGTCTAGGCTCATATCTTGCCCCCACCTAGGATTCCCTTTTGATCTTCCCATTTTGTCACCACGCTTCTTTGTTAGATGTTTCTCCTTGTAGGCCTCTCAGCTGGGAACTTGCCTTTCTCACTACAGCAAATAAAAAGAAAAAAAATCTAAGAATGAAATAAGTTGAGTCTGGATAGGGGCTCAGTGTTGAACCACACTGGCTGCTCTAGCAGAGTAACCAGCTTTGGTTCCCAGCACCCACGGGGCAGTTCATAAACATCTGCAGCTCAGGTTCCAGGGGATCTGCAGCAGTGGTCTGTTCTCCACGGGCTCTAGTCACACAAGTAGTACACATGGAAATGTGGGCGCATATACATAAAATATAAGTACCTCTTAAAAACAGTATCCACAGTCCTAGTTTGTCTCGTTTAACAATGAGATGTATTAGATGTAAATACATCTGAATTTCATGTAGGCAGCTCACAGGCTTTGGTGTAAAATTATCTGTCAATATAGAATCATCTCACAACATTTAATATTTTATCTTATTTGACAACAATGACACTAAAAGCATACTTATTGTCTAGAATTCTAATTGAATGAGCCATCTAATTTCATGACAACCAAGCTATTACTGCGGAATATTCTGAATGATATACTCTGCTTGGGAAAGAAACAGCTTTGTCCAAAAGCAAACCTTTCTTGCTATTACAGTGGAAGGGAAAGAAATACAAATAATCTGGCAAGACAGAAAATGGCCCAGCACATTTATAGGAAATAGTAAACCTTTTTAATAATGATTTAAAATTTAAAATTTAAAATGCCTTAAACCACCACTAGAAAAAGATGGACTAGATTAAAAGCCAGGAATCAACTATATGCTGTCTTAAGAAACATACTATCATGTTATTATATTATTATTAAACATAATATCAAAAGACAGAAAACAAACAGTCAAGCAAATGAAAAGTGTAAACAAATGGGTGTAAATAGCTTTATGTTGAAGTAAACTTCAAACCAAATCTAATTAGAAGAGTTAAATTAGTGTGCTAATGAAAGGAACAATCAATCAAGAATATATAACAACTGTAAACATTTATACAAGGATTGCCAGAGGTCATAATTGCATAAAACAAATATTAAGTGACAGAAAAGATCACATAGATTCTGACACAATAATTCTGGGGTACTTCAATTCACTCTCATATCTATACAGATTTCCCAAGCTAAAAATGAGTAAAGAAACTTCAGAGCTAAGCATATTATAGATGAACTTGTGCTTAACAGATAAATACAGAAAATTCCACCTGGCAGATTGAAAATACACATTTTCCCCTCAGTAGCATGTAGGACTTTCTCCAACTCATCATATAATAGGATACAAGTTAATCTGAAACATATACAAAAGATTAAACTATGTTCTTGTGTCCTATCAGATCCTAATGCAATATATCTAAAATATAGCAACATGAGAAGCTACAGAAGCCACAAAAATACTTGGAGAGTAAACAATACATTTTTAAATGAAGAGTGTACCATTAAGACACCAGAGAGGAAGGTTTTAAAATTCTAAGAGACAAATGATCATAGAAACACAGCCTATCAAAACCTCTGGGACACAGTCAAGGCAATTTATAGTGATAGTGCTTGTATTAAAACAATCAGAGATACACAAACAACCTAATGATGCATTTGAAGGCACTTGACTGGGCTGCCTGTATTTTTATATAGTAACCCTATGAAGCCCAAATAATAATTTACTAGAACAACTTGCTAAACACAGGCATAGCTTTACTGGTTCTCTTTTGAGTTTTCAGAAGTAATACCTCCTTTCTCTGGCAAAACTTCCCATTTCAGGGCTTGCAGCAAACCCGTCTGCTCTCTATCATGAAGAAAGCACTTACCATGGTAGGAGGAAATACTTCTGTCTGTAAATTATTTACTTTTCTTCTGTAATTGGCATACTACTCAATTCTCTCACTTAAAGCATATAATTTAGTTTATATTCAAATTGTGCCACTTTTAATACAACCTAAATTTAACACATTTTCATTTTCACAACTATTGGTAATCATTACTCATATGTCACCCACCCCATGTCCTGAGGCACTCACTGACTAACTGTATGTCTCCCTTGATTTGTTTATCCTGAATGTTTTGTATAAATAAGATGATGCAAACATGCTTTTGAGACATGCCTTCCCCTTGAGGGAATGTTTTAAGGCTTGTTCATATTGTAAGACACATCAATCAGTGTTTCATTCCTCTCTAGTAACAAGGAATGCTTCATTGCAATTGTCAACTAATGGGCAGAGAATGGAAATTTTCTTTGGTTTTGAGTAACATTAACATTTTAAAATAGATTAAAATATTATTTATTCACTGTCTTTGGTTTGGTCTTTTCTAGGAAAAAAAGAGAAAATATTTTCAACTTTCTATCCCTGGGAATTGAGTTATGTTGCCCACACTTGACTCTAATCCCTAGACTCATGGGATTCTTTTATCTCTGATATGGGAGGATATGGGATTCCCCTTGTATGCTGTGACTATGTTTTATGACCATTGGTTAATAAAGAAGCTGATTTGGCCAACACCCAGGTAGAATAGAGTCAGGCAGGAAATCCAAGCACAAATAAAGGGAAAAAGAAGACGGAGTCTGGGAGACACCAGTAGCTGTTGGAGCAGCATGATGTGAAATAACAAGCCACGAGGCTCGTGGTAACATATAGACTAATAGAAATGGGTTAATCTGTCTGTAGAGCTAGCCAGTAAGAAGCCTGAGCCATTGACCAAACAGTTTGTAGTTAATATTAAGCCTCAGAACAGTTATTCAGGAACTGGCACATGGGGGAGAAACTTCCAGTTAGATATCTCCTCTGTGTAGCTGGGAGATAGGTGGATTTCAGCTTCTCTGATTTTAGTGACTGTAGAATTCTATTGTGATTTTAACAGCTATCTTGAGTGAAGCAATGGTACCTACATTGGTACCTATTTGGACAAGCTGTGCCATTTTTAGATGTCTTGAAAAATTTAAACTTAAGCATTTATGGTGCAATAAGTTATATACCTTGTTTATGTAACGCATTCTGGTCTGGTCCATTGATGAGTGTATCAAGAACAACCAATCAAAAGGCAAGGTCAGAATAGCATGGTACTAGGAGGCCTATGTCATCTTGGGTATTGAGATACCATTGTGAAATCAATCTTTCTTGAAGAAGGCAAGTGTGTGGATGTCAACACTAATCATGCCATTGCCCAGAAGCACTCAGAGGCAAGTCAACCTCCATTAATAGAAAGTTTGCAAGTTAAGTCTACATGCACTGTACTCCTGCTATCACTACATAAATGTTTTCCTTTCCCCATAAACTCACTTGAGTTGAGAGGATGGTCTGAATATTTCTCAAAGGAGTCATAACATCTCTTTGGATAAACAGTTGTGAGCATATTGCAGTAGTTTTGAAATACAGGCTTTTGATGACTTTGGGAATATTTACATATTCAATTACATATTCAATTATTTCAAAATTTGAGCAGATGTTGAGATGAATATCTGTACTTTTTGAAAAGTCTCATGATGTCCCAGACTTTCCTCAAACTCACTATATAGCCTAGAATGGTCTTGAATTTCTGATCCTCCTGCCCCCATCTTCTCAAATGCTAGGATAGGATTATGGGCATGTGCCACCACATGGTGTCTATCTGGAGCAGGGGATCGAATCCAGGGCTTTGATCGTCTTGTCAACCCAGCTACACCCCAGTCCTACTCACCTTAATTTGAAAATTATGTTTATTATAATTATTTGAAAATATCAAAAGAAGACACAACAACCTTTTGACTGTCACCTTCTTTTAAATCTATGTCCCCACATCATCCATATCTATCTTTCTCAATATTCCTGACAACTCAACATCTAAAGACCCCGACTCATTAAATCGGGTGTGCATTATCATCGTATTATGAATACTGGATATTCATAACCTGAAATTATAATACTACATTTTAGCGAGTTTAAGATTGTGTTATTCCTTACTATGCAGAAGAAATAGCTAATTAATTACAGTAAATTGTATCAGACATGAAAAAGTGAGGAAAATGTGCATTTTAACATATGTGGGAAAGAACAGCACTTTTGGAAACACCTGGACACCCAGAAGGCAGCTGCACACAAAGTATAGACGGCAGTTTGGATTATATTTAGTTAAAAGTTAAAGCACTGCATAATGGTTAGCTCTGCTGAATCTCAGCCCACTACCTAATGTGGGGTTATTTGTAATCCACTTCTGTGTGTATCATAGTTTATCAAGATCCCTTGTCTTTGCCTTACCAGTGCTGGGATTGCACAAAGGCAATCATGCACACTGGGAATTTAGATGGGATCTGGGGGATTTGAATTCTGGTACTCTTGCTTCTAGGAAAAGGGTTTTAACTACTGGTCCATTTCTCCAGTCAAACATCTAGTTCTCTGCCCTATACTTGACATGGTATTAGGAGCATTCATTTTCTTGGTGAATTAATGATTAAATGAGCATCTTATTCTCACATATTTGTCATAGGGTATAACTTAAAACCGTACTTTCTCATACAAGAACCTGTTGGTTGTTTGTTCTGAAAATGCCAGCCAACTATGTAAGCACTCAATCAAGTCTATGGATCTGGGTTTCCAGCTAGTGTTTCAATGTGGGTAAAAGTCACAGGATTGTGAAAGGTTCTTTTGCGTGTGTGTGTGTGTGTGTGTGTGTGTGTATAAGGAGGGAAGGAGGGAAGAGGAGCGATGGGCATAGAGAGGGAGAGAGAAACAGTATACACATTTATTCACGTTTGTTTGCAGATGTTAGCTTGGATCTTCTATCTACCTGGATAACTTGGTGTATTCTGTGGATATCTCAGTGTATCCTAGTGAAAATGTCAGCATCTACCAACACAAGCTTCAAGAATATTGGGGAATGGCACGCAACAAAACAGTGGTGGTAGTGATGTAACAACAGATCACAACCACCTTATTTTTACTGTGTGCGAGGCAATTCTCTCAAACTTCAACTAAGCACACTCACGGTTCTGTGGCAAGATAGGGATCGTACTGTGTGGTACGGAAGCAGACACTAAGGCCTGCCCCATAGCACATACTCTTAACTTTTGCTTTCGTTCCCTATTGTAAAATAGATTGTATTGGTGTTAATAGAACAAAGCAAATAAAAAGAATAAAACCGCTAAGGGAGTGTGGTTTGAATTGGATCGAGACTTCCTCTCAATGTATTTTAAAATATGACACATCAGTTTACAACTGATGTCTGCTTTCCATGAAGGAAATTAATTCGAGACAGATGGGACAGTTCAACTGAGGAAGGAAAGTACTAAGGTATACAACCTATGCGAAGGAGAGGGTAAACCTAGTGAACAGTGACATACCAAAAATACTTGCGAAAATATGTCACCTAGACAGCAGGCAACTGTCATTGCAAAGTCCGAAAAGACAGACCAATATGGGATTATAGAGCAGGGCAGGCAGCCAGATGACAGCTGACCTCGTCTGCCTTTCATAGGAAGAAGTCTTGTGCAAGAACACAGGAGACAGAGGGTACAGCTGTAATTAGGTAGGCAGGCTGCCGCAAGTCGCGAATTATTAGAAGAACCGAGTTAACCAATTAATATCAAATAATATTTTAGAGAGAAATACGCTTGAACATTGGCAATATGGTTTTAAGATAATGAAGTGTTTATCAAAGAGTTACATTTTTTTTTTTTGCTCTGGAATGATAAATGATTTCTGAGAATCACCAGAAAGTATCATTCAACACTATTTGCAAAACTATGTCTAAAAAATAATGGTAAAACAAAATTGGGATAGGCCTTATAAACCTACATGACTTCATAAGCACTGCAGAACAACACAAATATCTGAAGTTTTGATTCAAGTTCAGATAAAAAGAATGCAATAGTATAACAACACAATAAAGGCATGACAAAGTCATAATTCCACACTGGGCGCGACTGAGAAAGTACATGGAAAATTCACGATTCCACATTAGGCAGAATGCACACTGGGAAGAGCCCACAGTGGGCGGAGCCCACAGTGGGCGGAGCGCACACTGGGCAGGGTTGGAAAAGCAGCAGCTTTGGATGAATTGTCACTGGTGGAAAGAAGGGAAGAGAGGTGAACTGAGGATGGGGAAAGCTTCAGGCTTGGAAAATGTGAGCTGCTAAGAGGACGCTCCTCCAAGCCCCTCCCTTTGGTGCTCACTGCACTGTGTACAGATTTGTGTCTCTTTGCTGTTAGTCAGGGCTGCATTAGCTGCTTTTATAGCTGTGAGCCACGGCGGTTACATGGTGCAGAGAATGTTAAGATTCTTGGAACTGTGTGTGTGAACCAAGGTGAATTTTGCTCTGGGGAGTTATCCCACTGTGGTGAATCACAATATTCATTGCTACGTTTCTAGGTCTGTTTCTATAACTGAATCTGCATTTGGTGATGCCACCATGTAGGTGCTGGGAATAGAACCTGAGTCCTCTGCAAGAACAGCAAATACTCTTTCTAGGTCTATTTCTAAAAGGCTGTTCTTAGCCTTTCACTCTTAGTGCTCAGGAGATGGTTCTGCCCTTGACTGCGGTATTTTATAAAAGTCCTATTTGGGCCTTTCCCAGATGAAGCTCTTCTCTGTATCCTTAAAATTTTGTTACACTCAACAATATTGTATCTATTCAACTCTTTGTTGATTCTAGAAAGATAAAAGAAAAAAATGTGTGAACTTTTTGACTTCGAAATGAAGGACCCTTAAAAGAAACCCCACACTAGCTCAGAAATGAGAATAATAGATGGTTGTTTATTTAGGGGTAGACTCACAGACCAATATCCTCTGCTTGAACGGAGAACAGCAACCGAATCCTGCAGCCCGAAAAGAGACCGGATGCATGCTTTACATCCGTATAAACAGTATATGAGGCCACGCCCCAGTGGGCAGGGAACTTAAGGGCTACTGGCTGTGAGATTTCCTACAGTACCAAAAGGTAAAAAAAAAATTAACATTTTCAATTTAAAATAAAAACACCCAAATACTCTTGATCAAATAGAATTTAATTAAAGAGAAAATATAAAATAGCTGGCATACTAAAATATACACTGTATTTTATGCAATGAGAGCAAACACAGGCAACCTTCTTCTTTGTTTTAATTGTACAGTTACCTGTGTCTGTTTATCTGCATTTTTGCACCGAGTGGTAGGTTGTTAGGATTCTTACTGCATGATTTTCGCATAACATTAGTAAAAATCATTTTGAGTGAAGAACTACTTCTCTCAATATAGGTTAATTATTTCTGAGGAGTTGGCAGATAAAACAGATGACAAGAATATGATTGCTTGTATTTAGCTTTTAGCATACTTCACATGGGTAACTGAGATAATGAGAACAAAAAGAATGCTCTTCCTAGCTGATGCATTAGTGGGGCGGGCACCCAGAAGCAGAGCTGCATGCGTCCATCCCAGGCTCTGCTCACCTCGCCCTCTGTGAGTTGGCGGAGTTGAGGCAGTCATTTCCTAGGCAATAGGTAATCATGTTTTCCTGCCCTGTTTTTAATCTTTTGCATTCAAGCTACAAGCTCATATTCATGTGATATACAACTTTACTTTTAAAGTGTTTGCTTATGGAAGATGCAAAAAATTTTATTCTAAATATACCCTTGACAATATGGATTCAAATTTAATTCACTGGTGTGCAACCTTGTGTGTGATAGCTGAGACTAGAAATTGTCAAATGGTGTATCAAAAGGTAAATTAGCATTTGTTCAGTGAACCTGACATGACAGATGGGTAGGAGGAGGGTTGCTACCCTGAGAAGAGACTAAATATACTATAAATTGGATGTATATAGAAACTGAGTAAAGATTTTCTAAAAGAATTTTCAATGCCAAACCTATTTTCCACACTCATAATAATTAGTTCAACCTTCTATAACTCACTTTATGTTTCTACTAATTGCATTGTCAAACATCCATGCATAGGAATTATCCTACAGGGGTTGTGCTGATTGAGAACACACCACTTTCAAGACAGCATGCTACAGTATTATTTTACTACTAGCAGTGGCAATAATAATAATATTCATACTAATATAGCTGAGAGTCTTTGAGCACTTGGTCTAGTGTATCACATGTATTCTGACTCGAACCACACAGACAAACACTGTCATCTAAAAATAACTGATTAGTGAGTAGGTGGGCAACGTTTGTTCCTGAAGAGCACATGAAGGGTCACATGGGACAGGATGAACTGAGCTAACTGAGAGATGGACAAATGCTGTGGGAAGGAAAGAACGTTCTAGGGCAGTGTTAGGGAAAATCTGTACAACCAACAATCAGGATAGGAAAGTACAGTCAAGACAGAAAATGAGATCTTGCATCAGTGAGATGGTAATCAAGGAGAAGGTGAGGTAAACCTTCAGGTTAAGGGCCTGAGGAAAATACTCTGTATATTGCTTAATGCTGTGAAATTTGAGGAGAGCTAGTGAAGATATTGAATGTTAGATTATATAAAAATAATTTGGGAAGATTTACATGGTAACATGGGAACTGGATTGGAGAGATGAGAATTGTACAGCTAGAGAGATTGGGAGAATTGTGTTTGCTTAGGAACTAAGAAGAGCTGGTGGCCACAGCAAGCATGGAGGATCTAGCTAATGTGTTTGCATGGATATTTGCTTACTACATTTACTCTGAGGGGAGGAATACACGATGACTTTGAGCTATATGTGGCACACACCTGTAATTCCAGCGCTAGGAATTTGAGGTTGGAAGGTGGAGAGCTCAAGGCTAGCTGGGGCTGCAGTGGAGAGACCTGCTGCAGACAGGAATACCAACACACAGGCAGGCTGGCTGGATCTCCTGGTCTAGATAAAATACATAGGAGGACATATGCATGGGTGGTAGGTGATAAGACAGGTTCCACAGACACTAACGGGTGGAAGCACACGCCTTACACCGAAGGTTCTGGAACCTAATCACAATCTGCAGAAGCACTGTATTTTGATGTCATCATCCCAGACCTGGGAACAAGTTTGTAGAGACAAAACAATTCTTTCCTTAGACACATAGATAAGGCATGTAGAAGGTCAAAGAGAAAACTAGAGTTTGAAAACATCTACAAGGTCACTTGACATCTGAGATCATTCTTATAGTGAACAGGTGGATTAATACTTTATTTTTAATTTTTATTTTATTTATTTGTGTTAGTTTTAAAATTGACAGATACAGGTTATGCACATTTGTTGTGTGTATATTTAACCATTCATGCATATTGTGGAATGGACACACTAGTCTAACTCAAGTGTTTATAACTCATGTGTTTGTCATGTTAAGTTTCTTTTAAGAACACTGAAAACCTACTCCAAGCATTTCCAAGAATTAACTCATATAAGTTATGTGTACCACATCAGTCAATAGGTTTTTGTACTTTCTTTGTTTCTGTCTTGACCTTCCCTGAAATTCTGCATCCTTTCTCCTACATCAGTGTTGGAGTGAGGTGGAGATGGGAACTTGGCAGAGGTTTTAGATTGCACGTTTTTGTAATCACAAGTTAGCTAATGCCGTTAACTGCTTGCATGCTGACAGTTTGTAAGTAGGTTAGATTGTCTAGAAAAAAAACCTCACTTCAACAATGACATGGATAGTAGGCACAGGAGCATAACGTGGGCCTATTGGGGATTCCTGATATTCCCAAATTGGAGAAGGAAAATAATGCAAGGAACCTAGACTTATTAGCTTGGTGGGCTCCTACCAGTTCTGGTAGGGCTGTCTCTGGTGGGCTCCTAACAGTGGGAGTGGGGTTCTCTCTGGTGGGCTCCTAGCAATGTGATCAGAGTTGTCTCTGGTGGGCTCCTAGCAGTGTGAGCAGGGTTGTCTCTGGTGGACTCCTAACAGTGGGAGTGGGGCTGTCTTTGGTGGGCTCCTAGCAGTAGGAGTGTGGCTGTCTCTGGTGGGCTCCTAGCAGTAGGAGTGGGGCTGTCTCTGGTGGGCTCCTAGCAGTGGGAGTGGGGCTGTCTCTGGTGGGCTCCTAGCAGTGGGAGTGGGGCTGTCTCTGGTGGGCTCCTAGCAGTGGGAGTGGGGCTGTCTCTGGTGGGCTCCTAGCAGTAGGAGTGTGGCTGTCTCTGACTCTTTGGCCTGCTTTGGGAATCCTACTTCCTCCTGCTGGGTTGCCTTGTCCAGCCTGGATACAAAGGTATGTGCCTAGCTTTATTGTAAATTGTTATGTCATATTTGGCTGATCTCCCTGGGAGGCCTGCTTTTTTTCTGAAGGGAAAGAGAGGAGGAGTAGATCTGAAGGGGAAGGGAGGTAGGGGACCTGGGAAGAGGGAGGGGGGGAGCTGCAGTCAGTATGTAATACGTGAGAGAAGAATAAATAAATAAATGAATAAATCACTTAAATAAATAAGTAGATAAAATAAATAATGGACAGAATGAAGGAAGAAAGGAAGGAAGAAAAAAATCTGCCTCAAGGCAGTTCTTCCTGAACTAGTTGGAAACTATATAGATGTTGGAATAGAATCATATATTTAGGTTCTGAAGAAAGCCTTCCTGTTCAAGGTAACCTGTTTTTTTGTTTATTCATTCAATTCTCATTGCTTTTAAGGAAAACATATCCTGCTTATTATTCTTGGGAAAAGTATCAAATGATTTCTATATACTGATAATCACAGAGTGAGGGATTAGAGTCAGTGTTTGCTAACAAACTCTACTCTGCCAGTCCCCATCAACAAACAGCACAGGGAGCAACACTGCAGAGTGTGCAGAGTCAAGTTTAGAGGCTAGGACGGTGGCTCAGCAGGTGAGGTGTCTGCTCCCAGCCTGTTGACTGGAGTTTGAACCCACGTGGTGGAAGGAGAGAGCTGTTTTCTCCCATCTGTCCTCTAATTGCTACACTCATATTGCAAGCACATACCCTCCCCACAACCTCCACACCTCCACACAAGCACTCATACACCCTCCCTTGTGTGCACATGCGTGTGCGCGCACACACACATCACACTTAAAAAAATAAATGTGACTTAAAAATGCATGCTTAATTTCTATGGCAAAGAGGCTTTAAGCCTGTCCAAAACAGCTCTAGACAATGGCCAAGTGTAGGGATGGAAGTGTGAATAAACTAACATTAAATGGAGCTAAAAGTTCACATGCACAGATCAGCACACTTGTGTTCCATGGCCAGCAGACATAGGGCTCTTCCATCACCGCGACGAGTTCTATTAGACAGCCAGGTATCAGCTATAAAGCACAGCCGGCGATCATATCCAGACGTGGGTGCCATAGATAGATAATAATCTTGTTTTAAAGGATACAACAATATTTCACAAAGGCCTCTGGTTGCTAAATCTTGTTACAATGGGGCTTATTATCTCCACAGTCTGGGGTTAAGTTTGGCTAGTATAAGTCATTTTTACAAATAGTTCCAAGCTCTTTTCTAGGCAACGATGGGTGAGTCTGAGGCGGAGGAAGCAGTAGAAGCAGATCTTTGGAGAACCTGCAAATACTAGACTCTGGATGAGGCATAGAATGGCTATGGCTGTTTCTTTTTTCACACTGCCTGCACACATAGTGTGCAGGGTTCTAATTTTGTACAGATAATGAAAACTCCCTGGGAGCACTCAAGGTGAATCTGGGCCTAGGAGCCTAAAGGTTCACACAGCGCAACCATGCAGTGGGGCTGTGAATGGGAGAAAGGAGCATAGAGCAGAAGAAACAGTGGCCAGAGACACGCAGTGAAAAATATACTCTGGTCTCTCTCTCTCTCTCTCTCTCTCTCTCTCTCTCTCTCTCTCTCTGTGTGTGTGTATGTGTGTGTATGTGTGTGTGTGTGTGTGTGTACATCAGACACACATGTGGAGATCCGAAAACATTGTCTAAAGTGTCAATTCTCTCCTCCCATGATGTAGGACCTGGAAATCAAACTGAGGTCATCAGGAATGGTGGCAAGTATCTTTAGCCAATGAGCCATATGGCTGGTCCCCATCAATTTTAAAACAGAAGATTTTCTGTTGTATGCTGGAAGGATCAGGATCTCAGGACTGAATATGGTTGTAGTACACAGCCATGGGCTGCAGTGGAATGTGTGTCTGCAAGGCCAGTGCACTTGTCTGCACTGCACAGCTGTGTGGGACTGCAGAGCTCTGGACCGAGACAAAGGGACGCGCAATGTAACTGAACCTTAGCAGGAGATGTGTGGCTGGAGACGGGGGGGAAAGGCGTGTTTCATAATTTATTGGGTTTGGCCAGATTTTTCAAATGCAGCTTTCTTAAAACACCTATTACCTTCGTTCTCTTTAAACAAAACCTGACATGGGCAGTGAGACGGACAGCCTTCTTGAAAGATGGTCTCAACAAATTTTAAAGAGACGTGAGACGTGTGACCCTGCTGAAGAGGAGGTCATATGTGGTGTGTTCTCATCACTACAGCTGGGATCCTGGTCCTCAGTGTGGTCTTGTCAAAAAGGGGTTCAGTGGGACGGTGAGATGATTAGAGAGGATAATAGAGGACAATATGGTGCGCGAGAGCGCGCGCGCACACACACACACACATACACACATATATACATACATACACACATATATGTATGTACAGTGAAATTGTGGAAGAATAAATTATAAATAACTAAACAGGAGAAAAGATGGTTGCTATCCACCTTGTAATTATGATGATTTTGGGTTCTAACCTTCTAATATTTCTAAGCCACTTTTCAACTGGGCCACCACTGTTCCAGAGACCTGAGAGAGAAGGCAGAAAGAGTCCCACTCTTTTGATTGTATGCGGTCAGTGTGTCCAGTCAGTGACACAGTGCCAGAGACTGAAGCTGTAACTCCTGTTGACTGACTCACTCAGGTGACAGTTGCTGAGTGAAGCACACGGACACCAGGAGC
Source organism: Myodes glareolus (assembly GCF_982192425.1). Lineage (NCBI taxonomy): Eukaryota > Metazoa > Chordata > Mammalia > Rodentia > Cricetidae > Myodes > Myodes glareolus. Next base: position 4,700,816 of record NC_142047.1, on the reverse strand, counting down.
TGGGTCTGACACATGGGCATGGCACTGAACACACGCACCCTAGAGAAATCAGAGGCGTGCTCACAAGCCTAAATGTGTCAAATGCCAGAGATCACAAGCGGCCTGTGCTGCTCCCCTGCACAACTCAACTGTCCCTCCCTACTCCATGGCTCAAAACTTTGAACAGTACTTACTTCTCCCTCAACTCCCAGCTCCTGTTTACACTTTGCAAGTAATCCTCTTCAAGTTTTGCAAACACACACAGTCTTTTGAATGCTGCTTCTCTACTGTCTTCACAATCTACAGAACAGTTTTAGCAGACCCTAGACTCACCCATGATCCTTTGCAGTGAACTCCCTTCTCCATTTCCAGCCTCTTGCAATTGCAAGGTATTTTCTTTCTTTCTAGTTTTGCCTTTGCAAGAATGTTGTATAAATGGAAGTATACCATGTAATAGCCTTTAAGTTTGGTTTCTGCCCATAATGCATTCCAGGATCTCCCAGGTTGTTATGGGTATCAATAGTTGTTTTTCTATTAATAGTATTATTTCATTGCATGGCTGCACTACAGTGTATTTGTTTATGCCCTCGTTGTGGGACATTTGGGTAGCTTCCAGTTTCTGGTAATTACAAAGCAAGCTGCCGTAAGCACTTACACACAGGTTTTATATAAATATAAGTTTTCATTTCACTTATGCAAATACCTAGGAGTCAGATTACCAACTCATTATGTTTACGTTTTTAAGGAATTGCCAAGCTGTTTTTGAAACTCATGCTGTTTTTGTTTTCAGCACTGATGTATGAGGGCTCAATTGTTCTACAGTTTGAACAGCATTCAGCTCTTCTAGCCGTTCTAATGGTGTTTAGTTACAATTCACTGTTTTTTGCGTGTGTTACTCTACATGATGCTCCGTATCTCTGCATTTACTTGCGGTTTGTATGTTGTCCACAGTGACATATCTGCCTTTTTGTTTTATTAGATTGCTTGCTGTCACATTAATAAAAAAAATTTCACAGTTTTTTTTAAACATGAACGTAACAAATAGTTTCTCCTAGAGTGTCTAGTCATTCTCTTAATCATGTCTTTCAAAAGCAGCTCACATGGGACCCCCTTGCAGTTTCCCCTCTCATGATTTGTATTCTTTGTGTCATACCTAACAAATCCTTGGGTGTTTGAATTCCCTAAAGAGTTTATCCTAAGATTTTTATAGTTTTGTATGTATGTAATTCACCGTGAGTTGCTTTTTTAAAAAATGTTGTATCACAAGGTAAAAAATCCTAATACTCTTTTTATTATATATTATGTATATGTATTATGTATGTATTTTGTTTTATGTATTAGTACTATTTGGTCAAAAGACCATATTTTTTTTCCTTTGATTGAAAAATTATCTAACCACATTACGTGAGTTTATTTCTGGTTCTACTCTGATCCATTGAGATATGTGCTCATTTTTCTGGGGTCACAGCAATGTAAAACTTTGTAAAGTTACTCTTGTAGCTTTGTAAGAAAATCTGGAAATACGACATCATTAACGTTACAAATTATTGCTCTCTCAAAATCATTCTTTCCTATTTCCATGATTTTTGTCTTTTGGAACAGCTTGATAATTTTCAAAAAATAAATAATCATTGTTATCATCGTCATCACCGTCTTTATGAGTCTGAGCTGGAATTTTCTCAGATCTGTATAATTTTGGGGGAACTTACATTTTAGCACCATTTCCCTTATTTGATCATTGGTCACTGGTAGTCAGAAGTTCTGAACATGCTGACACAGAGGATGGCATACCGAGACACATGGGTCCTGAGCAGTCTCAGGACCAAACTCCTGTATTCCAACAGACATCACCAATGCAGAAGTACCTGGGTATTGATCTGGAGCGGACAGTTGTTTCTTTCTTTCTTTCTTTCTTTCTTTCTTTCTTTCTTTCTTTCTTTCTTTCTTTCTTTCTTTCCTTTTTTAAATGTTTTCTGAGTCTTCTCTAGCTTGATTAGCCATCCAGTGTGATTAAAGCATGTCTATCTGCCAAATGTAATTTACTTTTCATTTGTGGGTCTTTAGGGGAGACAGCAAGTTGTTAAAATTTATCACTTCTTAAAATAAGATATATTTAAGCTTGGAACAGTCCCTACTTCCAGTGCCCCTAAAATTGAGATTTCCTAGGAAACAGAGCTAACTTGCTATGACTTTGGTTCTTAAGATTCTGAATGGACAGAGAGACAACTAACGCTGTTGGGGCGCTGAGCATTCCACGCTAGTTGCACCTGCCTGTTTGTGGAGGTCGAGCACAGCTGATTATGAGAAACTTCCTGAACTCTTTCTGACAGAGGAGGTGCCTGGCCCTAGTACTAGTAATGGAGAATTTGCTCTCTCGCATCTCAGTGCCAGTCCTATTTCTGCGGTTCATGCCCTTTCAGCCTTCAGAACTCAGCAGCTACCCAGCTCAGACTGTTAACCTTCCACTGCCTAACTCCGGCTACTTGGCAGAGTGCCAACTCTGAACTAGGAGGACGCCAGACCATTCCAGATTAAACTAGCTTGATTTAAGGAGTAAGCCAGTGCAAAACAGTGAGATCCTCATTAATTTTAATTAACAGCTCCAAACAGAGTTGCACAACAAGGTCATTTCCCCTAAATGAATTATTAGAGATGATGTAAGGGACCAACTCCTCCAAACAGGGCTTCTAAACTCCAGGAGTTGGCAGTACCTGCCCTGCCGAAGATGTCTTTCCAAGTTAGTCCACTTGACAAGGCCGAGGGGAAAATTCCCTGAAAGCTCCAAGTCACTGTGTATACTTCTTGATCCCCCATTTACCAAAGATTGTATCTCAAGTTCAAAGCCTTTCAGACAATAAGAAATTGTTTTTTCCTTTGTTGTGATTAGAAAAAAATCAAAGCAGATTCTGAAATCATTTGTTTCCTCTATATGAAGACTATCTTAGAAGTCCCAGAGAACTCTGAACATTGCCATTTCTAGATGTTCAATCCTACTTCACGGACTCTTGTTTAGTTGAAACGCACTATCTATGTTTGTCATTAATCAGGCCTTAGTTCCATTGCTTCTTTGGACTTTCATGTATATTAATTTTTTCAGAAGCAAATGATTATGTTTCTATGAAAGTCTTTAACTTGTAATGAAATACAGAGAACAATGTTTTTTTTTAAAGCATTTTAGGTCTCAGTTTTGTTGAAATATTACCCAAAGACCCAATGAATATTACCATTAATACTAAAAATTAGACGTGGTATGTAAATAGGAATATGCTAGATTGTCAGTTGTTTGGACTTCTCTGTAATCTGTCAGTGGATATTTACATATCCTAAGCATATAACTATGTGGATATAATGTATGAGAATATTGTATCTTTGATTGACATTCGGATGATCTGGTAAAGAAGGGAAAGCCCTTAGTGTAAAAGTGTATCTAAAAATGCAGTCTGATTTGAAGTTACTCTAAGAATTTTTTTGTGAAAATTCAAACACTGCCAAAAGCAGCTGACCCAGCAGCCCGCGTCTGCAGGAGACAGACACTAAAGCTGTGGAGTTGAACTCAGCATATGGTATCTGATTTCTGTAAATCTGGAGGCCAGACCATCAGCAAACTGAGGAAGAATGTCTTGCTGCAGCCATGTGCCATGCTTTTGAGTTTTCAAGTACCCCTGTCCTTTCTAGACTTCACGTTATTGTCAGAGAAGGATAATGGCCTCCATGTTGCACGGATCTCCCATACTGATGCTTGTATACGTGCTCCTACCAGTGAGTTGTCAAATTTCAAATTAATGCTGATAACAAAGTAGACACACACAGAGACAGTATGCTGGCATACTATTTTATATGTCAGACATGCCCACTGAATGCATATTATGCACTGAATATATTTTTATTTATTCATCTACTTACATGTGTATGTATAAAATTAGCTTATTCTTTTCCTCTTTTAGTGCATGTGTAATTTATGAAGCATCTTCTAGGTGCTTTGTAAAGGAGGAAGAAAAGGGTGTGCACATTCAGATACAGTTTGGTGCTCAAGGCTTCTTGACTGATGTGTGAGCAGAGCTAGGTGACTCTCTTATGTCTGGATTCTGATTTCACTGAATGCAATATATTAGATTTGTTTTTGAATTGCATGATATATAAAACTGTGACAAGAACAAAAATCAGTTTGTTAACTGTTTTGGTGAAGGCTTAAATAGAAGACAGACTAAGTTTTACTGAGAACAAAGTAACCAAAAGTAGTTACCGTGGTTTTAACAAAGATGACGACACATAAATGTGACTTCATATGTTCAAAGTGGGGCCACTTTCACTGGCACTTAATGGATTGTGACTCCAGTATGTGTTTCCATTCTTTGGAATATGTTACCCAATATTTCCGTATTGCACTCACGGTCGTCTTCTGCTGGAACAGTCTTGATACATATCTGACTGGGTCCTTGAGAGCAGGAAACCTGAGTGGTTTACAGCAGCTAGTGCTCAGTACCCTACAGGAAAACCTCCCATAACTAACTGCTCGGCACAGCCGCGAGGAGGATGAACTGTGGACTGTGGGGAAGGGCCGAGGTAGGATGTGTTCCAGAGAGCAGGAGGAAGCGCTCAAACTCTCTTTGGCTCCAGTTCTCTCGGCAGCCCCTCCCCCCGACCAATGGCATGCCTGAGATTTTGTGAATGTGCTACTCCCTTACCTATTTATTTTCTGATTTTTCTGTATTAAATTGTGCCCTTTAAAATTATGAACATGTTAAAGAAAGGCTCATGAAAAATTCATTCCAGGTTTCCACTACGCTAGCATAGGAAGATCGAGAAAGTAATCTATGTAAAATAAGACTTATCTAGAAAAATAGATAGTTTATTCTAAGACCCACAGTCCAAGAGAAAAGGAAAACACCTTTTCGAAAATGTGACTTCAACCTCAAAAACTAGAACACGCAGTGACTTGCAGGTCAGCTTCATGGCAATAGAAACACATCTGGTCACAGTCTTTTTAAGTTTTTTTTTTTTTAACAACTTCAGTGTTATCACTTAGGGAAATTTTATCCTCTTAGTGCTTTGCTTTCATTTTCCTGTGTGTGTGTGTGTGTGTGTACATTTACATGTGCTTGTTTGCATGTATGTGCATTGAGTGTTTTGTGTGCATGCACATGCGTGCTTGTGTGTATAATGCATGCACACATATTTGCACATACATGTGTGCATGTATGTGCGTTGAGTGTTTTGTGTGCATGTACATGTGTGCTTGTGTGTATAATGCATGTACACATATTTGCATGTACATGTGTGCATGTATGTGCATTGAGTGTTTTGTGTGCATGCACATGCATGCTTGTGTGTGTGAGTGTGTTGAAGCTAGGAGCTGACTCAGGTGTTTCTCTCTGTCATTCACCACTTTATCATCCATTTATACAGACTCTCTCACTGAGCCCGGAGCTTACCAATTGACTAGACTGACTGGACAGTGAGCCCTCAGGGTCCCTTTCTCTCTGCCTCTCAGCTCTTGAATTACAAGATCCTACGGCACAGGATTTTTTACATGGATGCTAGGAATCTGAACTTAGGTCCTCATGCTTCCAAAGCAAACAATTTATGCAGTGAGGAATTTCCCAGTCTCTTGTTTTGTTTTCATCAATGGTTCAATGCAAATAATAAATGTCCCTTCACACGGCTGCCAGGATGAAAGGAGTTAAGACCCTAGAATGCTTAGAAGAGCACTGGGCATAGTGAGCAGAGGCAGGAGGACCCCTTCTGCTGCGTCTTTCTCCTGTCCTCCTCCTTGACTCCTTCCTCACTCCTCCGTCTCCCCTTCCCTCTCCACCCCTCCCCCATCTCTATCCATCTGCTCCTTATTATTATTATTATTTCTATTTCGAACTTTTGGGAGGAGTTTGCACTCAGCTAAGTCATCGGTTTGTGGAGAAGCAGGATGTCTTTATAGTCCTAAATTTAAAATATGCTCTTCGAGCAAGTAGGATAAAATTGGGAAACAGGTTGTATCAAAGAGCTTAATTCTGAACAAATAATATAAGTTGATATAAACTTTTTCTAATAGCAACTACTAGTAAGATTAGTCTACTGTAGACCGAATGTTGTAAAATTTATTCAATTGTTATAAATAAAAATTATTTTATTAGTTATAATTTGCCTAAGACTATTTAGTTTAGCTATTAATCTGAAAATAACTAAGATTATTAGACTGATAACTAGGCAAATAATTTAATCTAATAATTTAAAAATATCATATTTTAAAAAGTTGCCTTCCCTCTAAAATAGTCAACATCTATGCTATAAAATATCATGGATTTAATATTTGAAATTAAATTAATTCCATTTGGCTTTAATATTCCAAATTAAATTAATATCTAGAAGTGAAAGAGGTTGAAAGCAAATATCTAGTTTTGTTGTCTATCTATGGTAACTTTAAAAAATAATAATTTTCCTTTAGTTCCATTTTATTAAATATAATTATAAGACTATCATCTTTGGAAAACAACAACAGTTATATAAGGAACAAATGTGGACTATTTGCTTCCCACAATAAAGTAAACAAACATTAGAAAAAAAGAAACCTTTCCCTAACCCCAAACAAACCTTTCCCAAACTCAAGCTCAAAACTTAAGTCCATCAAACCAAACCTCTATCAGGAAAAAGACAAAACAAAGATAATAAGCAAATATTTTAAAATAATAAATAAATATATGGAGAAGCACTGCCAACTATCAACTGGGCAAAAAAAATATTATTGTTTAAATGATGCAATGAAAGGGGAAATCTGTGACGTGCTGCTGTTAACTTCCTCAGCGGAGACACATGTGAGCAGAAAGCTGGCAAATGAATGCGAGGTAAGTAAAACCAATAACAAAACGCCAACAGAAAGCAGTGTGAACAGAAGACAAAAGAATCTAAAGCATGTTAACTGTTATAAGGAGGGTCATTTTAATGAAAAGATGTTAAAATAAATATCAGAGATAAAAATGTTAAAAAATCCCTGCATGCAAAATGATCACTAATAAAGAAGAACATTCAAAGACAATTTAGAAAAATTATTTAGTTTCAGAGATTTTTAATTACTGTGATAGATTAGCTATAATAGATGGATTATTAGGCACATGATTACTTTCCATGTATTTAGTAATAAAGGATATTAAAATTAGATGGTGTTAGGGCTGGAGAGATGGCTCAGCGGTTAAAATTAGATGGTGTTAATAGATACAGTTTGTAAGAAAATACATTATGTACATAATCTAGAAATGTTAGAATTGAAGCATTTTTACCTCTTGAATATAGAAAAATCTGCATTTGTACACTTTGCTAGTACAAGGAAAAGAAATTATATTCATTAATATAGAATAATATTAATTCTCATAATTTGATAGATTGAATACTCCAAGTTTAAATAAAGAGAGGAATTGTGTAGAAAATGTAAGATAAATATTGCTTAAAATGTATAGAAATATAGTGAAATAAACTCTCATATCTGGAAGATTTTACAGAAACATTTTCATTCCCTTTTGTGTACTTTCTAATCTTATCATTTGATAAAGATGATAAAAATTATTAGCTAACTATAGTGGTGCACACTTAGGATCCCTGCACCCGGAAGCAGGAGACAGCGTTGATGAGGAAGGAGGTCATGATTAGTTTGGGTCATCAACTCTGGTAAACAAAGAGAAAGAACATACAAAGAGAACATACGCAAACACACACAGACACACAACCACACCCCCACAGACAGACACACTCAACCACACACACACAACCACATGCACACAACCATGCACACATACACACACACACACATACATACACACACATATACACTCACATACTCATTTAGAAAAGAAGAGCTCAAAGAAGACAGGGCCAGAACGAGGCCCAGGCCCAGCATGTGGCCCTTCCTCCCCGGCCGTCCATCACCTCCCAAACAGTACTTACCACCAGTTGGCTCCAAGCATGAACATGTGTGCCGGATGGAAGGATTTTCCATTCCAGTCGTAAAAAATCTCACCTGTACAATTATGCACAAGGGTATATGAATTGCAACCTAGTGCATTTTCAAAACAAACACCTCTTCTTTTGTGTTAAGGTCCTCAGATCACCTGGTTCTATAATTGCATCTAGACAATCTGTGTGATGGGGGAGAGACTAATTCCTAGAGCACATTATCACAAAGTAAGTCGGTAAAAGAAGTTATCAAGAAAAAAAATTCTTTTCTTTTAGTTTTTCAAGAAAGGATTTCTCTGTCTGTTCTGGAACTCAGTCTATAGTCCAGGTTTGACTTTGAACTCACAGAGACTCAGCTGCCTCTGCCTCCTGAGTGCTGAGATTAAGTGTGTGTGCCACCACCACCTAGGCAAAAGAAAATTTTAATTACTTTGCTTTTGCTCAGTTGAGTTTTGAGGGCTCTTACAAATTAATATCTGTGACCCAAATGTCTATCCACAGGCTGCAAGTCACTTTGGGTCATTCCTTTGTTACCAAATTCAATGTAAAAATTATTATGGACTTTGGTCTACATGTCAGAATCATCCAGTCATTATTGGAAAAGCCCCTCGGCTGTGAGGCTGAAAATATTCAACACTTTGGGTTTAGAAGTCAACCAGAATGCAGAATGGAATTCACTAAGACCCTTGCAAGCAATCACCATTGTGCTGTGCCAGCTTTCATCAAACGAAATGCCAGGGTAGATCTCAGAGACAGCAAAGTCAGCTCATCCCAGCCACAGTCCAGCAACAGCATTTCCTGAGCCTTGCTCTGGGAAGGGATTCTGAGATGCAACTTCTGCTCTTCTCTATGGACACATTCTCATCAGGAAAGCAAAGTACAGCAGTTTAGGCACCTGGTTATTTGTCCTATCAAGATGTCGGGAATATGAATTCCTATGCTCTGCTCAATCAAATCAAAGAGAGAAGAACTAGAGTTTATAGCTAGGATTGCCTTCCTGGCTATTTCTGTCTCCCATGAGAGTCTTTTTCAGATGTCTCAAGTTTCACAGACGCGTGTGTAATCTATAAAATCAGCTAAATAAAGCACATTAGATGTCCTTCTTTGTGGCGAAAATACCTGAGATCAGCAATTTAAAGGAGGAGGAGCTTATTTTGGAATTTGGCTCCTGCTTCCAGAGTTCTTAGCCCATGGTCATTGGTTCTTTTGCCTTCAACCTGTGGTGAGGCAGGACATCAGAGTAGGAGGTGTTGGGGAATAAAGCTGCTCATGGTAGCCAGGAAGTCAAAGGAGGACAGAAAGGGTCTGGTATCAACATCCTTTCCAGGGGCACAGACCTCCCCTCAGGACCTCATCTTCTACTGATCCAATCTAGACTTTGGGGACTATTCCAGACTCAAGGTAGGCCACTATAATCTGGGCATGGTAGGGAACCTGTAATCTCAGTGCTTGAGAGGTGGAGGCAGAAGGATCAAGGGTTCAAGGTCATCAAGAGCTACATTCCAAATCTGAGACCAACTGCATTGCACGAGAGCCTGCCTGAAAAACAAACAGAAAGCCCAAGGCAGTATAGTCTCAGTCATCATCATCATCAATAATAAAATACTGCTGCTAATGACAAATTGACAGAAGCAGCTTCAGCAATGAGTAGACGCTGTAGGAACAAAAGTAAAAACTGTCATCAAGATCAGAAAAATTCTTCTCAATTGGAATTTGTATAATGATGTTTTCATAGTAAGAGAGAATTAAACTTTGGAAACAGTGATAATGATCAAGGACATGAAATAAGTCCTAAGAACTACTTACAGAATTTGGAACCCCATGAGTTTCATTAAGTGATATTATTGATTATATTTTACTTGAGTCTAAAAATGATATTTGAAATCTACCTGTGATCATGGAGATATTCAAAACAGTTACCAAAAATGAATAGTGCTTTCACGTCTGGGTTTTTTGTTTAGTAGAAGAAATTATTAGAAGCCAGCTTGACTGTAGTAACATTCTTCTTCATTGTGTGTGTGTGTGTGTGTGTGTGTGTGTGTGTGTGTGTGTGTGTGTGTACACCATGGGGTTGAATTATAACGACACATCTCTATAGGTGGACTTTTCTGTCACACCAGCCAGCTCCCAAATAACCACATGGAGCTTTCTTATTAATTATAAGTGATTGGTTGATATTTTATGCTTGTTACTAATTCTTACAACTTAAATTAGCTCTTTTTTTTTTAAAATCAATCTGCATGTTGCCACATAACTGGTGGCTTTAACCTGTCCTCTTGTATGTCTAGCTTCCTCTTGTCTGGCTGGTGACCCCACCATTTTTCTCCCAGAGTTCTTTCTGTTTGGATTTCCATCCCACACCTGTTTCTGCCTAACTATAATCTGTTTAACTCTCTATTACACCAGTGAGTGCAAATCATATTCAAAGCACACAAAAAGATTGCTCCACAACCTATCTCCTAACTTAATGTTACCTAGAATCAAATGTAAGTATGATATAGTTTCTTTTAGATTCAAATTCTGTTAATATGATCACATAAACACTATGGTCAGCCTGCTAATAATTCCATATTGGGTTTCATGGTGACTTACTGGGCATAAATAGGACAAACAGCCTTGATACTGCCTGGATAGTGTCACTCCACAGAGAGGCTTCTCTTGAATTGGGAGTGCCTGCAACACAATCCAGCCTCAGAGTTTCCTCTTTCTCTGAAGCCTGTAATTCTGGTATGCGTGACTCCATGGATGAGCAATTGGAGTCTTGTTTCAGGGTTGGGCTCAGTGTAACTGTATGTCACATGACCAAGGGTTACTAAGCAACAGAGTTTTGTTTTAATGCGGCTGCACTTTTATTGCTGTCTCAGAGAACGCTACATAGTTTGTCTGTGTAGTGTATTCTAATTCTGTGTGAGGACAACTCCTGCCAGCAGCAGAGACCTAGCAAGGCAGGACTTAGGTTATTTGGCTCTTTTTTTTTTTTTTAATAAAGTGAAGGGTAATTTGTTTTCCATTACAAAGACAAGATTTACTGATGCTGTTGTCTCCCTGCTGGCCACCACCTGTTCAAAAATCTCTAACCACTGGCTCCTATCCCATCCTCCTGCTGGCTTAAGGATTCAATCTTGAAAATGTTCGTGTTAGGGTAGTTGAAAGAGGACAACGGGTGATGTTTGTGCCAGCCTGGGTGCCAGTCACTGGAAGAATATTATAATTGAAGAAGATGCTTACTGGTTCAACACTCATGTGACCATGATCTTTTGATACTGGCCCACCCAACCTGTAGCACACAAATCTAGAATTACTACCATGCACTGCACTGTGGGGAATTGCAACTATTTATATTAAGACTACTGTAGTTGAAAAGAAAAATAAAATAGAAGTTTATTCAACCTAAGAAAAATGGTTTTACATAAACAGAAAACTATCACATAAATGGCAGATTGTGCCTGTTTTGTAGCTACTGAAGTAAATGTTTGTGGCATCCTGGATAGTACACACAGACAGAGGGACCCCAGGCACACCCTGGAGTCTCCCCACAGACAGAGGGACACCAGGCACACCCTGGACTCTCCCCACAGACAGAGGGACACCAGGTACACCCTGGACTCTCCCCACAGACAGAGGGACCCCAGGCATACCCTGGAGTCTCCCCACAGACAGAGGGGACCCCAGGCACACCCTGGAGTCTCCCCACAGACAGAGGGACCCCAGGCACACCCTGGAGTCTCCCTACAGACAGAGGGACCCCAGGCACACCCTGGAGTCTCCCTACAGACAGAGGGACCCCAGGCACACCCTGGACTCTACCCACAGACAGAGAGACCAGATAACACTAGCTGTTTTTTACTCTATCAACTTCTGTTCTTTCCCAACTTCCCTTTAGTGATTAAAAAAAAAAACTTTACCAAGACATTTCAGTGTATCAGGAGTAATTGAAAGTTCTTATGCCTATCCAGCACAACTTATGAATATAATACAGTTTGAATTTATAGGGACTATGGACTGCTATTACAGCAAGTGGTAGAAGGCAGAATTTCCCAGCATCCTGTGGAAGTGTTGAGTATGTTCAACCGTGTTGTGCTGGATCACATTTGACAGCCTACTCAGAGGGTAGTTCTACCCTGATTTGTAGGGACTACAGATCTCATGACATAAATATTCCCATCATAACTAAGTCTAAGCTATCAACTGATGTCACCAAATTCAATGTTGTGTCTCACAAGCTGTTCACGGTGGTTCTAGATTTGTGGTTGCTACACCTTCATAGGAGTTTTGTGAAGAAAGCATCCATAGTTTGAAAAAAAATGAATGAAAGCCATAGTTGAATGAAGTTAAATGAAGAAATTCTCACAACTATTAACACAGTGATTTGTACAATTATCACTTGAAAAATGTTTAATTTTACTAGTCTTTAGATAAATACAAATCTGATCTATTTTGAGATTCCATTTTACCCCAGTCAGATTGTCAGTCATTAAGAAAACAAATATCAATAAATGCTGTCCAGGATGTGAACAAAAGGGAACCCTTGTATACTGCTGGTAAGAACGTAAATTAGTTCAGTCTTTATGGAAATCTGTATGGAGGTTTCTCAAAAACTAAAACTAGGTTTTCCACATGACTCAGCCATGACACTTACAGTACCTATGTGAAAAATTCCAGGCCAGAGATACTTGCAGAGCAATGTCTACTGAAGCACTTTTCAAAATGACTGAGCTATGGAAACAATCTCAGTGTCAAGAACAGGAGAGTAGATAAGAGAAATACATACATATATTATGTATGTATGTGTGTATGTATGCATGTATGCATGTATAAATACAAACACATACATGTGCACATGCACAGACACACACATATATACACAGGCACACACACAGTCACATACGTACACATATGTGCATGATATATATACATGCAATGGATTTTCCCTTTGACAAAAGCACAGAATTTATGTCATTTGCAGGAAAATAGATGCAATTGGAGATAATCATAGTAAGAATTAAGTAAGTTGCAGAAAAACAAATACATTATACTTTCTGTATTCACAGTTGCTACATTTTCTATAATAATTATAGAAAATCAAAGTAGAAATAAAATTGTCTAGTGCCACAAGATGAACAACAGGATGGAAAAGAAGGGCTGATGGGTATACTCAGCATACAATATACACCCGTACAAAAGTTTAAAAAAAACAATAATTTGTATTATAATATTAATTTTAGCAAATCTGGTGACTAAATATTTTAATTGGAACACACTTATATTTCATGATATACTTATGTTCCATAGAACACATTTAAGTGGAAGAAGGATCTCACTGTGCAGTCCTGGAAAGCCTGGAATTTGATATGTAGACCAGGTTGGCCTCTAACCCACAGAGATTTGCCTGACTTTGCCTCCTAAATGCTGGGATTAAATGTGGGCCACTATGCCCATCTACAAACACAATTTAGAAAGTGCTGAAGTCATTGATTGGTTCAGCTTTTGTATTCCATATTTTAATCTTTTTAGTTCTTTGAAGTTAAAAGAGTAATATTCAACTCAAATTAATGTCCTTAATACAGTGTAATTAAAAGAAGTTTAATTCTCCTTTTTTATTCCATGTACCTAAGTTGATCAAACTAAAGTTTGAGTGTTGGCCATTACATACTTTTATCATGCAAATATATAGAACAAATACATAACACATACATTAGCACATAATAAATATATAATACATATCTACTAGTTTCCCCACTATCTTTAAAAAACACATAGTATATAACTTTAAATAAAAGGTTTAGAGTCAGTAAGGTTCTTGCTGCCAAGCCTGATGACCTGACTTCCACTCTGGACTCCAATGGTAAAAGGAGAACTACAGCCAACTTCTGACCCTCACATGCGCATGATGACATGTATCTGCTCACACCACCACTTATACACATCCACCTCTACAAATTTACATGCTAAATAAATCATAAAGAAGTCAATATATAAACAAATGAATATAGAAATATTTCAAATTATAATAACAGCAAACGGCTTACAGATGTTGTGTTGAATGCTGTGTATTCTAGCTTCAGATTCCATTTGAACAAACTGGAGGGGTTTTAAGGATGCAGATTACTGTTCAACTGTCCGAGATTTTCTGATTCAGTAAGTCTGTGCTGGGATTTCAAAAGTTCCTGAGGGAGGCAAAAGCTGCATTTGTAACCGGAGGTTCATCCACCCTGGTCCTGCAGTCGCTTTTAAAAGAACCACTTAGAGGCTTAATATTAATTACAAGCTCTTTGGTATATTAGCTAAGGCTTATTATAAACTAGCTCTTATAACTTAAACTAATCCATTTTTATTTGCTTATTTTTTCACGGGATTCATGGCTTGTTACCTCACATCTTGCTTTTTTGGCGGCTTATTGTGTCACCCCTGACTCCGCCTTCTTCTTCCTTTTGTTTTTGCCTGACTCTATTTTGCCTGCCTATTGGTCAAATCAGTTTCTTTATTAACCAATGGTAATAAAGCATATTCACAGTATACAGAGGAGTATCCCACATTATGCATTGGGGCTACACTTGGGCTTAGTGATCACGTGTGTGCATACACATGTGTATGTGTGTGTGTGTGTGTGTGTGTGTGTGTGTGTGTACACACATATGTTTGTGTGCACTGGTGTAGAAGTAAGGTTTTGTTGGCACTAGAGGCCTACCCATAGAACTGATTCCAGTGAGTCTTCAAGAGGAAGCTCCTGACCCTTTGTTAACCATAGGTTTCCACACCAGTAAAGATAATTTCACTGTCACATACTAATTTTGATTTTTACTTCAGTTTTCACGTGTCTTGGATCAGCTCTGGAATTTGACCTATAGAGTTTCTGCAATGGGTTCCTTACTGCTTCCCATTCCCAGTACACTTTAACACACTCATTTGCCATTGGTAGTCCCTTCAAGTTACAACTGGATCCAAAGATATGATCAGACCCAAATACTCCTATATGCAGGTGCACACAGGTTAATTTTTCTTTTCAGAAGAAGCAATGTAATGTCTGTTTTATGCTATTGTAAAATTAGATTTAACAAAGTGAAATTTATATATGTTTAAGCTCATCAATTTCAAATATGGTGTTTTATGAATTACTTATGCAGTCAAGAAACTTGTCACAATGATGATGTAGAATTTCCACAACTCTCAAAGCTTTCTATGCCTTCCTGAAGTCAGACTCCTCTGCCTGCCTGATGAAAAACACTGATTTTCTTTTATCACTATAGTTTTGCCTTTTCTAGAATTTTAAGTAAGTGGAAACACGTCATAGTGTCTTTCATGTTTGGCTTCTTTTACGTTGTGCCTTTGAGATTCACTTCTGATTCTATGTGATTTGGTATTTTTAATTAATTAATCAATTAATTAATTAATTAAGACAGGTTCTAGCTATGTAGCCCAGGTTACCCCCAATCTCCTGTGGGATAGGATTATAGGCTAGAGCTCCCATGCTCCTCCTCTGCCATGGTGGAGTGGTATTCTATACAATGGATTTGTTATGCTTCATTAATCGATTCAAAAGCTGATGGAGATTTGGGTTATTTCAAGTTTGGGGCTTATGTGAATAAAACTTATTGAATATAGCTAATGCTTGGCCAATGTTTTAGGACAACCAAATATTTATAATTCTCCTCTTCCCAATATGGATTTCTCCCAAGGTTCTGGCTGCTGTTCATGAAACAAAGTTGTCAAGTTCTTGCTTTTTGTTTTGTACCCACAATTTATGTTTGGTTTCTGGTCTCTTGGCCTCTCAGTTTGCCATTTCCCTCAGCATTAGCCTTAAAAGTAGTTGTATTTTCTTGGTTTGATTTTAAGTATTTAATTTTATTTAAACTTTTAATACATTTTTGTGAAGATAAAATTCTATATCTACTGTTTAATTACCCAGGGGTAAAATTACTGGAAAGTCTGGATTAATGACTCATCTTTTTCTTCATCCTTATTTAATTTTTAAGATAACAAATTAGTTTCTAGACATCCACAGGTGGTCAATTAATCTTTTAAGATACATAGTTGTGATAAATGTTTAACTCCCATATTAATATGTTTCCCATTGTTCCAACAAAATATCTAGCACATATAAAAGTATCACAGAAAAATATGAACACAGATATAGAAAGTCTCAGCAAAATATTAGCATATTAGGCCAGGCAGTGGTGGTGAATGACTTTAATCCCAGCACTCAGAAGGCAGAGACAGGTGGATCTCTGTGAATATGAGGCCAGCCTGTTCTACAGAGTGAATTCTAGGACAGGCCCCAAACTGCAGAAAAACCCTATTTTGAAAAACCAATAAGTAAACACATAAATAAATAGAAATCAGCATATCAAATACAACATGCCTGCAAAAAAGTATAGTTTAAGAGAATTCTTCCCATTTAAGGAAGATACATAATGAACGAAACAAACTGATCTTATCTATCATATTCTCAATGTAAAGAAAAGGCCCAGGATCATGTTATATCAAAAGACAAAGAAAATCCATTTGCGGAAACTCAATACCCAGTCACAATGATATCTCTCAGCAAAACTGGAAGAGTGGAATGCAATAGTGAACATCTGTGGAATCTCCAAAAGCTTCCAGCAAACGACGAGGAAACTGGAAGCATTCTCCAAACTCAGCAGTCAAGCCAGATGCTCCCACCAGCTGCTGTTTCTCAGCAGAGTACTGGACAATGTAATAAGAAAAGAAGAATTAATTGTGTAGCTCAACATTTCCAGTTTTGTATAATGGGGCCTTCAAGACGATTCCTTGGTTTGTGATCTTCACCATTTTTAAACAGGTTCTCTGCATTCTAGGATTACAAATGCTGTATATTTTTATTCATTTTCTTTCTGTGACCAGAATCAGTTATGTTATAGGAAGTATGTTCACTGTTATGTATGCTTGAGGAGCTTCAGTATTATGGTTAGACCTGTCTGTGAGCTCATTATTCTGGGATTGATCATAGTGGAAACTCACTGCTCCAGGGCTGATCATTGTCTCCAGGTGGAAGCACACTGCTCCAGGGTTCATCATTGTCTCCAGGTGGGAGCTCACTGCTCCAGGGCTGATCATTGTCTCCAGGTGGAAGCACACTGTTCCAGGGTTCATCATTGTCTCCAGGTGGGAGCTCACTGCTCCAGGGCTGATCATTGTCTCCAGGTGGAAGCACACTGTTCCAGGGTTCATCATTGTCTCCAGGTGGGAGCTCACTGCTCCAGGGTTCATCATTGTCTCCAGGTGGGAGCTCACT
This sequence comes from Myodes glareolus, assembly GCF_982192425.1. Taxonomy (NCBI): domain Eukaryota; kingdom Metazoa; phylum Chordata; class Mammalia; order Rodentia; family Cricetidae; genus Myodes; species Myodes glareolus. Next base: position 4,683,646 of record NC_142047.1, on the reverse strand, counting down.
GCTCTAGGGTTCATCATTGTCTCCAGGTGGAAATCACTGCTCTAGGGTTCATCATGGTCTCCAGGTGGGAGCTCACTGCTCTAGGGTTCATCATTGTCTCCAGGTGGAAATCACTGCTGTAGGGTTCATCATTGTCTCCAGGTGGGAGCTCACTGCTCCAGGGTTCATCATTGTCTCCAGGTGGGAGCTCACTGCTCCAGGGTTCATCATTGTCTCCAGGTGGGAGCTCACTGCTCTAGGGTTCATCATTGCCTCCAGGTGGGAGCTCACTGCTCCAGGGCTGATCATTGTCTCCAAGTGGGAGCTCACTGCTCTAGGGCTGATCATTGTCTCCAGGTGGGAGCTCACTGCTCTAGGACTGACCATTATTTCTAGATTGCTTCAGCATACAGAGTTAGAGCATACATGTACACAATGCATGCTATCAAAGGTGTTTCTAATTCAAATCAGAACCATGGATATTTTACGAAACCTATTCTGTTTTACATTCTAAGAATCTTTCAGAGTCATAGGAAAATTACAAATAAAATACCCTATAATTATATGTCTCATTCCACTTTACACACATAGCAATTTATAACACTATTAATATAGTTACCAATTAACAGAGTCACTGATGATATTTATGTATGAGATTCTATAATCTGGTTCAATATGCATTTTTTTATTTACTTCTTACTAGCAGTCCTTAATTTTATAGTAATGTCTCTGGTTATTTGGGTATATTTTAAGCTTCTTTTCTGACTGATGTCTCACAGACTCTTAGAAAAATATTTCTATGATTCTTTCATGTTGATAATTGCTAGTGCTTTTTGTACCAAAAATAAATTTTAGAGAATAGAAAATATTTGGTTCACGTTTTCTTTTCTTGAACACATCAAATAATTTTTTTTGTTTTCTTCTGCTGTAGTAAATATTAAAGATAACATACTTTTGTTCATTTCTCTAAACATAAAAGGTTTATATTTTTCCTTTATATTCCATTTAATTAAAATGTCTTGTTGTAGATTATCCTGAATGTATATTGTCAACTATACATTCTTTCCCACTATATAGTTATTAAAAGTTTTAAGAATTGCTTTTGGAATATTTTCCAAAATTCAGTTTTGTTGAATTACCTTCCATTCTAGACCCTATTATTTAAATATTGAAATTTTTGTTTATTTAATTATTATTCTTTCAAATACTTTTATTTTTTTCTGCTTAAAAATGCTTTCATATCTCCATTATTTACATTTTAAGACAATTTTTGTTTTTTACTCTGTGTTCTTTCTTTGATAATCTTGAGTTCTAAATGTATAAGATTTCTTTTTTAATTTAAACTTAGTATCATTTTTGTAAATGTTTTCGTTATAAAATTTATATTTTCTGTATTACAAAAGCTATTTTTGCAACTTATTTAGAACTGTAATTCATTTAAAAATTAAGTAGTTTTAATTAATTTGAAGAACTCTGACATTTCAAGATACTGTCTTTACATCCAAGGATTTGCAACTAATTGAAAGTCGTTTGATCTCAATCTTTAAATTTTGTGTGGAAATAAAAAAATATAAAACTACTTGTTTCCCTTTTCATGAACTCAAATTTCATGTACTTGGTCAAAATTGAAAATTTACTTTCCATTTTCTAAGGAGTTTTGCAGGATATGTTCTATGAGTGAAAGAAAAAATAAGCAGAAAATTGTAGTAAAGACATTGTGCCAATTTGATAATTATTTGTCAAGTCAAAGATAAACATTGGTAAACAGACAGACCCAAGTGCCAGTGCTATTGTTTGGGTGGGTGTTCTTCAAAGACTTATTGTGAAGGGTTTGCCAGCCCATGACACTAAGTCTAGAGAGTTGAATCCTTAGGAGGTGGACACAGCTGGGGAAAGTTATGTCATTGAGGGTGTCCCCTGGAAGAGTTGAACAGGACTCCTACAGTTTGTTTTCCTTTTCTTTCCAGCAGCAATGAAATGAACAGTAATTCCTGTAAACACTGCTGCCACAGCATGATGCTTACTATCCCCTAAAGCAAAAAACCAGTCAATTATGGTCTGAAACTTTTGTTATGGGGAGCTAACATGGGCCTTTTTTCATATAAGTTGATTATCTTTGGTTTCCCTTTATAATAGAAAGTGGGTGGCATAATTAAGAATCTTACAACTAGGCATAAGCCTATGTACAGTTATGCACATACAATTTATAATACAATTTATGAGTGCTTGAAGTATTTCTATTAGTAATTTCCAAACTTAGAACAACAAAAATAGTTTTGGATGATTCACTGAATAAGTACATCTTAGTATGTTCAAGTAAGAGGATACTATACAGTAATGAGAATGAAAAATAAAGAATTCTTACATAGAAAAATGCTGACTCCCATGGAGAGAGCACAATAAAAGAGACCAGATAAGAATGAGTACAAGCGACATTATGCCACTTACAAAAAGTAAGCAAGGAGATCTGCAAAAAATTATGGGCGTTGTCACATTGGAGGAAATATCCAATGAGAAGATATAAGACTGATGTGCTATGTTGTGTTATTTGTTAAACTTGTGAAGATGCAGTGAGCTTTATATTTACGATCTTTGCACTTGTTTATACATATCTCATATTTCAATAACAAAGTCAATTAGAGACATGTCCAAGGTACATTGTTAAATTTACTTATTCCCTAAGCAAACAAGCCAAAAATTGCCTCTACACCTCACACAACCATAGTAACACATATATCAACTTCACCAAACAAATAAATATTCTCCACAGATGGAACAACAGGTTTCTGTTGTGTAGTCTTCATTCATTTTATAGTCAGAAGGAGTTGTGACAAATGTCCCAGGAATATTTAAATGTTGAGAAAAGCTGAATGTTAATTCAGAGGAGGAAGTAGATGGTTCCTATTGCCTTTTTTTAAACGCAAGTGGTTGACCTGGGACCCATAAAATGACTGTCTATCACTGCACAGTTTAAGGTTATAAGCAGTGTGCTTGCTCCACTCAATCACAGCTGGTTTCTCAGTTTTTCACCAATCTGAGTGGCTTCTGACTCTATGACTCCTCCTAGACTGTTCTCACTTCTCATTCAGCCTGTGCTCCCAGTAGCCTGCCTACAGCTTCCTAGAGTCAGAAGATACCTTTTCTCAGCACCTTGCACCTCATGAAATCCATAAATTCACAGACAGATTGTTCTTGCCCATTAGAGAAAATTTAGAGTCAAGGATACAGGGGTTTGTTTTCTTAATTTAAAAAATTCACTTGAATATTAAATCATGTAGAACACCTGAAACAACATAATAAAGACTTTCTCTGTGTAGTCTTGCTAGATTTTTTCTATTAACAATTTATCATATTTTCTAACTTGATTCTTTTGCTTGTGTGTTTGCTTTTTTATTCTTTATTCTTGCTAATCAAAGCATGATTTTTTACAATGTCCCTCTGAACACTGTCATTGTAACTACCATCATGTTTCCTAAGGGCACTGTAGGGTTAGGTTCTCAAATGCCTCTTGCTTTTTCCAGTTGATCAATATATAACTTTGTTTAATGTGTATCTCTTTTTAAAAGTACTTTACTTGAAATGAAAGTAAATTGTTGACCTCTATGTTGTATTTGAAGTTGAGTCTATTTGTAACCCAACTTCAAGTCTCTATTTCAGTTTTCTCTATACTAATGACAATAGTGTAGACAGAGACTACACATTCATTTCCCGGCAGCCCAGACCTGAATGATCACACAAAAGCTATATTAATTACAACACTGCTTGGCCAATGGCTCAGGCATATTGTTATCTAACTCTTGCATCAAAAATTAACCCATTTCTATTAATTTCTGTATTGTCATGAGGCTGTGACTTACTGGTAAGGTTCTGGTGTTTCTCTTCAGCAGTTACTAAGTGTCTCTTTGACTCTGCCTAATCCCTTGTTAGAACCCGCCTTCCAGTGGATATCCACACCCGACCCAGGCGCGCGCCTTCCCGAACTAGGGCCCACCAGAATGAACGATTGTCCTGAGGGTTAAAAACAGACACACACAAAAAAGAGACCTTTGCTCATTTACCAAGAGTAAATGGCAACTTTATTAAACTCAAATCAGGTATATATACCAGTGGGCAACCGGGATCAAAAAGGCAAGGCCTCCTCCCAACAAAAGCAGGAAGAAGAATAAAGGCCCCAGTAAAGGAAAACTCCTCCCACCCAGAGGGGGCTGGGGAAACTGGCCTCTGTGGGAGTTTTTCCCCAGGCAGGTGGTCGAGGGTTTAAGGCAATGTCAGACAGGTTAGATGGGCCTTGGTGCCTGAGCTTCTTTGAGGCAGGTTGAGAAATTACCATTTTAAAGTAAAATAGATCCCTCAGGCTAATGTGCCAGGCTGTAGCAGAACCAAGGACGGAACTAGCAGGAAGCTTAACTGGTTAGCGTAAACATTATTTGCATCCAGTATTTTGGTCTCAAGGATCAGGGAGGACAGGGTCCCACAATCCCTCTGTATATCTTTGTTCATATTTCCCACCTGGATTTGCCCTGCTAAGCCATTGGTCAAAGCAGGTTCATCATCAATATCTACCAATAAATTCAACACATATACAGAAGGACATCCCACGTAATCTCCCCTTTTTGTCTAATTAAAATGTAAGGTTTTAACTTTAATATAGAAAAATTACATATACAAAACAGCTATTAAGCAAGAATTATAGTTATTTGATCCATTTACATTTGGTATATAAAGGAAAATACAATATCATCTATCTTATCTTTGTGAATCTAAAGTTTTATATTTAATTTGCTTTTTATCATAACTAAAAAACGCTATAATTATAACTGTCTTGAACTCCATCAAAGATCCCAGAAGGATGTACTATTAACTAAGTAAACAGGAAGTGCATTGTAAGCAACTTCAAAAGCTCTAGAATTGTCAGAGACATCTTGCTGTCTGGACTGTCACCCAAAGTTCTCCTATAACATTGGGACATCCATATTCAGCCTGCAGATCCATAGTATCTAGCAGACTTTTCCATGAAGTAGGACATTTGAAAGACTGTTTCACATATATTGGTAGCTTGTCAGTCACTTTCTTCTGTGTCTTGCAGAATGTCTGGCAGTTTCTTCTGTGAAGCAAAACCCCTGAAGGACAGTCCCTTCCTCTGAAAAGTTTAACAGTCACTTTTTTTGTGGGTTCTGCTTGTCCAGCTCATACAGCAAACCATAAAGCAGTACAGGAAATAGTAGCTTCTTACCTAAATGGCTAGCCTTGTCATATTGAAGGCAAATTCCATAATGAGATTCTTCAATGTTCATCAACCTCTCTGGAGTAATTGGTGCTGCCAGAACCAGACATATTTCACTGTCAAGAAAAATTTATAAGTTTTTAAAACCTCTTAAATGCCATGTTCTGTATGTCTTTAAAGTGTTGAAGATTGTCTCACTGAAATATATCTCTGTATATCTAGAAAACCTAACTAACATTACTAAAAGATTCATTATAATAGATATCTATCCATTAGTCTATATTTCTTAGTTATACATTATTTTTAAATGAACTGCATAAACACAATACCTTAAAAAGAGCAGAAACACATATACACAAAATTGATTTTAAATTTGTATCAACAGACCAAAGTCCATACCAATGTAAAATATTCATCTCTATATCATATCCCCCTTATTTCTTTTTTAAGAAATTGACTGTGACCATTAAACATTTATAGTCAACCCTTTTAAAATGAAAATAAATGTTTATAAACAATCATTTTGGGAATGTATGCATTGTTTTCTCCAAACTTATTCCTGCTGTTTATTGGATGAAATATTTTTAGGGTTCATGAGAACTTTGGGGAGTGTCTTGTTCCATCAAACAGCATTAGCCTGGAAATAATTCCAGGTTCTAATCTTCTGTGTAAACAAAAGCAGAATCTGTTCTCCAAAATAACATATCTTCAGACTCAAATTTTGAAGTCAAGATACCTTTAAAATACATATATTGGTTGAGCTTAGCAGCCTGTACAATGAAATGTCTCTGAAGTTAGCTCAATCACAGTCAAAAAATTCAAAGAAAATGCAATAATATATATAAACCAGATTCTTTGTGATTTTCCATCTTTACACGACTAATTTTACTCTATTACTTTTCAATCTTTATTTTATTATCTTTACTTCTTTAATATATGACTGTCTGTACTCTTTCTTCTCTTTCTCTTAAGTTCATGTATATTTATCCAACATTGTGACCCATTCAGTGGTCTTTTTCATCTGAATCTGTCTTATTATGTATCTATGATCAATTTCTGAACAGGAGGTTTTATTATTTTTTTAAATGCTAAGCAGGTATGACAAGTATTAATGCTGTGGCTTTGCCTGTTGACAATGCCCCATCCAACACAGTGGAGGTATTCTCGCTGCCTCTGCAAACTATGCTTACTGCCCCAGGTCTAGAGATACAGGGGTCTATACCACTATTGAGCAATTTGTAGCATGCTGCTTACAAGCCCATTAAAATGCTCTGTAGTAGTACCTCCTTAAAGAGAGAGCTGAGGAGAACTTGAGGCAACAGAGATGGAAGGACAGAGATAGAGAGTAAGGGAAGAGATATCTTGATTGAGGGAGCCATTATGGGGCTAGCAAGAAACCTGGATCTAGATAAATTCCCAGGAATCTACAAGGATGACTCCTAAGCAGTAGTGGATAGGGTGTCTGAACTGGTCTTGCCCTGTAGTCAGACTGATGACTATCTTTTTTTTTCTGATGACTATCTTAAATGTTATCATAGAACCTTCATCCAGCAACTGATGGAAACAGAGGCAGAGACCCACATTGGAGAACTGGGTTGAGCTCCTAAAGTCCAATTGAGGAGTGGCAGGAGTGAGAATGTGAGCAAAGAGGCCAAGACCATGATGGGTACAACACTAAAACAGCTTATCTGAGCTGATGGGAGCTCACCAAATCCAGTTGGACAGGGAAGGAACCACCCTTGGACCAAACTGCACCATCTGAATGTGGGTGACAGTTGCATGGCTGGGGCAGACTTGGGGGGCACTGGCAGTGGCACCAGGATTTATTCCTACTGCTTGTACTGGCTTTTTGGGAACCTATTCTCTCTGGATGGATACCTTGTTCAACCGAGATATAGTAGGGAGGACCTTGGACCTTCCCCAAAGCAATGTCCCTTACCCTCTCTGAGGATTAGATTGGGGTGGGGTGGGAGGATGTGTGGAGGAAATGAGGGGGGAGAGTGGGAACTGGGATTGGTATGCAAAATGAAAAAAAAATAGTTTATTTTCTTTTTTAAAGAAAAGTAAAATAAAAACATGCTATATGGTGTATTCACACATCGACTTGCATTTGGAGATCAGAGGATAACTTGGTGTCAGTTCTTTCATTCCACAATGGATTCTGTGGGTCAAACTCAGATTTTCAGGTTTGGTGGCAATTCCCTTTACCCACTAAGCCATTTCCATGAGTCCTAGTAAAGTGGTTTTTATTTATTTATTTTTATTCATTTCACACACCAACCATAGTTCTCTCTCACTCCCCTCTTCCTGCTTCCCCTAGATCCCCCATCCCCACCCACTCCTCAGAAAAGGTAGGTCCTCCCAGTGGGTTGCCAAGAAAGCCTGGCACAGCCGGTTGAGCAAGGAACCCGCCCTTCACCCTGTGCCAAGGCTAACCAAGGCATCCCACCCTAGGGAATGGGCTTCCAAAGGCCAGCTTGAGATCTCAACATAAACCCGGTTACACTGAAACTGATAGAAGAGAAAGTGGCAAGCAGTATTGAATACATTGGCAAAGGAGGCGACTTCCTAGATGCAACACCAGTAACACAGACACCGAAAGCAACCATTAATAAATGATATCTCCCAAATCGAAAAGCTTCTATAAAACAAAGGACATGGTAAATAAGACAAAACAGTAGCCTACTGAATAGGAAAAGATGCCAACCCCATATCTGACGGAGGGATGATCTCCAAAATATATAAGGTATTTTTTTTAAACAAAACAAAGTAACAACAACAAAACAAAACAAAACAAAACAAAACAAAAAACAATCTGACTGGTTATAGTATAATTACAGGTGATCCTTTGTATGGGATTCTATTTTGTTCTTTGCTCAGTTTGCATTTGCTTTGGGTTAACATAAAATTCTATGATTTAAAAATGCATTGTTGATTTATTGACATGGAACCCATGGTTAACAGCATCATCCCGTATTCTTGGGCAGTGGGTCTTTAAAATATATCTTTTCTTCACAAGGGGAATCTCAGCCTTAAGGTTAAAGGTCAGTATTTTGACACTATGCTTGAGTATATTCTAAACAGGAAAATCACCAATGAAAAGAAAATGTGATAATGAGACACCAAGTAGGTTATGGAAAGACATGTATTTACACTAGAAGAGCTGAAACAGAAAGGCAAGAGGTAGCTTGTTGAGCCTCAGCAGACAAGAAGCACATTCCAGTAATCATAGTTTCAACAAGCTGAGCATGCCTGCAGATAACCGCCAGAACACCGCAAGGACTGATTTTGTATTTGCAAATCAATGCTAGGGAGCAAATGAACTTGCAATTAGGGAACACATGCTCCTTGAATTAAAGTAGGTTTATGTACGTACATCTAAGAAGCTGCAAGAAGATGAAAATTTTGTAAGTAAACAAGCACGTTTAACATAGTTACCTTACTAAACATCACCATCCTAGCCTGCCTTACGTGTCTTCAGAACTCTTACGTTAACTTACAGTTGAACAAAAATCATTTAATACAAATCTTGTTTTAAAATGAATTGAGCCTCTCATGTAATCTGTTAATTATCTGTGTCTACAAAATCTATGAGAGTTGTCCACTGTGTGTGTGGTTTCTTCATGACTGTGTGGTCGATTAGGTTCTGGTGTTCAGTTTTTGCCTACATAATGAAAGAGGGTTCAACCCTAGGTTGCTAGGCTAAGACCAAACTCCGAAAAGCATAGCTTTTGCTGAGTGCATTCACTTTCATACCATCATTAATTTTAAAATCAATCAATTTAAAGTTATGGAGTACATATGGAAATGTACCCACACTACGTACATGTGTACACATACAAATTTTGAAACTTTGAGAGAGGACTCTACACATCCTTTAGTCCTACATGTTTTAGTATATATGTACTAAAATTAAGATGTCATTATCTCTAAGCACACTATAATCACAGTCAACAAATTTATCTTGATGACATTTTTGAAACAATGAATTTTATTAGACTTTTGCCACTTATTTCATAAATCACCATTATATTTCAAGAGGCAATCTTAAAATTAATTTTCCCACCCCTCAGTCTCTTTAATCTATAACAATTCCAGAATACTTACTAGTCTCTCATTGGTACTGTTTGAAATTTTTTTTAAATCAAGACTATAAGTAAGAAGAAAATTGTAAGAAGAAAAAAACAAAAACAAAGACAATCATCCAACAACACCAAACAAAAAAAAAAACGGATGAGAAAACCTTTTTTAGCTGTTTCTGGATCCACAGAATAAAATTAAATAGAAGAAAACCCAGCAATGTGAAGCAAGAACGAAGCCTCAGTCTGTACTATCAGCTCCATGTCCTTGTTTCCAATTTGACTGTACATTTATGTGCCTGGACATATTGAGGGTCAGACAACTTCAGCATTTGTGCAGTCACAATGCTAGTAATGGTAGAATTAGGATTCGAGCTACATTGTAAGCCACAGAAAGTAAGTGTTCTTTAATTAAATCTTTATTCTGCTACTATTATAAAATATTACCTGGGGATGCATTAAGAAATGCCATGTAGTGCATAATTGCTATGCTATCCCTTTTTATGTCCTGTTTTTTCTCTCTCTCTCTCCTCTCTCTCTCTCTCTTTCCTTCTCTCTTTCTTTCTTTCTTTCTTTCTTCTCTCTCTCTCTCTCTCTCTCTCTCTCTCTCACACACACACACACACACATACACACACACACACTGCAAGAAAAATAGATGGAAATAACAAAATAATTGTAGTCAAAAGAAAACCATTAGAAGCATTCTACTAGGAGTTGACCTTCCAGCAAGCTATGATCATTTTTACTATCAATATCTCCTTCAGGTACACATTTAATATATTGTCAATCTTGGCTTTAAGGTCCCTAAAAAGGCAATATTTAGAAAGCTGTTAGAAGAGTCTCCCTTAAAATAGGAGATATATGGGTTTTATTAGTTTATGTTCTTAGATACATTGGAATGGAATCTACACTGGGAGAGAAGTGTAATTTCAGAGACTGTAACTCCTACTCAGGTAATCTGTCTTCCTACCAAGAATATTTGTCCCAAAGGTCTAGTGCACACTCTTCATGGTCAGCTGCATATGGGATTGTGGTGGCATTGAACCTATATGAAAGACAGCCGTCAGTAGTGTCTTTAATATTCCTGCCATTATTTGGAATCATAAAATTATATATGATAATATAGAACTGGGGGCAATTGAAAATTAATTTTAGAGCAGGGAGATGAAGCTTAGTGGGAAAGCACTTGACCAGAGTATGAGATTCAGGGTTCAATCTCCAGTAGTGCCAAATAAATAAAGAAATTAAATAAGTAATCAGAAGACAAATATTCTTACTCTAGTCATTGGAGGAGGAGTGAATTTTTCCTTTATTAAAACAAAACTTTTCTTTAATGTCTAATATCTAGTGAACTATTATTACCATATGTTAGGTATATTTCATAGCTTCATTTTTGCAATGTTCTGAGGCAAATCATTACAACTCACAGGTCACAGATAGTGACAATGAGACCCTGGAGCTTACTGTGTGTCACACAGTTAATCAGTGTGAACAGTTAATGAACAAATCAAAATGTATTTGTTCATTAGGTCTCTTAGATTGCCCAATAATAAAACCTTTATTCTTCCTAAGGGATATTTTAGGTTATATTAATAATTATTAATAAATGCAACTAGCCTGAGAAAGCTCATACATTTGGTGAGATCCACTTGGGTATTTTCTTCTGGCCACCACTCTTTTTCTCACTTGTTTTTTATTTAAATTTCTTTTGAAACAATATATCTTGATATGTTTTTGCCCTCTCTTTGCTCCTTCCAGACCCTCTTTATTCCTTACTCACCCCAACTTTATTCCTTCTCTGTCTAGCTCTCCTTCTCTCCTTTTCAAAACAAACCCACAAAATGAAAATTAAAAAGTCAAAACAAAAGCCTATAAAATTAAAAATCCAAAACCCCCCCAAATGTCTGCAAATGCAAAGCAAAATAAAACAAGCAACAAAAAAATGTTACAACATCCTTTTTTGCATTGGCCAACTTCTCCTGGGCAAGGGGTGTTCCCCGGGTGTGGTTGGTATGCCTAGTGGCACGTTATTGAAGAAAACTGATTTTTGCTTTGCTTATAGGTATCAATTGCAAATAGCTGCTTTTTCAGGGGTGGGAGGGATCCTATGTACATTTCTCATTTCAGTGTTGGGACCTCTCTGGCTTGAACCTGCACAGGCCCTGTGCATGCTACCATAGTCTCTGTGATGTCATGTGCACATCAGTCCTGCTGTGTCTGTGAGACACTGTTTTTGTTTGTTTTGTTTTTGAATCATTCACCATCTGTGGTTCTTTCAGTCCTTCCATTCCATCTTCCACATAGATCCCTGAGTATGAGGGATGGAGTTTAATGAAGACACTCCATTTAGGACTGAGTGCTCCTAACTTTCTTGTATTCTGCACATTGTCCATCTGTGGGTCTCTGTGTTAATTCTTATCTACCGTAAGAAACTTCTTCAAGGAAGGTTGAGTATGTGAGACACTGACCTATGGTTATAAAAATATCTCATTAGTGGTTATTTTCCTTCTACATTCCTTTCCTTTAACAGAATAGTAGCAGTAGGTTTTCCCCTAGGCCAATGACCTGTCTAGTCTCAGGTTATTGGCCCATTTATCAATGTCTTGTATGAATTTCCATTTCATGGAATGGATCTTAAATCCAATTTAAAAATGATAGGTTACTCCCATAACATCCATGCCACTATTGCACTAGTGCATCTTTTGGTTGGGCAGCTATTATAGGTCACAGGATTTTTAGTTGAGTAAGATATTTACCTTTCTCATCCTACAGTGTGCAGCATATCTTCGAGCACCATGATGGCCAGTCAGTAGTGGTGAAGCTTCTAGTTGGGTACCAGTTTTACTTTTCTGTGTTTGAACAAAAGTGATGTCTTCAGCAGTAGGGCTTTAGCATCAGATTGTAGGGGGCAAGTAATAGCCTTGGAAATAACTTGTGATGTTTGGGTGGGGGTCCATAGTACCCCTTTGGTCAATGACTCAACAAGTGGTAATCCATTCCTGGCACTTGAGGTTTTACTTGATGGCATAAGCTATCTAGCTGGGCCATTGCCTCTCCCATTGTATGGCAACCCCATTTAGACTTTTCATATATGTAAAATCTTTTGGAAGCTTCTCTGATAGTACATTTCCATATGGTTTTTCTAAAGGCCTTTGAGGCTAGTTGTCCCTCCCTATATTTCATCCTCTACTTTATTGTCCTACTTCTCTCTTTTTTCTATTCTAATTTCCTTTTTATCTTTCTTTTTTATGATAGTGTATTCCATTTCTACTTCCTTAGAGATCCTTTTCTCTTCTATGGTTTTTTACTAGACTCCTACCTTTGTGGTTACAACACACATATAGAAAGCTTAAAAACTAACATTCACATATGTGAAAAAACATGAAATATTTGTATTTTTGGGTCTGAATTACCTCACTTGGGTTGATTGCTTTCTAGCTTTATTCATTTACCAGCTAATTTCATGTTTTTGTAACAGATGACTAATATCCTATGGCATAAATGTATCACATTTTCATTATTTGCTCATTAGTTGATGGATATCTAGGTTCTTTTAAATTTCTGTCTATTATGAATACAGCAGCAATAAACATGGTTGAATAAATGTCTCTGTTGTAGGAGGCCACTTGTTCATCTCAGCCACCTAGCTAGCTTAGCCCTGAAATAACTATACAGAAACTGTATTAATGAAAACACTGGTTGGCCCATTAGTTCTAGTTTCTTATTAACTAATTATTATATCCTAGTTTAACCCATTTTTATTAATTTGTGTATCTCCACATGACAGTGGCTTACCAGGAAAGATTCTGACCAGCATCTGTCTCTGGCAGCTCACTCTCCTATTCTGCCTTTCTTCCAGCATTCAGTTATGTCTTCCCTGCCTGCCTAAGTTCTGCCCTAGCAACTAGGCCAAGGAAGTTTCTTTATTAACCAATGAAAGCAACACAAAGACAGAAGGACCTCCTATATCATTTCTCCTTTTCTGTTTATACAAAAAGGAAGGTTTTAACCTTAACATAGTAAAATTACATATAACAAAATAGGTATCAAATAAGAATTACAGTTATAATATTTATATCTACTTTTATATCTATTTATAACCATTTAATTTATATCTATTTATGTTATAATATAATATCTATTTAATTTATATCTATTAAGCTACATTTCTTAATTATACACTACATTTTAAAATGAGCTTGGCCCATTAGCTCTAACTTCTTATTGGCTAACTCTTACATCATAGTTTAACCCATTTCTATTAATCTGTGTATTGCCACATAGCAGTGACTTACCAGGATAGATTCAGCATGTCTGTCTCTGGCAACTCCATGGTGTCTCTCTCTCCTACTCCACCTTTCTTCCTCCTAGCATTCAGTTCTGTCTTTCCCACCTACCTAAGTTCTGCCCTATCAACTAGGCCAAGGCAGTCTCTTTATTAACAAATGAAAGAAACACAAATGCATGAGGACCTCCTACACCATGTCTCCATATATAGAACCCTTTGTACACATGTCAAAGAGTGGTATATATGGATCTTACAGTAGATTAATTCTCAGCTTCATGAGGAAGCTTGAGACTGATTTTGTCTTCATAGTGTCTAATATTCCAGTTTTTGTTACCATCAGCAATAAATACATGCTTTCTTTTCCCTGAATCATCACCAGCACAAGCTGCTATTTATTTTATTGATCTTGGCAATTCTGATGGCGTAAGAGGAAATCCTGAAGTAGTTTAAATTTCTTAACTAGCCTTTTTATGTATCCTGTTTTGTGTCACTCTCGAGTCTTTGAAGATATATGTACTTCAATTTTCTCAGATGTAATGTGTGATGTACAAAGATTAATGTGTATTTGCAAATACGAAAATGCTAAGAAGTATGTTGGAGGACACATGCACAGTTCTCTGTGACAATGTCAGTGCTGGCGATTAATCCATGGAGCTAGGATTTCCTGAGTTAGTCCATAAACGTGTAGGACATCAGGCCTTCTAATGTGGTAGAGAGGGGTACATCTATGGAAATGAATTCTCAATATCTAACTGTTTGCTTTCTTTACTCCTGACAGGTTAACAGAATTGCTACAGAGAGATGAAAATGGCACATCTGAGCACTTAGAAGCCTGCTTTTTTTAAAGTACCAAACAGGAAAGTTAGTATTGCAAAATTAGGTATGCAGAAGTTTAAGCATGTTTTGCTGAAAGGTTTTCATTATCGTTTAGCTCAGAGATTTGAAAAGAATGTAAAATGTAGTAGCAGATCAGTCTGAGTAAGGTAATCATGATAGCTCAATTGGATGTTGAAACCAACTAGCAATCTCTAAAAGTACAGCATTTCAAACACTTCTTTGTGTGGGAGAACTCCAAAGAACTGAAGAGTTTGGGATGCTCTTGTGCTCAGAAAGGGAAGTAGAAAATTTCTCTTTCCAATCAAAATGATTCAAGATTATTGATGTGAAGAGGAAATTTGCATCTAAGCACCATGTGCTCAGCATCTGCAGAATGATAAAAACAAGGAATATTTGACCAATTTATTACAAATTTCTATATACTACTAGTCTAGTCATGTTAAACAAAGCACAGGAACTTAGAAATCACAATGGGAAATAATAGTGATTATCTAACCCATGTTATGGCTTACTTTATAAATTTAAAGGATAAAAACACACATATGTTATACAAATGAAAATTATTCTTTGTATCTAATGCCAAATTAATCAGTAAAATGTGATAGAGGAAAGGAGAATCAGATAGTTCCAAGTGAGGACAATATGGGTAAACTACTGTCTTTGAAAGGAAAAAGTAAGCTGCATGTGATCCCGTGTTTATTAGAACAGAAACCATTTAGTGGGAAAAATAAATACTTCCTGCAATCCAGAGGCTGCGATGATCAGTTATAGTATAGAAGTACTGAGCACATGTGTTGTGACTGGGGCTTCCCCTTTGCAAAGTTTATAGCCATCCTCAGTCTTTATCCACTCGAATTCTGTGAAGGCATAGATCAGTTACCAAAACCCTGACAGCACTTTTGTAACCTTCATTTCCTTTTAGAAAATATAGCTGAGCAAGTGTCCTTGTGATATGATTGAACATCCTTTGGGAATTTGTCCAAGAATGGTATCATTGGGTCTTGAGGTAGATTGAGTTCCAATTTTCTGAGAAGCATCATACTGATTTCCAGAGTGGCTGTACAAATTTACACCCCTACCAGCAGTTCAGGAGTGTTCCCTTTACCCCACATCCTCTCCAGCATGAGCTGTCATTTGTATTTTGGATTTTAGCCTTTCTGACAGGTGTAAGATGGAATTGAAGAGTTGTTTGATTTGCATTTCCCTGATGGATAAGGATGTTGAACATTTTTTTAAGTGTTTCTTTGCCATTTTAGAGTCTTGTTGTTGAGAATTCTCTGTTTAGGTCTGTACCCCATTTTAAATTGGATTATTGTTTGTTTTTTATGTCTAGTTTCTTTAGTTTTTTATATGTTTTAGAAATCAGCCCTCTTGGATTTGGAGTTGGTGAAGATCTTTTTTCATTCTGTAGGTCGCTGTTTTGTCTTATTGATAGTTTTATTTGTAATAGTTAGAACCTGGAAACAACTTAGAGGCCCCTCAACTGAAGAATGGATAAAGAATGTGTGGTACATTCACAGAATGGAATACTACTCAGCTGTAAAAAATAATGACATCAGGAAATTTGAAAGCAAATGGATGAAATTACAAAAAAAAATCATTCTGAGTAGTGTAATCCAGACTCAGAAAGACAAAAGTGAACTGTACTCATTTTTCATATGTGAATATTAATTGTAAAGTAAAGGATAATGATGCTATAATCTACACACCCAGAGAAGCTACTTAACAAGGAGGGTCCAAGGCAGCAGGGGACATTAATCTTCCTGAGAAAAGAAAATAGAAGAGTTCTTCTGGATGGACTAGGGATAGCTAGGTGGGAATGGGAACTTGAGAAATCATATTGAAGGTAGGTGGAGGAAGAGTAATGAAAGAAATGGTCATTTCAGGTTCAGGTAGAAACCCGATGCAAGGGAAATGCCTACAAGGATGACCTCAGCTAAGACTCTTAGCAATAGTAGATCTATAACCTGAACCAGCCTTTTCTGTGATCATATTGGCTACTACTCCAATTGTCATCAGAGAATCTTCATCCAGTAACTGAAAGAAACAGATTCAGAGACCCACATCCAGACATTAGGCAAAGAGGAAGGAGTCAGAGTGGTCAAGGGCATCACAAGAAAACTCAGAGACACAACTAATCTGGCTCATAGAAACTCACAGAGTCTGAACCAACAACAAGGAAACATTCATGGGGTCAACCTAAGCCCTCTAGACATATATATATGACAGTTGTATAGCTTTGTCTATTTGTGGGATTCCTAAAAGTGGGAGCCGGGGCTATCCTTAATGTTTTGGCTGGATCTAGGGAACGGTTTCTTCATACTGAATTGCTTTGCCCAGCCTAAACACAAGGAAAGGTGCTTAGTCTTACTGCATGATAGACCATGTTTTGTTGATACCATGGGTGGCCTGCCCCTTTATGAACAGAAATAGAGGAGTGGATTGGGGGGTGAGGTAGGGAGATGGGTTGAATGGGAGGAGAAGAAGGAGAGAAAATGTCAGAATGTAAAATGAATAAAATAAAAATATAAACATTTAAAAAGAAATATAATATTTCTTCTCACTTGCTTATTTTAATTACTCTGGATTATCTTGGCCACATGGTATAAATTTCAGAGATTTCTTGCTGTAATATTTCTTAATCTAGCCAGTCTTGTTGACTGCATGGATCTACATCAAATATTCATTTAGAGTCTAAGCAGATAACCACAGAGTATGTTTAGGGAGAGCTAACTGATCCATTAACCCATCCTTTATCAGAGAACTCTGGGTTATCCTGTAACTAATACATTCAATGTCTTCCCAAAGTCCTCATTCAAACTGGTATGAGAATGGAGGTATTTTGTGTCACATCAGAATAATTTGCTATTACCTGCCCTGCGCTCGGCCTCGCCTGCAAGAACCACACAGGACACAGGATTCCTCTGCAGAAAAGCTTTATGCCTCTTGGGAGCTAGAGCATAAGCCACATGGCGGAGACCCAGATAAGATGGAACCCATCCCTTGTAAAGGAAACAGACCCTGCTTCGGACGTGTCACTCTTGGATTGGTCAATTGTCCATAATCCCAGGTGAATGCCTCGGGAGTAGGCGGGGACAGTAGTGGAAAAATGCCAACACGTGTGCGTTTACCTGGCGGTGAAGCCGGATGTCAGCGCCATCTTGATGATGGAGAATGTGGCTGCGGCCTTCTACATCTCCCCCTAATTTTACTTCTTTGCAGAAAGGCAACTCCCTCGGAAGGTAAAGATAGAGGTCGCACTTCCCAAATAGAAACATTAAAATGGGCTTACACGGAATCTGCCCCTAGGCTCATGACACCTGGAACTTATCCGGCCTGCCCTCTGCCATTTTTCTGGGAAAGGGAATATACGGCAGGAAACCCTTATGCAGGGCGACTTATCTCTCAGAGAGGGCCATTCTCTGTGCGATGCTCTTCAGCTCGACAACCTTCAGGGCTAGCTAAGCCAAGCACTCCACCCTGTGCCATGGACCACAGTTCTAGGGGTGCAGGAGCTGGTTGGCTTAAACCTTACTGCTTTAACATAGATAACCACATATCAGAAGAGACTCCCTGTTCCAGGGCAGCCAGCGCTGTGCAAAAACCACTTTATCCCTATGGCTTTGGGATTAGAGTCAGCAGACCATCCAGAGGAGAAACACTATTCCATAGCAGGACCGTTCCAAAACACTTCCACCCCCACCCATTCTTTGAAGTAGGGGATGAAGGACACAATCCAGGACTGGAATTCTTCGGCCAAGCTTATGTCCACTCGCGTGGAGTTGATTGTCACGATGGACCGTCTCAAGGAGGACAGCAAATCATCAAAATTCTCCTGCAAGATACAAAGACAATTCTCGGGACAAGTTAGCCACTTTTATAAAGTTCTCATATGGTACATTGGTCACACATAAGGCTGGAGTTTTCCATTCACAGCCCAATTGGGCAAGCTGCCATAAGATATCCACCTGTTCTTGTACTAGGTCAATTATTTGATTAAGAACCATTATTTTACCTCTATGGTAACCTGCTGATCCAGGGCTGTAGCCACTGTGGTAGATAACTGATTGAGGGTCTCTGTTTTTCATGATATAGGCCGTGCTGCCCCAGTGGCGCCTAGGAAAAACCCAGGCCCTGTTTGTTGATATTAGATTTAAGATTTATTGGCTCCCGTATTTCTTGCTGGTACGGTGGCCTCGGGCTCCAGAGCCCGCCCGCCATCCAAGGGCTGTGCGCTGCGCGGATCCCCGTGTCCCAGGCCAGGAAGTGGCGGCTCCACCCCCAGGCGCCCCCGCCTTCCCTGCAGGGCCAGCCCAGTCCTCCGCGGCTGTGTTGGTGGGGGAGTGTGGCAGGAGCCGACACCCAGACCGAGGCGGCACAGGCGGCAACATCTCAAGGTCCGCGCCAGAGCCGCTGCGGCTCAAGGGGCCGATGGGAGAGGCGGCGACCAGGGCCGCTTTCCTACTAGCCAACTCTCAACACCTGTGCCACAGCAAAAGCAGCTATAAACTCTTACAGATCCAGCCAACGACCCAATCACCCCAAAATCCAAGGGCCCTTCGCATCCACCTCCCTGCGGATCCTGAAACACCAGACAAGCCAAGCGTATACACAGCAATCTTTCAGGAGGACTTGAGTTCTTAAAATGCTAAGCAGTTCTTAAAAACTTAAGTCGCACTGTGTAGATGTAATATGGTACTGCCTGTTTACTGCGTCTAAACCTTAATTGCGCTTTTATTATGATAATTACAACCAGCCCTGCCTGAAGTCAGCATCGTTTAGCATAGCCAAATGGAAGCAGAGCCATTTTGCCCCAGAGACCAGCACAGTTTTAGGTACATTGTAAGCCTTCTGGCCCGGCTGCCTGTGGCACCGCTCTCATTCCCGGCACCGCCGTGACACCCTCCAGGCCAGGCACCAACCGAGCCGCACCAATTGAGCCGGCGCAACGTGCCCCCACCATAGCCACAGAGCAAAGCTCCGCTCCAGCCGCCCTCCAGCCCCAGCTGCACCCACTCTGAGCCCAAACCGGTGTACGGAGCAAAGCGGAACTCAGAGAAGCAGGCTTGCTGCTCTGCAATCACTGAAAGGACCTCATTTAATCTTTTAGGGAATTTGGGCGCTGTTAATCTCTTTGGCTGCTTCCTGCTGAATTGGGCCACTGAATTTTAGGGGTAAACACTATAACATTTCAGGAGGTCTCGGTGATTCAAACCACGTGGATCCCAAGCACATACTTAGGCTCCCATCCTCCGTGGAGGCGAAAACAGAACCTCTCCTCCAAAACATCATATTCTTAAGCCCATGTTTTAAATTTAAACTACCTTTTTTAGCAGTTTCTAAATTCAAATATCTTTCTCCTGTCCAGTACATAAAAAACAACATGAACAACATAACATAAAGCTTTTGACCTTGTAAATCAGCCTTCTCCCCCATTTTTACTTTCTTAGAATCACTGGGGGGTCCTTTTTAACTTATCTGGGTGCGCGCGCACAACCTCCCACTGCTGCTCAGTTTCTGATATGCTCTCTGGACTTTAGAGCGTACCTCTCTGAGTATGCATGCCTGCAGTTCTAAATCCTCCTTGTGTCCAAGGGGTCTCCGGCGGTGCAAAGTTCTTCTTTTTCCCGGGTATCGCACCAGATGCCCTGCGCTCGGCCTCGCCTGCAAGAACCATGCGGGACACAGGATTCTTCTGCAGAAAAGCTTTATGCCTCTTGGGAGCTAGAGCATAAGCCACATGGCGGAGACCCAGATAAGATGGAACCCATCCCTTATAAAGGAAACAGACCCTGCTTCGGACGTGTCACTCTTGGATTGGTCAATTGTTCATAATCCCAGGTGAATGCCTCGGGAGTAGGTGGGGACAGTAGTGGAAAAATGCCAACACGTGTGCGTTCACCTGGCGGTGAAGCCGGATGTCAGCGCCATCTTGATGATGGAGAATGTGGCTGCGGCCTTCTACAATTACCTGTGCCTTTTACTCAAAACTGGTGGTGCAAACTGAAAACTCGGTGAAAATGGTGATTTACAATAGATGTTTTATAATACCTGATATCAAACATCTCACCATGTATCACCTGATATCAAACATCTCACCATCATCACCTGATATCAAACATCTCAACTGCATCACCCGATAGCATGCATCTCACCATATATCACCAGACTCTCTCTTCCCTCCTTTCTTTCCCTTCCCTCCTTCTCTTTCTCCCTTCTTCCCTCCCTCCATTTTTCCTTCCACCAGCTCTCGGGCACATGTTCCTGCATCTCAACTGTGTACACATCATAATATATTATCCATTACCAGAGACCCAAGCATAGTAAATTCTTTGATTATGATGTTCCAATGATAATTATATCTACCTCTGATGCTTAGGTATTTCTAAAAGACTTCTGTTGAAACTATTTTGAGGTTCATTTTCGTGGCAGAGGACCGTTGCCAAACATTCAGTGATCCTTCACAATGGATATTGATCTTTATGTTTGACCTCTCGATGAACGCATAGGTGTTCCTTCAGGAAGCCTCACTTTCCCTCGCATTTTCCCGAGTTCAGGAATGGGGCAGACCTGTTGCAGTCATGACGCTGCGAGTGCTACCCGCCTACTACAGCCGTGTCCACAGTGCGTGTGGAGTGAGCGTTCTTCCAAAGTTACTTACTCTATAGCTCTAATTTTCCCACACAGATCTTCAGGTGCGCACTGATCTCAGTGGAGGAGAGTCCTCACTGGGGCTCGCTCCTAGCAGTCTTACAGAACCAAAGGCCCCCCTAATCAGAAGCCTATAGATCTTAAGTTAATGTTTAACTGCAAAGATACAGCTAAATGAAAATGAAAAGTCTGTGCTTTTGGCAATTTTTATAAATAGTAATGTTAAACCATATGTGTCTGTTTAGAACTTTTAAATTTTATACTAGTTGTGCTAGCTAGGTTTTTGCCAATTTGAAATGAGTTAGTGTCCTTTTGGAAGAAGGAACCTAATTCCTCTACCAGATTGGCCTGTGGAAAGCCTATGGGGCATTTTCTTAATTGAAGATTGGTATGGGGTACCCAGGCCCCTGTGGGTGGTGTCAATCTGGGCTAGTGGTCCTGAGTGCTATAAGGAAGCAGATTGAGAAAGCTGCAAAGAACAAGTCAGTAAGTCTATAACCTCTGCATCAGCTCCTGCCTCTGCATTCCTGCCCTGACTTCCCTCGGTGATGGACAATGACATGGAACTATAAACTGAAATCAACCCTTTCTCCCATGTGGTCATGGTGTTTGTCATAGAAATCAAACTCCACCTCTGACATCAGGCTCAGGAGGAAGACTTTTTCTTTGTGAGTACAATCATAATGATAAGAATTGTTGCATTTTGGGCTGAGAGCATCCCCAGTCAATGAGTCACTGTAGTCAACTGCAGTTTACCCCTTACCCTTGTGACTGCCAATGGACTGAGATGGATGTCTGAGAGAAAACACTGGCTTGTTTTGACACAGGTATTCATTATGTAGAGGTCTAGAGTCTATGTACAGGGGCATTGGTAAATTCTTATCCATTTTGAAGCTTGAGACTTTAATTTAGAGTGATTCAACAACATTAGTTCTGTTGATGCTGAACAAACCTCAGGACAAACAGTATCATTACCAACATTACCTTCATCATCTTAGTTGGAGTAGAAAATTAAAGAAAGTTATGTAAAATTAGGCCTCACGTAGAGTGAACTAATATTACTGAAACAGGCAGATGGCAATGTGAGCAGAAAAATAGTTATTGTATTTGAAGAAATCAAAATTGGAAAGAAGTAAATTAAACTGAGCTACATATTCTCAAAAGAATTCTAAATATGGCACATAAAATCCAAATAATTTCTAACTGTTGATCCCACAGTTGGGAAGTCTGTTTTCAGTGATAATTTAGCAGATGCAATGAACTTGCTCTTCCACAGTGCTCAGGGAGGAGGCTGGAAAGGGGCATGTTACACAAGGGGCAGTAGAGTTACTTTTGGAAGTGGGCTGAGGACGATAATGACTTTAGTAAGAGGGCAAACAAAATAAGAGAGCCCTAGAATCAGTTGCGCTTGTCCACAGGCCTTTCCAGAGTAAAATGTGGGTGTGACCTTCCAAGCAGAATTCAGCCTTTTCATTACTGTCATTGAAACCAGTGTCTGACTTTCAAGGCAGCTACATATTTGGCCTTTGCACCAGAAAAGAGTGACCTATGCAGAGGAGAGGCCTGAGACATTTGCACAAGAATTTCCTTGGATCTGCTATATTACTAAAGTGAAGCTCCATTCTAACACAGGACCCCACGGAGACAGAGACCATTGAGCTTCGATTGGCTAGGCCAACAGAAGGACAAACAATAAAGTCAACAGTATCATCACCTCGGTCTTTGGGAAAATCAATGAGACTGATAAAGTGTAGCTAGACCCATCAAGGAAGTAGAGGGGAGGCAGAAATAACTGATAATTAGAAAGAAGCCAAGATGGGAGACATCACTAGGAGCATGCCTATGATTTCAGCACTCCACACAAGATGGGAGGGAGATTTGAGGTCATCCTCAGCTGCATAGTGCTGTCAAGGTTGGCCTGTGATACACAACCATCTACAAAACAAACACCCCACCAGAATCAGCAGCAACAAAACAACATGGCAAAACAAGCAAAGAAAAGAGTTGTTAAACTTGTGACTTCAGCGCTTTACCTGTTTAACCATTTCTCTGGCTCTGACTTGTTTTTGTCTTTGTGCGTGTCTGAATGCCTACTTATCTAAAAATGCACCACACGCAAGCATGTATCTATGGTAGCCCGAATACAACATTGAATCCATCGAAATGGAGGCACAGGCAGTGATAGGTTGCCCAGTGTGGGTGCTTGAAAATTAAACCAAGTCTTTTTACAAGAACAGAAAGTGCTCTTAACCTCTGAGCTAAAAACTCCACCTCCAAAAATGTGTTCACAAGCTTATATGCAGATAATATCTTTTATTGATTCACAGCTGATTGTATGAAAATAAAAAGGCACAAATCTACCATAAGCATTTTTGACAGAACAGATATTAAAAAACGCCCCCACTAAAATGAAAGATGTACAACATATCACTCCCATTGACAGATCATCCAGATAATCAACAAAAATTATAGATTTAAAACTTGCTAGCATTTTAATATTCCAGTAATGAAATTATAGAAAAGGAAATCATGAAAACAAATCTAAAAAACAAACATCTAATAGCTGGTATTTAACCAAGGAAATAAAGGTCTTTACAATGAAAATTAAAAATTACAGATGAAAACAACAAAATAAGAAAAAAAACTTTTCTTGTTAATGCAGAAATAATAATTAGTATTGTTAGTGTTCATCCTACTCAAAATGAGCCATAGATTCAATGTTAACCACATAAAATATTAAATTTTTCGCAAAAACTATAAAAATAATGCTGAAATTCATATGGAACTACAAAGATTCCCAAATAGTCAAAAAAATCTTAATCAAGGGACTGGAGAGATGACTTGGTCCTTAAGAACACTGGCTGCTGTTCCGGAAGACCTGGATTTGATTAAGCACCCACACGGTGGCTAATTGCTGTCTATAACGCCAATTCCAGGAGAGTCTTTCTTTAAATAAAATTTGATCCTGACCTCCACTGGTAATACATACTTGTGTTGCACAGACATACATGCGGGCAAAATACCATACATATAAAATAAAATTAATATTTTTTAAGAAAAAGATCTTGAGCAAAAGACTAAAGCTGAAGATATCACAATGTGTGATTTAAAATAATATTAAATATCCAGAAATGCCACACAGTCTGGTACTAGTATGTAAATAGACATGCAGGAAAAAATATAACACAGCCATGTAAACAAATACACTTATCCTTAGATCACTAATCTTGAGAAAGATGCTAAAATATGCATTTAAAGAAGGCTTAATTAATGGTGCTGGAAAAACCAGTTATCCATTTAAAGGAAACTGAAATTTGACACCTACCTTCACCTGTCCAAAATCAGCTCAAAGTGGAAATAGACACCACATGTACAATGAGACACTAGAACCAAAGCCTTGGGCAAACACTTCAAGACACTGGCTTAGGCAAGGATTTTATGGCTTGTACTACCAAATGTTGAACACTAAAGCAAAAATGACAAATGACACTAATTTAAACCAAAAGTTCTGCTTATCAAAGGAAGCAATCAACAAAAAGATAACCTACAGAAGGGGATAAAATATTTGACAAGTATGTTCTGATAAAATATTCATTCTGAGAATATATAAGAAAAACAACAATTCAGCAGCAAAAGTCCAAAGTACTCTAAATGTTGAGTAAATAATCTGAATAGATATTTGTCAATAAGCATGTGAAAAAATTCCCAAAGGCATTAGTTATCAGGGAAATGCAAACGATGGTTGAAATGTGGTTATCATCTCATGGCTATTAAAATGGCTGCTTTCAAAATAAATTAAAGCTACAAAGGATGAGAAAACTAAACTTTCACATACTTTTGTGAGAATGTACATTCATACAAACATCAATAGCATAGAAGTCTTCAAAACACTGAAAATAGATCTGCCATATGAATCAATATCCTACATCTGGGTGCACATTCAGAGAAAATGAAGCCAGTACCTGAGTGTGTTTATGCTGGAGCTGTTCCCGAGGGCTAACATATGGCATCATTCCAGGTGCTCATCAACAGATAAATGACTAAAAAATGTGGATATATATGCATATTTATACATATATAAAATATAAATGTGCATATGTGGGCCTATATATCCAGACCATTCAACAAAATATTATTCTTTTAGAAAGAATAATAAAACACTATTTTTTCAGCAAAATAAATAAGTGGAAACAAGTTAAAGGAAATAAGCCAGACAGAGAAAGAGTAACACAAGTTTTCTCTCAAAGGTGGAAGAAAGAACTTGAATGTAGAACAGTGGTTTCTGAAGGTTGTGAGGAATATTTGTTTGGATGGATGATATATTCTGGCTGAATAAATTTACTCTATTACTACACTGAACTTAATGTGCAATAATACACATTGATTAAATCTCAGATCACTGCAGGTTATATCTAGTTTACATGTTATATAGAACAGTAGGACTTACATGTGTGAAAGTAAAAGATACAGTACATGATAGTAATGTCCATTATAAAGCAACAGTAGTTGAGGTAGGTGTGGTGTTGGCAATAGAAAGAGAAGTATTTAGCAGAATGAAAAGGATAGGCATGAATCCATCCACACATAATCACACACTCTAAAAGGGTATCACATTTGGGGGTGAGAAGCACAGTCTTTCCAGTATCAGATGCTAAAATCATTAGGTATATATTGGGAAATGATTATATATCTATATAGTGAAATAAAGGTTTTTTACTCATTTTGTAGAGCTGTACATATTTCTATACTCCCCTCCCTTCTTCCACTCTTTCCTTCTATCCTCGTCTGTGACCTCCATGCTCCCAATTTACTCAGAAGATATTCTCTTTTTCGTCTTCCTGTATAAATCCATAAAAGTCTTTCTTAGTGTCCTCTTTGTTATCTAGCTTCTCTGGGGTTATGGCCTGTAGGCTGTTTTTGTTTGTTTGTTTGTTTGCTTTATGTCTAAAAGCCACTTATGAGTGAATCCATATTATATTTATTTTTCTGGGTCTGGGTTACCTCAATCAATATGGATTTTTTCTAGATTCATCCATAGGACATTAAGTTTTAATATTTTACAAAAACTAATCCATCATAATCAAAGATCAAAATATAAAAGCCCAAACAGTGAAGGTTCTGGAAGAGAGACAGAAGTGTCTCCCAGAGGGTAGCATGGGTCATGTCCTTTTATCAGAAAAGGTGCAAACACTAATTACAAAGTAAACGTTTGATAGATCTATCATCACAAAATCAAGATCCGTTTCTCATTTCAGGATTAACAAGGTTGCCAGGGTGGTGGTAAAGGAAAACAGAGAAAGCAAGCCTCAGACAGAGAATACATCAAACAAAGGCTTGACAGTATACCACAAAAGAGAAAAAATTAATACAAGCCATAAAGAGAAAGCCACATAGCCTGATTGCAAGAAGAATAGGAATTGAATAAATATATTTAAGAAAACTGCCTTCATCACATCAATAAAACTAAGAAAAATTGTTCAACATCTTTACCAGTCAAGGGAATACAAATTAAAATCCAATGAAATCCAATCCACAACCAACAGAATAAAATTAAAAGACTGGCAACCAATGTCAGCCCCACATTATGACATAGGGAAACTGGACTTCATGGCCGTACTGCTGGGAAAAATTATTAGTAAAATTTTCTTTGAAAGCCATTCTGAATTATTTAGTTATGATGTATACTTTATAACTTTTCAATTCTTCACATAAGTATATCCATGAGACTATTAATTGCATATATCTACTAGAAGTTATACAAAAACCAATTGTGATGGCTTTTTAATATTTCCAAGAACAAACCGGTAAATGACAGAACACTGTTATTTGAGAGCAGTGAAAAACTTGCACTAAAGGTGAAAATTTTGATCACTTTGGTTTTTTTTCTGCATTGCTGATTCTCACATAAGTAACACTTAGTGAATGAAAGAGGCATCAATGAAGAAGGACACTTAAAAGAAATCCCACACTAACCCAGAATTGAGAAATAGGTGGTTATTTATTTAGGGATAAGCTCTCAAATCAGAATCCTCTGCTGGAACGGAGATCAGAGAACGAAATCTGCAACCGGAACAGAGAGGCTGGAAAAGAGGGTGGATGCAGGCCCTGCATCAGCATATATAGTATAAGAGGCCATGCCTCAGTAGGCGGGTAACCACTAGATGCAAGACTTCCTACAGCACATCAGTAACCTTACTGTACAGAACATTTATGTGGATTTAAAATACCCAAAACTTAGCTGAGCAGATAAATGGCTGCAGAATATGGTGACTCTTTTTCAGTGTGGTAGCAATGCATCTGGTTTGCAAAAGGCATGAGGGGGCTTTTGGGAGTGCAGTGTATAAAGGCATGAGGGAGCCTTTGGGGGTGCAGTGTATAAGGCATGAGGGGATCTTTGGGGGTGCAGTGTATAAGGCATGAGGGGGCTTTTGGAGGTGCAGTGTATATTTTTTTTTCTGCTGTTTTGGGAAGGATATGTTAATGCAAAACTTCCTGC
This sequence comes from Myodes glareolus, assembly GCF_982192425.1. NCBI lineage: Eukaryota > Metazoa > Chordata > Mammalia > Rodentia > Cricetidae > Myodes > Myodes glareolus. Next base: position 4,656,089 of record NC_142047.1, on the reverse strand, counting down.
AGCTGTGCATATAAGTTTTATACACACACACACACACACACACACACACACACACACATGCACTCACATGCACATGTACACACACACGCCAAATTAAATGATAAAAAATGAACCTCATAGAAAAGGTTATTCAAACAAATGTCCAGTAAACAATGGAAATACTGAGAACATTTCCAGTCAAGGAAATGCATATTTAAGCAACAGCAAAACATTTTATTACCCACAAGAGACTACCAAAACATTAAAAAGCAAGTGACAAACTATCTTTAGAAATGTGAATTATCCCAACATATTAAATTGTAATTTGGTAAGTTATTTTAAAACTAAACACACACACACACACACGCACGCACGCACACACACACTTTACTGAAGCTAGCAGAGCTGAGAATATCACTCTATGTGTTTGCTTCCATATTTCTGTGTCCAAAATATCTGAGAGAAAAAGTTAAGGAAAGAAATATTAATTTTTAATTCATGATTTCAGAAGCTCAACCCACAGTGCACTGTCTTCATCTCTTGGGTTCAACCCATGATGTTTCAGCTTCATCGCTTTGACCTGGAAGCAAGGCTGAACATCACACCAGTATCAGTATGTACAGGAAGTACCCCTACCTCTCAATCTGGGGAACCGGTTGTAGAGAAAAGAGGAACACAGGAAATATCTGGGGAAGATGCATTTCTCCATTGGCCTACTTCCTTCAACTATGCACCAACATCTTCTTTTAACAACATCCAATAATGCCATCATATTACAAATTAATAAAGTCATCTATCAACTCTGACCATTTGGTCAGAGCCTTCCAGATAAACACACCAGCTAGCAGTTGAGTACCCAATACATGGTTGTGCCCTTTCCTATCCAAACAACAATATTCACGGATCCAGACAGCTGTGCGTATGTAACGGCACATAAGCTGTTTTCCAGTGTTATTTGTAGGGTTAGAGCTAGAAACAGTGTTAAATCACAAGTGGAATTTTGAATACAACTGCACTTTGTGGTTATGATAGATAATATTGTTAATTAGAGCTATGGAAATAACTTGACAGAATTTGAGTGAGAAGGAAAGGTATCATAATGGGAATTTTAAGGAATTATATTTTGGAAAAGGAGCGTAGAAAATTTCAAACATATGTATATCTGCATTTGTGTATCTACATAATTATGCTTGTCTCTGTGTTATCAGAATATGGAAACAACTTAGACTCAATACAAAAGATCTTTTAAAATGAAAAATATGATAAGAATATACATAAAATTAAGAATATAACAGTGATTTTCTACATGGCTAATGATGAAATTGATGGTAAGTGGGATTGCTAACTAGAATAAAAATACCTAGAAAGCATCTGTATACATGAGAAGACTAGCATTTTGAAAGTAAGAATTGACTACTATTAAAAGACTTTACCTGATATGATAATATTTTGCTTTTGATAAAATTGCTATAGTTTTATGCCATTCAATTATTCACTTTATTTAATACTTTATGTATAGAATTTTGTAACTGTAGACATTCATGCTCATTGTGATTTCATTTTTATTATTATTAATCTCTCGTATATTACGTCCCAACCATGATTTCCCTCCCTCCCCTCCCTCCAACCTTCCCACTTTCCTTCTCCCCAGATGTAAAAAAACAGGCCTCCCAGGGATTTCATCCAAACACAGACTAATACATTACTAAATAAGACCAGACACATACCATGACATTAAGGCTAAATAAGACAACCCAGTAGGAGAAAAAGGGTCCCATAAGTAGACAAAAGAATTAGTGATCACCCCTACTCCTACTGTTAGGAAACTCACAAGAACACCAACTACTCAGCCATAATGTATACACAGAGGACCTTGGTCAGACTCCTACATGCTCCCTGATCTCTGCGAGTCCACATGAGTCCCAGTCAGTTGATTCTGTGGATCTTATTTTCATAGTGTACCTGACCCCGCTGGTTCCTCTGATTCTTCTTCCTCTGCATCTGTTCCCATCAGATGTTGATGGGAAGCTCTTTGATGAGGATTCTGCTAGACTCTGGTCTCAGAAAACTCTGCAGAAAGGACGTACTGTAGGTTGAAAGTTTTGTTGCTTGGTTGCGTTACAATCCCTTCCACCTGAGATCTTGCCTGGTTATAGAAAATGGTGGGCTCAGGCCCCGTGTCCTCCAATACTAGGCATCTCTGCTAGGGTCACTCTCGTAGATTCCATGGAGTTCCACTGCACAGGTTTCCACCTGATCTCTGAAACGCCTCTCTCCCCCAGTTTCAGTCATTTCTCCCGGGATTTTCGCTCCCCCAGTTGATCCCTCCTGCTTGCAATGCCACATGCCCCTGAGTCTGCCAGAGAAATCTATTTCTCCTTCCCAAAAAGATTCTTTTGTCCCCACCACCAGCTACACAAGTCCTTCATCTTACAACCTCTTGCTGTCTATGGACCTTAGCATGATTATCATTGCAGTTAATATCCATTTCTAATTTTTTAAAATTCTTCATAATATCTCATAATCTACCAACTTTTCTGAATGCTGAATCATTTATATTTTATAATCAGAATTATAGTGGCTTTCTTGGCATCACTGTTTTATCCACAAAACATTCTTCCTTGCATTTTCAGAAAGTCATTTCATTGGTTTAAATTCTTTGGAATTGGTCCAAAGTTAGTGAATAATTTTATAACTCTTGGAACATATCAGTAGTTTATTCCCTAAAAGAAAACAATATATTAATGTAAGAAACATGTACACTTAATTTTTAATTTCTGTTGCCTTCTACCTTTAAAAGGTTCAGTTGATAAGGAAGGAAAGGTTTATTGCTCTGACAATGCTGATTTAGCCAATTTTGAGATAGTGTTGCTGTTTCGTTTCTGTTAGTATCATTTGACTAAATTTCCCTTGTTTTTTTGGCATTGTTCATTATAAACTGATATTTAAAGATCATTTTAGTTATTTAATATTTTAAAAACATGTAGTAGTTTTTGAGGAGTGAGATCATGTGCATTTGTGCAAATGGAGTTCTGCCTAAACACCCACAGTTACAGACAAAGAGACACTTCTAGACTGCATGGGGTAAAGGAGAATCTCAGAAGAAACGACATGTGAGCTCCACATCTCTCAGGTGCTGCCTTAGCTTATGTTTCAGTTATATTTCTTCTTGTACTTACACATTTAAACTTATGGTTTCTGGAGTTCTTAGGAATGTTCCATCACTTTCAATGAAAACTCTCTAATTTACAATATTTTGGTTTCTTACATTTCTCTTTATTGAATGCATGTGTTATAGGGGCTAGCATCACCATATAGTTGAGTAGGTAGCACACATTAAATAGTGAATTTTTAATATATAAATCAATTAATCCCAAGTGGAAGTAACTGGCCAAGTTACTTCCCATCAAGTTACTTCCCTCATTAGTTATGATTACAACTATTAGAAGAAATGGACATACTTGTTCCTTTATTGTCTATGAAAATTACAGGACTGTCAATCAAATATCTATGTACACAGAAAATTAGGTATTAGTCTTTAATGAGTTTTGTTGTGTAATAGTACATTCTTTGGGGGCAGTAAATTTTCTTTTCTTTTTTCTTTTACTTTATTCTTCTCTCATACAATACATACTCATCACAGCCTCCCCTTGTTCCCCTCTCAGTCCTCTCTCGAGTCTCCCTTCACCTCCAGATCCATTGGCCCTTTGTTTTCCTTCAGAAAAGAGCAGGCCTCTGTGATATCAACTGAACATGGCATAACAAGATGCAATAAGACTAGACATAAATCCTCATATCAAATATCAAGGTTGTATGAGGCAACCCAGTAGAAAGAAATGGATCTCACAAACAGAGAAAAAGAGTCAGAGAAATCCCCTTTCTAATTATTAGTAGTCCAAAAAATATCCCCAGCTAAATCATCATAGCAAGTATGCAGAGGATTCGTCAGACCCATGCAGACTCCATGATTGCCGTGTTAGTCTCTGTGAGTTCTTAGGAGAGTTAGGAGCTAGCTGATTTTGTGGGCCATGTTTTCCTGGCATCCTTGCCTTCTCTGACTCCTATCATCCTTTCTCCCCTTCTACCAGGGGGTTTCCTGAACTCCATCTAATCTTTGATTGTAGGACTCTGCATCTTTTCTCATCAGCAGCTAGAGGAAGCCTCTCTGATGAGGATTTGTCTATTTACTATCTACGATTATAGCAGAATATCATTAGGAATCATTTCACTGACTTTTGTTTTGTCAATCAGGTTTGATTCTACCCTAGGTCACTGAGCCATCCAGTTTCTGGATCCTGGCCATTCATGCATTGTAGAACACTCTAATGGGTAACGAACAAAAAGAAAAAGAACTTTTATTTTAAGAATCTGTAATATTTGACCTTGTGATTTTATGGAAAAATCATACAATGTATGTAATTTAACATTTCAAAGTAATATGTTCTATTAACTACTTTTGGTTCGCATATTTTAATGGCTTTCAAACTCATTTCTATTATGGCTACTTATTTAGCAAACAAGGCCCTTGATTATAAAAACCCAAACATTATAGGTGATTTCCGTTGCTCTTGGTCATGCTTCAGAACTTGAGGGTAAGATCCAATTGCTGAAGACACCATATATGAATCATAGACTATGGATAAGTCTGACTGGTATTCTTCTAGAAGCTTCATCCTTACTGGACAGCTTGCACAGTACTGGAAAGTTCTATGCATGCTACCAGAAGACAAAAAGTAATTATCAGTTTCAGCCATCTGTGAATGCTGAAAATTATAACAATGACCTACCTGGCAAGGAAGGCCCACTGGTGCAATAGTGGCATAAATGGTTAGGAATAACTATCCACTATGTAAGGTCTGCTACATGAGACTGAACCAATACTTGGGCACTTTCAATAAGATCAAGAACCTGTGCCTAGGTAGGTCATAGGCCACAGGAGAAGCCTATTAGTATTATTCTGCTAAGTAAGCATAGCAATAAAATGATTCCTAATGACTTATTATTCTAACCTTTGATGATTTAATTCTTGCCAGACAAGTGTCTTCTCATAGTTGATGACGATTGACTTAGAAACCCACACCTGGTCAAAATGCAGAGAACACGAGGCTTTAGAGCATTCAGTTCTAAGTGGGATGTCTATCCACATCCCTTCCCTCGTGACTCAGGAATCTTCATGAAAGTGTGTCTGCTAAGCATTTTAAAGATAACCTCAGTGCCATCAAGCCAAGTTGTTGTTATTTAAAGGAATGAAGTCACAGACTCCCTCTTGAACTATTTGACCAAGAGCAAGTCCACGTTTGAGTTCTCTGCTTGTGGCTTTCAACTGTCCGTAGTTTGTGGTTTCTAGTTTATCTGTAATCTGTGCCTGATTTTTGTGCTGGCTGTTCTTCTGTCCCTAACAAAAGACTCTGCTTTTTGTTGATTGAACAACACAGAAAGAATAAAGTGGAAAAAGAATGAGGAAAACCTTATAGAAATCTTTAAAAGACTTTTACAAGGAATTAAATGATGAGCTCCAACTGACTCTAGCTGACCTTGAAAACAAGATCACTACTGAAAACTCACTACTGAAAACAAGCTATTTGTATGTTAATTCCAACATTTATGACAAACATTTGTTGTATAAAAACTGCTTTTAACCTGTTGTCTGATTTCATTTAGCAAATAATTAAAACACACACATATGCACACACACATCCACACTACTCTGAGTCAGAAGTCTTGAAGAGTACATAATTTAAGATTAAATCTATGCCTTAGCTTAGGTTGTAAAGGTTGATTATATGTGAAATTCAAGGTAACTAAAGGTGAATGCAAAATCATTCTTTTAAAGGCAGGTTGAACTTAAACATATTGATTACACAGTTTGATAACAGGTTAAGTCTTATGCAATCTCAAGGTGTATTATTAACGTGGCTTTGAAATCCAGCAAAAGTTTAGTATATTTGAATATAAAAGATATTTTAAAAATTGTATCATTATAGAGGAGAGGAGAAAGATTATGAGAGCCAGAACTGGTGAGTGATCTCAAGGAAACAGCAAGCTTTAGACAAGACAGGGACGATGGTCATATGAACCCACAGCAATGGTGACAGTAGTAGAAGCTGGCACAGTGCCAGCATGGAGGAAGAGATTGGCACAAAGTACACTCCTAGCTGAGGAATTATTGGTATCTGATAACTTCCAGGAAAGAAGGAGTCAGTTTCCTTCAGTGGTACAATCCCTTGTTTATTAACCACACTCTAGTGCAGGCTACATGTCCAAGAGCAGTTGACTAACACAAGTTGGATTCAAAGGTTTTTTTAATTGTTTTTATTAAGTTATATATTTTTCTTTGTTCCCTCCTTCTTATTTCCTCTCCTTCTATCCTCCCCCACGGTCTCCATGCTCCCATACTCAGGAGATCTTGTCTTTTTCTACTTTCCATGTAGATTAGATCCATGTATACCTCTCTTAGGGCAGATTCCATGGTTTTAAGGAAAGAGTGAGAGAGCAGGAGAGAGTGACAGCAAAAACACGGTATCTAGAGATCAAGCAAGAGATACAAGAAAGGTAGCAAGAAGGGTAGTTGATCTAGGAGGAGTTGGCTAGACGTGTGGTTGATCTAGAAGGAGTTGGCTAGAGAGGTGGTAGATCTAGGAGGAGTTGGAGAGGGGTATTAATGTGATTGAAATATGCTGAATGAAATAATCAAAGAATTATTAAAACTATTATTTGTTATTTTTAAATAGAGAAAAATAATTAATAGAAAATTCATATGAAGAAAGATCTAGAATACATTGATTCTATTCTTAGAGAAGGGATGTAAGAAGTCCAAACACAGTATCTACAATAAAAAAAGTAGGAGCTAACACTTCTGTGCTATATGCCAACTCTTAATACTTTACTTTTAAACTGATTTAATTTTTAAAAATAATTCTATACTTAAAACAGGAAACTTCTCTATTAATCTAGTTTAGTAAGTAAATTCACTCACAAAGAATTTAAGTTATTCCAACCACACACAATACAATGCCTTTACTGTTAGTCTAGTCAAGGAAATTAAGAAGCAATGGCATTCCTCTGGAAAACATCAGCACCAATAACAAAGCCAGGTCAGTGAGATGGCTTAGTGGGTAAAGGCATGCGTTGCCAAAGCTGACTGAACAGAGGATCCCTCATGGTAGGAGAGAACAGATTCCTGCACACTGCCCCTGCCCATCACATGTGTGCGTATAATAAACACATAAATAAATAAATAAATACAGGTAAAAAACAGGGTAAGCGGTCAGCAACAGCGTAGAAAACGAAACTTAACGTTAATTAATCATTAGATATTATTCAGGTGGTGTCAATTTTTATATTAATTTTCTTCACTAAAGATTCGATGAAGTAATTTTCATTTTTCTATCATCATCTTACAAAGAATGTATATTTCAACTAAAATGGAAGTTGTAAAGATGTAATTTCCAAATAAAATTGGGTTAACATTAAAAGATGGCAAAACAAGAAGCCTTAGAGTCTCCCTTTCATTGTAAAGAATTTTTTGAACTATAACAAATGGAAACATTTATTTTATGAAAAGTTTGTATAATCTTTTTCAGGCTTCTATCCTCTTTCTATAATGATTATTCTTGTCACAGGGTCACAACAGTAGAAAGAAACTAAAACAACTGTTTGATTTTTCTGTATTAAACATGTGTTAGGAGCTAGCAAAGCTAATGGCTTCTATTTTATCTTTCTTGAACTCCTGATAGAATCTGACATGATTTAGATGCCTAGAACTCAGCAAAATCATATAGTGATTTGAACTAGCATACTAGCACTCACTATAACTTTTTCACATGGCCCCAGAGAAAGGGAATAAGTAAAAGTGCCAATATTCCAACCCTTCTCTGGGAAAGGAAAAAAAGATAGTATGTCTAATGCTTCAAAAATTTCTGGGTGGTTGACAGAGGAAACTGTTTCTTTCTTGTCTCTTCAAGTGCTGACATTTTGGTACACTGCAAGACTGGGGATTAATTATTGAGAAAACTGCTGGTAGTTGATTGACAGAGAATTTTGAGAGGTTCCTAGAACTTCTAGCCAAGTGGATTTAAAAGTCATTTTCCTCTCCAAAGTCAATACCAGGACAGGAGTGATTCTTTTAAGAAATGTTGCTTCAGAAATTGACCTTATTGCAATGGGAATAGATGACTCACCTGATAGAGAATTTAAAATAGTCATTAAAAGATGTTGAATATACTTGGGAGAACAATACATAAATAAAAATAAAACAAAAATAAAATTGGGGAGGTTAATAAATATGGAAAAATTGGGGAAATGACTCTATAGGCAAATAGTTTTTTTGAAAGTATGAGGACTTATGGCCCATCTGTAATCACAGCATGCAAAAGGTGGATGGAGACAGAAGATTCTAGAGAGAAATGGTGGCTAGACTACTTATAACAGTGAGTTTTTTGTTCAGTGAGAGACCCTACCTCAGTATATAAGACAGAAAGTGATCTAAGAAGTCACCTGCCTCTACATGCATATACATGGGTCTTATACACATGTGAACATACAAACATATATGCAAACCACAAATACATATGTATGTGAGATAAAAATAAATGTTAAAAAGGAGATCAGATGAAACTCTTGGGTCTGGCAGATATAATGAATGAACAGAAAAATTCTCTAGAGGATTTAGTGGTGATTAGTTCAGGCAAAAGAATCAGAAAAATCTTCTGACAGTGGTGGTAATGCCTTTAATCCCAGTACTTGGGAGGCAGAAGGAGGAGGATCTCAGGGAATTCAAGGCCAGCCTGGTCTACCAAGTGAGTTGCAGGATGGCCAAGGCTACACAGAGAAACCCTGTCTTAAAAATCCAAAGAAAACAAGTTGGAAAAGTCAAAGACAACAAAACAAAATGTTATCACTATAAAGTATTTTGCATAAACCCTAAGGTTAATATTAAAAAGCTCGAGGAGATACACAGAAGAAAAAGAGAAAGAAATCAAAGTGTATCAATGAAAACATCAAGAAAATACAAAGGACCAGAACATGAAAAGAAAGAGATTTACCAGACACACAGAAAATTAATTAGGGAGAAAGACTATGTCTTTTTCTGTTAGCAACTGTTTTACATGTATGTGGACTAAACTCTTCAGTCAAAGAATGATTTAAAGTGTAAAACCGACATAAGTGAAAAAAACCCAAGTTCAGGCTGCCTACAGATTCACTTTAACTATAGAGAGACATGTAATTCTTCAAAGAAGACATAAAAAATGAAATTCCATGCAAATGGAGACTCAAAGATAGAAAGAACTAAGTGACTATACTTGTAATAGAAAAAAATAAGTAAAAATATTTATCAAAAGAAGGATATTATATATCAAAGCAAAGCCCAATTCTATAGGAAGATAAACAATTAACATGGACATGATCTCAAGGTCAGAGTTCTATGAGCTTAACAGCAAACACTGACCAAATGGAACAGAGAAATAATAGTACACATTAATGGAGAACAACCTCTCCACACCCACAACCATTCCCCACTGCAGCTGCAACCACTCCACCTGAGGAGCCTTGGTTCTGACTGTCCCTGAAGAGGTTAGTGTCTGGGTTCCTGACTGGAGGGTCCTGCTCTCTAGATCCTAGCCTCTGAAGGCTCAGCTCATGCCCCAACCCCACTTACTAAAAGCCCAGAGACCCTGGAGCTACCTTGCCACACCTGCAACCATTTCCCATTGCATCTGTGACCACTGGAGTTTTGGTCCTGACAGCACCTGGAGAGGAGCCACCAGAATCACATCAGCAACAACCAGAGGCATGATCTTTTCTGCACCTGAAGGAAGAGCAATCACTTAAGCCACAGCAGCCCCCACCCCGAACTAATGGAGGAAGAGATGTATAGATAACAATGTAAGGACACTTTCAACAACATGAAGAGCAATATGGCACCACCAGAAACTACAGCAGCAAGACCTGAATATCATGGCACTTATGAAACAGAAGAAAATGACCTTAAAAATAACTTTATGAAGATGATAGAGGCTCTTATAAAGGAAAAGAAAACTTCCCTTAAAGAAATGGAGGAAAAGATGAACAAAACATTAGAAGAAATCAACAAATCCCTTAAGGAAACAAAGAAAGCCAAGAAAAAAAAAACAATCAAAGAGGTGAAGAAAATGGTTCAAGACTTGAAAACAAAAATAGAAGAAATAAAGAAAACATAAACTAAGGGAATTCTGGAAATGAAAGACCTGGGTAAATGATCAAGAACTACATAGAGATGCAAGTATAACCAAATGACTACAAGAGATGGAAGAGTGAATCTCAGGCTTTGAAGATACAATGGAAAAAATAGATTCATTGGTCAAAGAAAATGCTAAATCTAACAACTTCTGAACACAAAATATCCAGGAAATACGGGACACCATAGTAAGACTGAACCTAAGAATAACAAGAATTGAAGAAGAAGGAGATGAAGTCAAGCCCAAGGACACAGAAAATATATTCAACAAAATCATAGAAGAAAACTTTCATAAACTAAAGAAGGATATGTCTATGAAAGCACATGAAGCTTATAGAACACCAAATAAACTGAACCAAAAACGTCCCTTTGCCACGTAATAATAATAATTATCATGATAATCACTAAATATACAGAATACAGAAAGAATATTAAAGAATATTAAGAGCTGCAAAGGAAAAGGGCCAAGTAACATATAAAGGCAGACCTACAAGAATTTCACCTGACTTCTCAATGGAAACGGAAACCAGAAGGTCCTGAATAGACGTTCTACAGACACTAAGAGACCATGGATGCCAGTCCAGACTAATATACCCAGCAAAGTTTTCATCACCAAAGACAGAGAAAGCAAGATATTCCATAACAGAACCAGATTTAAAAAATACCTATCCAGGTGGCTTAGCCCGGGTCTGCTCAGCCCAGGTCGGATCGGCCATGGGCATCTTCGGGCCGCGACCTTTGGGGTTGGTGCGGGGCTGCAGAGGAGGGCCAGGGTGCGAAGTCTTACTTCCGACCCCGACTCCTGGCAGACCAGCCTCGCCAAGAAGGCCCGGGTCGGGCAGGATGAGCCGGCCAAGCCGCCCTCGTCGACGCTCAGCGAGAAGCAGCTTGTCCGCATCAAGAGGAACAAGGCCGCGGCCCTGCTCAGGCTTGCCGCTCGCAACGTGCCTGCCGGCTTCGGCGAGAGCTGGAAACAGCACCTGAGCGGGGAGTTCGGGAAGCCGTACTTCGTCAAGCTAATGGGCTTTGTTGCTGAAGAGAGAAAACATCACAAGGTCTATCCACCTCCGGAGCAGATGTTCACGTGGACCCAGAAGTGTGACATCCGAGATGTGAAGGTTGTCATTCTGGGACAGGATGTTTATCACGGCCCTAATCAAGCTCACGGGCTCTGCTTCAGTGTGCAAAGACCAGTTCCACCTCCACCCAGTTTGGAAAACATATTTAAGGAGCTGTCTACAGACATCAATGGTTTTGTTCATCCTGGCCATGGGGATTTGTCGGGGTGGGCCAGACAAGGTGTCCTCCTCCTCAATGCTGTCCTCACTGTCCACGTCCACCAGGCCAATTCCCATAAGGAGAGAGGCTGGGAGCAGTTCACTGATGTGGTTGTGTCCTGGCTAAACCAGAACCTGACTGGCCTGGTCTTCCTGCTGTGGGGCTCTTATGCTCAGAAGAAGGGCAGTGCCATCGATGGGAAGCGTCACCATGTCCTGCAAACAGCCCATCCCTCCCCACTGTCGGTGTACAGGGGATTCTTTGGATGTTGACATTTTTCTAAAGCCAATGAACTGCTCCAGAAGTCTGGCAAGAGGCCCATCAACTGGAAGGAGCTGTGATCTGCAGTGCGGGCCACCCGTCTCCAATAGTGGCTCTGAGATACTACTGCCACTGAAGCATTGAACAGTTTAGAAGTCACTGGAAATGTCCCTGTTAAGTCTCTGTGTGTGAAGACAATGGAAAGATCTCTGTAAAGCAGTCACGTGCCAATTAGGCTGCAGAAACCACAACTTAAGCAACCAGACCTCGACTGGCACTAGGTTGGAACTCTGGGCTAGTCAGGGTGGCCTAGCCTCACGGTCCAGTCATACTTGGCCCTCTGAGCTGTATTGGGTTGGGGGAGAGATTTGTACCTTTTGATCAGCTAAAAGTTTGGCACCTACTGTTGTTTACTTTTGCCTTTAGACTAGAGAGATTACAAAGTGTTCGGGCCCTTATGTCTTAAAAGGGTGTTTTGCGATCTTGAGAAATCAGGATAGAAAGTGAGACTGTTCGTGATTACAAAGGGAGTGAGTGTGTGTTTTCCGGGGCTCAGGAGAAGTGGCTGCTGCCCATCCTGCTGCTTGTCTAGATTTTTACCTTAAGCAGCTAGTGAGTTGAGCAAAGCAGAGGACAGGTTTATTTTTGTTTTAAATGGGGGGGGGGTTCTTCTGCCTCTGGAGTTGGGGTTTCCCACAGCAGATGGCTAGATGTTGGTTTGTGTGTAGAGCTGGGGATCCAACCCCAGGGTCCTGGTTTTTATGGACTGAATTCAGGCAGGTTATGTTTTTCTGCAACACTGGAGGATATTGTCTTTTACGAGCTGGGCAAGTACATCTTTTTTTTTTTTTTTTTTTTAAGAGACAATCTAAGTTTATACCTCACCCTGGATTCAGTAGATCCAGCTGGTTAGAGAAGTGACCCCGCCTGGGCAGGGTAATAAAGACTTGAGTTTGGATTAAAAAAAAAATACCTATCCACAAATCCAGCCCTACAGAAGGACTAGAAGGAAAACTCCAACCCAAACTCATGGAACTGAACAATGTTCAACTGAATCATCACTGGGTCAAGAAAGAAAGAAAGAAAGAAAGAAAGAAAGAAAGAAAGAAAGAAAGAAAGAAAGAAAGAAAGAAAGAAAGAAAGAAAGAAAGAAAGAAATAAATAAATTAAAGACTTCCTATAATTTAATGAAAATGCACAATATACCCAAACTTATGGGACACTTTGAAAGCAAAGCTCTGAGGAAAGTTTATCACATTAAGTGCCTAAGAACCTCGAGAAATATCAAACTAGCGACTTAATAGCACACCTGAAAACTCTAGAACAAAAAGATACAAACTCATCCAGGACGAGTAGACACCAGGAAATAATCAAAGTGAGAGCTAAAATCAATAAAATAACAACAAAAAAGCCAATACATGGAATCAATAAGACAATGAGTTAGTTCTTTGAAAAAAAATCAACAAAATTTTATCCAAGGTAACTAAAAGGCAGAGAATATCCAAATTCACAACATCAGGAATTGTGGCAGGAAGGAGACGCTGGTCCGTCCCAGCTGCCTGACTAGCTTAGCCCCAAAATAACCACACAGAAATTGTATTAATCAAATCACTGCTTGGCCCATTAGCGCTAGTCTCTTACTGGCTAACTCACATCTTGATTCAACCTATTTCTCTTAATCTGTATATCACCACGTGGTGGTGGCTGACTGGGTAAAATTCCTAGCATCTATCTCCGGTGGATCCATGGCATCTCTCTGATTCTGCTTTCTTCCTCCCAGAATTCAGTTCCTTTTTTCCCCGCCTACCTTCTGCCCTATCAACAGGCCAGAGAAGTTTCCTTATTCATTAACCAATGAAAGCTGCACATGGACAGAAGGACCTACCATACAATTTCCCCTTTTTTGTTTAAATAAAAAGGAAGGCTTTAACATAGTAAAATTACATATAACAAAACAGTTATTAAGCAAGAATTGCAGTTACAATATTTATATCCTATTTACCTTTTATCATAACTAAGGAAAACTATAACTATAACTATAAATTCTTCAACTCCATTAAAGACTCCAGTAAACAGGAAGTGCATTATAAACAACTTCCAAAACTCTATGACAGAGACATCTTGTTGCCTAGACAGTCACCCAAAGTTCTTTTGTGTCATTGGGGCATCCATCTTCAGCCTATAGACCCATAGTATCCAGCAGACTTTTCCATGAAAGAGGAAACTTCAAAGACAGTTCAGCCTATATTGGCAGTTTTCAGTCACTTTCTTTTGCGTCCAGAAGAATATCTAACATTCTTCAATTGTCTGAGGTACTTTAGGTGAAGACAAAAAGTGAGCATGACCCTTTTTTCCCGCTGGATTCAGTTCCCAGCTTGCAGCGTACATAGAGTACCATGGATTTCTACGCTTATTGTGAGTTTTGTCCCAAAATAAATAAACTTTTTTTATACTCTAAAAAAAAAAAGAGGAAGAATATCTAACAGACTCTTTCATAAAGCAGGAACCCTGAAGGATCATCTCACCTTCAGGCAAGTTTAGCAGTCATTCTCTGTGGGTCCTGCATGTCCAGTTTATGCAACAGTCCAGACAAGAGTAGTTTCTTGGCCAAATGACTAACCAACTCCATAAGGAGCCTCTTCAATGTCCATCTTCTCTTGAAGCAGATTGATGTTGCCAGGAACAGATGTGTCTCATTGTCATGAAAAGTCTTAAGTTTTTAAACATTTTAAATGCAATATTCTGAAAGTCTCTGAAAGATTTGAAGCATACCTATCTAACTGAAATATATCTATATATATCTAAAAAATCTAACTTACATGACTACAAGATTGACTATTATAGATGACTCTCTGTTTACCTATATTTCTTAATTATACGTTACATTTTTAAATGAACTACACAATCATAATACCTTAGTCAAGAGCAGAAATATATATATATATATACACACACATATATATACATATAACAAAATTGACTTTAAATTTGTATCAATAAACCAAGATCCATACCAATTCAAATTATTCATATCTATATAATATCCCTCTTTAAATGTAAATAAACATTTATAGTCAGTATTTGGGAATATAGGCATAGATTTGTCCATACTGCTTCCTGCTGTTTGGGGGTGCTCTTAATCGGGTCTTTTATGGTATATCCTGTGTGCTAGGTTCATCTCAAACAGCAGTTGGGAAAAGTATTTTCTTTGTGGGGGTGTTCACAGCAACCTTTCAGCAGGTCTTGTTCCATGAAACCATATTGGTCTAGAAGCAATCCACAGGTTCTCATTCTCTGTGGAGACAGAAGAAGAACATCTTTTTCCAAGCAACATGTTCTTAGACTCAAATTCTGAAGTCAAGATACCTTTATAATATACATGCTGGTTTAGCTTAACAGTCCACACAATGAAATATCTCTCTGTACTTAGTTCCTCCACAGTCAAAAATTCAAAGATATTTATTATTTGAATATATTATTATGTTATAATATACACAATCTAGACTCTCTGTGAATTTTCCACCTTTATGTGACTTATTTTTCTTTATTCTTTTTAATCTATGTCTGTCTGTATTCTGTATCTTTAAAGACTTTTTTTAAAGCATTAACTTTATTTTATGACTCTCCATACTTTTTCAAACCTATATACATTTATCTAACACTATGACCCATTTAGAGTTCTTTTACAACTGAATTTGTCTTTATTGTATTTCTGTAATTATTTTTTTGATCAAAAGCATTTCTTAAAATGCTAAGCAGCTTGGTCTCTGTGGCCTTGGGTGCTGGCTCCACCTCTCTCCTCTTTCAGGTTTTAAATATGGTGGAGGTAGTTCACCTCAGCTCTAGGACTGCCGAGTGGCAGTCATCCTCATCACCTAAACTCTGGATATCACTTTGCAGCATATAAACCTTTTTGTTTTGTTTTGTTTTGAGTAAAAGCTAGCACACTGTTGGCTTTGTATGGCAGCTGGGATCTGCCATGCTGTTCTGTTTGTGCATGCCTAGTACATCTGATTCTGCTGCCTGCCCAGGCGGGGAGTGCCTAGCTGTGGGCATGGTCTCAGTGACTTTCCTCCTGACCTTGAGTGGGCACACAAACACCCAGGGCCCACAAATGCCATTGAAATGCTTCACAGAAGAGTTTGTACTGGTGAAATGGCCCAGAAAGCTGCATTTTGAAACACACAGCTTTTTTTCCTGCTATGGTTGAATTAGGAAATCCTCTTTTAAAGGAGCTGTGGCATGCCACAGCAAACAGCAAGAAGCTGTGTTAAACTCTGTATTTTTGTGTCTGGAATTCCTTTTCAAACTTTCACAGGTTTTATGTGGATATAGTCAACCACATTGGAGCACCAATTGTAGAAGGAAGGAGACACTTGTTCATCCTGGCTGCCTGCTAGCTTAGCCCCGATACAACCACACAGAAATTGTATTAATTAAATCACTGCTTGGCCCATTAGCTCTAGCCTCTTATTGACTAACACTCACATCTTAATTTAACCCATTTCTATTAATCTGTATATTGCCACATGGTGGTGGCTTACTGGGTAAAATTCCCCGTGTCTGTCTCTGGTGGATCCATGGCATCTCTCTGACTCTGCTTTCTTCCTCCCAGAGTTCAGTTCCTTCTTTCCCGCTTACCCAAGCACTGCCCTATCAATAGGCCAAGGAAGATTTTTTTATTCATTAACTAATGAAAGCTGCACATGGACAGAAGGACCTCCCACACCAAGAAATGAAAAAGGGGACATAACAACAGACACTGAGGAAACACAGAGAATCATCAGGTCATACTTCAAATTTCTGTACTTAACAAAATTGGAAAATTTAAAGGAAATGGATAGTTTTCTGGATAGGTACTATATACTAAAATTGAATCAAGAACAGATAAAAAGTTCAATAAACCTGTAATCCCCAAGGAGATATAAATAGTCATCAAAAGTCTTCAACCAAAAAAAAGTCCAGGACCAGATGGTTTCAGTGTAGAATTTTACCAGAACTTCAAAGAAGAGCTAATACCAACACTCCTCAAATTGTTTCACACAATAGAAACAGAAGGGACATTACCAAACTCTTCTCATAAGGATATAATTACTCTGAAACCTAAACCACAGAATGATACAACTAAGAAAGAAAATCACAGACCAATCTTCCCAAAATCATTAATACAAAAATACTCAATAAAATACTGGCAAACTGAATCCAAGAACACATCAGAAAAATCATCCACTGTAATCAAGTAGGCTTCCTACTAGAGATGCAGGGATGTTTTAAATGTGAAAATTGGTCAATGTAATCCACTATATAAACAAACTAAAAGAAAAAAATTCTGTGATCATCTCAGATGCTGAAAAAGCCTTCAACAAAATCCAACACCTCTTCATGATAAAGGTCTTGGAGAGATCAGGCATACAAGGAACATACCTACGTATAATAAAGACAGTATACGGCAAGCCAACAGCTAACATCAAACTAAATGGAGAGAAATACAAATCTATTCTACTGAAGTCAGAAACAAGACAAGGTTGATCATTTTCTCCATATCTATTCAATATAGTACTCAAAGTTCTAGTAAGAGCAATAAGACAACAGAAAGAGATCAAGTGTATACAAATTGGAAAGGAAGAAATCAAACCTTCACTATTTGCTGATGATATGATAGTATATGTAAGTGACCCCAAAATTTCTTCCATGGAACTCCTACATCTAATAATCACCTTCAGTAATGTAGCAGAATACAAGATTAATGAAAAAAATCAGTAGCCCTCCTATATACAAATGATAAATGTGCTGGAAAAGAAATCAGAGAAACATCATCCTTCACAACAGGCACAAATAACATAAAATATCTTGCGGTAACTCTAACCAAACAAGTGAAAGACCTGCATGACAAGAACTTTAAAACTTTGAAGAAAGAAATTGATGAAGACATTAGAAAATGGAAAGATCTCCCGTGCTCATAGATAAATAGGGTCAACAAAGAAAAAGTGGCAATCTTACCAAAAGCAATCTGCAGATCCATTGCAATCCCCATCAAAATCCCAGCACTGTTCTTTACAGACCTTGGAAGAATAATACTCAACCTCATATGGAAAAACAAAAAACCAAGGACAGCCAGCACAATCTTGCACAATAAAGGAACTTCTGAAGGCACCACCATCGCCGACTTCAAGCTATACTGTAGAACTAGAGTAATGAAAACAGCTTGGTATTGACACAAAAACAAACAAGTAGATCAATGGAATCAAATCAAAGACCCTGATATTTATCCACACACCTATGAGCAGCTGATGTTTGACAAAGAAACTAAAATTATACAATGGAAAAGAAAGCATTTTCAACAAATGATGCTGACATGACTGGATGTTGACATGTAGAAAAATGCAAATAGATACAAATTTATTGCCATGCACAAAACTCAAGTTCAAATGGATCAAATACCTCAATATAAATCCAGTCACACTGAATCTTAGAGAAGAGTAAATGGGAAGTAGTCTTGATACATTGGCACTAGAGACCACTTCCTAAATATAACACCAGTAGCACAGACACTGAGATAGACAATTAATAAATGGGACCTTCTGAAACTGAGAAGCTTTTGTAAAAAAGCTTCTCAATAAGACAAAATGGCTGCCTACAGAATGGGAAAAGATCTTCAGCAACCACATATTTGACAGAGGGCTGATCCCCAAATTATACAAAGAACCCAAGAAACTAACATCAAAATACCAAATAATCCAATTTAAAAATGGGGTTCAGGTCTAAACAGCGGATTCACAACAGAAGAAACTCAAATGGCTGAAAGGTACTTAAGGAAATGCTCAACGTCCTTAGCCATCAGGGAAATGCAAATCGAAACAACTCTGAGATACCATCTTACACTTGTCAGAATGGTTAAGATAAAAAACACCAATGACAGCTTATGCTGGAAAGGATGTGGACTAAGTGGAATACTCCTCCATTGCTGGTGAGAGTGCAAACTTGTGAAGCCACTTTGGAAATCAGCATGGTGGTTTCTCAGAAAACTGAGAATCAATCTACTGCAAGATCCAGAAATATCACTCTTGGGCATTTACTCCAAGAATGCACACTCATATGACAAAGACATTTGTTCAACTATGTTCATAGAAGCATTATTCATAATAACCAGAAGCTTAAAACAACCTAGATGCCCCTCAACCAATGAATGGATAAAAAAGTTCTACAGCAGTAAAAAACAGTGACATCTTGAAATTGACATGAAATGGATGGAACTACAAAACCCCATCCTGAGTGAGGTAATCCAGACCTAGAAAGACAAACATGATATGTAGTCACTCTTAAGTGCATATTAGAAATAAAGCAAAGAATAACCAGGCTACAGTTCACAAGCCCAGAGAAGTTAGGAAAAAAGGAGGACCCTAGGAGAGATACACATGGATCACCCTGGGAAGGGAAAATAGACAAGATCTCCTGAGTAAAGTGGGAGTTGGGGGAGGGGGTAGGTGGAAGGTGAGTGAGAAGGGGAGAAAGGGACAGGGAGGAGAATATTAGGGATTGGGAAGGTCGAGTTGGGGAAAGGACAGAGAGGGAGAACAAGAAAAGATACATTTTGATAGAGGGAGCCATTGCGGGATTAGCGAGAAATCCAACACTAGGGAAATTCCCAGGAAGCCACGATGATGACTCTAGCTAAGAATCCAACCAATAGCAAAGAAGGTGTCTTAGCTGCCCTTCCCCTGTAAGTAGATTGAAGACTACCTTAATTGTCATCATAGAACCGTCATCCAGTAACTGACAAAAGCAGATGCAGAGATCCACAGCAAAGCACTGGGCCAAGTTCTTGGAGTGCATTTGTCGAGAGGGAGGAACAACAATATGAGCAAAGGGGTCAAGACCATGATGGGGAAATACCTGACCTGAGCTATTGGGAGCTCACTGACTCTGGACTGACAGCTGGGGAACCCATATAGGACCAAACTAGGTCTTTTTAATGTAGGTGACAGTTATGTGACTTGGGCAGTTTGCGGGACCATTGGCCGTGAAACCAGTATTTATACCTAGTGCATGAACTGGTTTTTTAGACCCCATTCTCTTTGGAGGGATACCTTGCTCAGCCCAGAAACAGGCACGAGAGTCTTGGTCCTGCATCAAGTGATGTGACAGACTTTGTTGACTTTGACATTGAAGGTCTCACCCTCTCTGAGGAATGGATGGGGAGTAGGGTGGGGAGGACATGGGAACAGAGAGGGAATTGGGATTAGAATGCCAATTTAAAAAAAATTGTTTTTTCTTTAAAAAGAAAAAACCGATCCAGAGAGAAAATTAAGTAGGATACAGCAGGCAACACTATTGACCACAGGCACCTAACAAATAGGCAGAGAAGATCCATGTAACAACAGCAGATTTCACATTCCTCTTAAGTGCACAGAGCAGTTTACGGTGAATGATACTATGCAAAAGTTTTTAACCACTGTGAATCAAGCTAGAGATCAGGAGCAGAAAGAAAATGAAAATTAATGGATTCCTATAAGCATACAACCATCAAAGGTTAAGGAATAAACAGGAAAGTTGAACAGGCCAATAGCTTTAACCAGGAAGGATATAAATCAGTAATAAAAACCCTCCCAACAACAGCAAAAAGCTCAAGACACAATGGCATTATTTGTGAATTAAACCAGAAATTAAAAAACTCAAACAACAATATTTCTCAAACTCTTCCAGATATTTGAACAGGAAGAGACAATTTCAAAACCATTGTGTGAATCCAGCGTTACCAAGATAGCAAAATCTAGCAAGGACACTATAGCAGAAGAGACCTCTAGAACAAATGCCTAATAAATATATTGACACAAAATTCTCAATAAGATATTAGTAAAATGAATTGAGCAGTATATTAAATGATTATGTACTCTGATTAACTGGAATCTATAAGCAGAATGAATGAATGAGTGGTTCAGCATAAAAATTAATGTGATATTCTATACTAACAATGAAGGATAAAATATGATCTCTTTAACAGATTTAGAAAGATAGAAAATAATCAGCATCTTTTCCTGATTGAAAATTTCCAACCAACTCAGAAAAGATGAGATGAAAATTATTTCAAAATTACATGGGTCATGTGTGGAAAACTTATGATTTGATCATATGTAATGGTGAAAGCTGCAAAAGATCAGAGATAACAAGTGTGTTAACTGTCACTTCTGAATAAGTATGGTATTGAAAGTCATAGATCATAGAAGGATCAGCAATCACCAGTGTGTTGACTTCACTTCTATATCATATAAGTACGATACTGAAAGTCATAGGCATAGCAATTAGCAAAGAAAAACAGGAATTGGAATAAGAAAAACATAAGTAGAATGACCCATGTCTGCTAACTGTACAATATGAGACAAGCACTAAAGATGCCACAATGGAAAAAGAGCGCCAAGACAAAACAAAACAAAAGCTCGTTAGACTTCATAGGAAAACTCAGTGCGAGTACGCCATATAAAATCAGCATTAAAGACAGTCATATTTCTATATATTAGCAGCAAATTCTTTCCATTTACAGTAGCATCAAAATGAACAATTTGCTTAGAGAGAAATTTAAGCAAGGAAATAAAAGATGTATGGTCTTGTTCCAGTTCGCTTTCTGTTCCTGGGATAAAACACAGACTGAAACCAACCTTGGAGAGAGAAGGATTTATTTCAGCTTTATCTACAGTCCATGACTGAGGGAATCCAAGCCAAGAATTCAAGCAGGCATCTGGAGTCAGGAACCGAAGCAGAGACCGTGGAGGAAAGATGGCTACAGGTTTGCTCCTCATGGTATGCCCATCCACCTTTCTTATAAAGCCGAGGCCCATCTGCTCAGAGATGACCCCGCCTACTGTGGCCTGGGTCTTCATATGCCAATCAGCAACCAGAAAGTTCAACATGGATATGCCCGAAGTCTTGTCTGGTGGAAATAATTTCTCAATTTTTCAACAGTTTTCCAAGGACTCAGTTTTTAAATGTTCAGTTTTTGCAATGTAACCTTTAGAATGATTCCAGTACTGTATACTGGCTTTTGGGGGTTTATTTATTTTAGTTTTTGCACTTTTATAAACTGCTAAATCTGACGGTGGACCAGTATTTGCTAGCCCTCCCTTATACCAAACTCCCAGCATACCAGAAGAGAGACAGCTGTTAACATCTGCGAGGGAGACTGAAACAGATGACCCCAAGAAGAAAGAAGAGCGTGACATCCGAATACAGTGTAAAACCTTGCCTTAGTGTTGAGCCACTATGTGTTTAGTAGCAGTGCAAAGCCCTGCTTGGCAGTGAGTCACTCTTTAGAGCAAACTCTTTTAGACTTTGTAACTCTTTTAGAGCAAACTCATTGAGCAAAGAGACAGACTGGCTCTGAAATTGTTTCTAAAGGTGTAAATATAGGAGCATCTTCCCCTGCATCTGTCCATGGGGAAAGATGTTAGTCCCCCGCTGACTTTTAGCCTTATCCATAAATACACACACAAGTCCATCAGTACTGCTCTCTGTGAATATGAGTTATAACAATACATTGCATATATATGCACTAACATATTTGTTGAAGTTTAAAGGGCTGGGAGAGCTGGAGCGAGAGTGTGGTTTATAATGTATATCAAGAAATGAAGAACAGATGATCTGAGAATGAACATTTGTTGGAAGGATCTCTCTGGGCTTAAATATTTATTTTACTTCCTCCAGCTCCCTCCTTTTTGACGGAGTAATATGCTTGCCAAAATCTACAGTATGAAACCATGCAAAGTTTGTGACAAAATCACCTCAAATTGCTACCATAAATTATTACCTCCTACATAGCCTTTCTCCGCAGTGTGCAATTTATCATGGAAATGACTTATTCTTTCTAATTAAGGACTTGGCTTGAAATGCTTTATTTTAGGTGTGAAAGAGGTGTTGATTTCTGGGGGAAAATGCAGGGTTGCCCTATGCAATGTACTGTACTTTCATTTATGTCTCTAAAGTGTAGTGTTGGATTCCAAAGAAGGGAAGCTCCTTTTTGTTCAGGTCAAGTCAGAATCCAGGTTTGTAAAAATTCCAGATTGTAAGAATTATGTTGAAGAAAATGTTGATGGAGAACTCTGAAGAACTAACTTTCTTTCCCCCTCTCCCTCCTCCCCCTCCTCCCTCCCCCTCCTCCCCTTCCCCTTCTCCCCCTCCTCCCCCTCTCCTCCTCCCCTCCCCCTCCTCCCCCTCCCCCTCCTCCTCTTTGTCTTCCTTTTTCAGGGCATGGTTAGAGTCCCATTGACTTTCTGATATTTGTTGGGTATGTGTTAAGGTAAATTCATCCCCAGCACGTCCACCTTGACAATGCAAATATGCAGTTATATAGTTATATAGTCACCCTTTGCCCATTTATCCTTCCATTCATCTGTCCATCTAAGTATTTTCAATTTAGAATACATGTTTATTGAGAACTTACCAAGTGTGTATATACATGATCCTGAAATTCCAAAGAGGAAAGATGATTTCTGACATGAAAAAGCTTGTTCAGTAGTGATGCAAATAATGTCATTTACTTCACCATTTCTAAAACTTACCTGAGGACCAAGCAAGGGGCTGTATCAGCATAAAACTAGTTAGTGCTCTGGATGACAGCTCTCGAATTCCATCTCACATGGCCCTAGAGGTTCACAGTGCACCAAATTCCTCCTTTGGGCACACACTTTGACCCAGTCACGTAAATTCCTTGTACATTTGGTCCTTGCAATTTCTTGTCTAGATGGGCTTATTCATGTTATTCCATGAGGCCTGAACAAGGCTTTTCTAATTCCAGAGCCTAAATCTAATTCCAAATGTTTCAGAGAAATGTTTTTTCTTTTCTTATTTTCTCCTTTCCTTTCCCCCTCCTTCCTTTTATCCCTCTCTCCATCCCTCCTTCTTTCCCTCCCCTCCTTTCCAGTGCAAAAGTAACTTGGGGATTTTTCATAATCCCCTTGTTCCCTCTGCTTTTGTGTATGGAGAAGTAGTGCTCTTAGTATCCTAGGAATTTGGAGATTGTGTCACTGCACTGTAGACCTTAGTGAAAACACGATTAGCTTTGAATCAGTATTTGAAGACTGGGACTTGCTTCACTCTTCCACAATGTATTTGCAGAATTGTCCTTTAAAGCCTGGAAAGGGTTGTACCACTCTTGTTTAAAAGCAGCTAATGATGCTCCATAGCCCCTTAGAAGAGCTGTCACATGTCGAGCCTGGCAGTGAAGGTCATTCAAGACCTGGCTTCTGTCTGGCCTTCTGGTGGCGCCATGCAACTCTCTCAAGGCCTTCTGAATCACATACAATTCCTTAGGCAGGTGTGTGCTCACACGTGTTAGCCTTTACATAGCTGTTTTCTTTCTCTGAAATATACCCATATCCATATTCCACCTGCAACCTACTGGCCCCTTTGCTCTTCCATTGCCCTGACAAACACCATAACAGTGTGGCAAAATAACTTCCAGGATTTACCTTTTAACTGGGGCTTGCTTACAGTTTCAGAGGGTTAGTCTATGATAATGCTGCATGGCATGAGCATGGCGGCAGAAGGGCAGACTGTACTGGAGCAGTATCTGAGAACGTACATCCAATCTGAAAATTGCAGAGTGAGAGAGGGAGGGAGGAGAGGAGAGAGAGATAGAGAGAGGGGAGAGAGGAGGGGAGGGGGGAGAGAGGAGAGAGAGGAGAGAGAGAGAGAGAGAGAGAGAGAGAGAGAGAGAGAGAGAGAGAGGAAAGAGGAGAGAGGGGGGAGAGAGAGAGAGAGAAGAGAGAAGAGAGAGGGAGGGAGGGAAGGAGGGAGAGGGAGAGGAGAGAGGGAAGAGAGAGAGAGGGAGGAGAGGGAGAGAGGAGAGAGAGAGGAGAGAGAGAGAGTGTAGTAGAGAGGGTGAGGGAGAGAGAGAGGGAGGGAGGGAGAGAGAGAGAGACAGAGAGAGACAGATAATGAGAACCTGGACCTGTCATGGGTTTTTGAAACGTCAAAACTCACCTCCAGTGACATACCTCCCCACCAACAAGGCCACACCTCCTAAAAATTCCTATACAGCCCAATAGTCTACCAACTGGAAAAGAAACATTCTAATATATGAACCTATGGAAACTATATTCACTCAAACCATTACACTTCCTGATCCTCTTCCAGACCCTCCTGGTCTCATAAGATTGAGAGTCTTCAATATGGCTCCATGAGTTTTTACATGTTTGCTAATGAAGTATGCTGGGTACTCTTCCTATGTTCACATGCAGTAGGTGTGAACAGTACCTAACAATATCCAGTAAATGCTTGTTTAGTTCAGGAGGTTGAGTTCAGTTGCTGTAATTTCCCTCAGGAAATACAGAGGCTGGCTAGTCACAGTTCTGATTTGCCACATGGTCAAACAGCACATAAGATCTAGAGAGAA
This sequence comes from Myodes glareolus, assembly GCF_982192425.1. Classification (NCBI taxonomy): domain Eukaryota; kingdom Metazoa; phylum Chordata; class Mammalia; order Rodentia; family Cricetidae; genus Myodes; species Myodes glareolus. The sequence goes on along the minus strand of NC_142047.1, from coordinate 4,630,971 downwards.
GCAGGTGACACCCGCAGCCATTTGTTTCTTTCAATGTGTACAGCTCCAATTTTTCTTGATTTTTTTTTATTTGTAGCATTGTGTCTATATGTAGTGAGTATAGATCCAAGGCACCCGTTTGCCAAGAGTTACAAGAACAATGAAAAGTTCAGGGCTCAAGTTAGCCTAAACAGTTTTACTATTTCGTTTTTCTTTGGGTTAGGTTCTTAATGTCTCAAGAAACTACTAAACTTCAATTTAACCCACAAGCGACTTTCTCAGTAGCTGTGCCAACAGTGGTCATGACCTTGGGGATCATGTCATTCCTGTAAGCTATCCACATTCTGATAGGTATTGTTAAGTGAACTAACAGATCCAGGGTCAGTGGATCAATCTGTCTAGAAGTGACTACTTGTGAAGGATGTGCACTTTTGTAGAAGGGGACCTCATTCCTGTAACTGTACATTGATTTCAATGTGTCACAAACTTTGGAGGAGTAGGGACATCTAAGTTATATAATTAAAACATACCTCATATTCCTTTGTTTTCAAAATTAGCCACAATTTGCACATTTGAATGAAAAACAATCAATCTCTTTAGAAATGACGAAGACTCTGTGGGTCAAAGCTAGGCCCCAGTGGTGGAAGAGGTAGATTTTTTTCTTCATTCCTTCAAAAGTTCAGAGGGAAAGATTCTGTGGCTCTTTTCAGTTACCAGAAACTTTGACTTCCAAGAGGTCATTCAGTTTCTTCTGTAATTGCCCCTGCTGCAGCAATCTGAACTCCTGTTTTCCCTTGGGTTCTTGATTCATAGTGACAACATTGTTGAGTTTCTATAATAAATGCTTTAATAAATGAAGCATGCTTTCACTTGTCAGCATGGATAGGTTAGACAAGAGAGAAAGATCTGAATGAACAAAAATGGAGAAAATGGATATTTTCTCCAAAAATCTTAGCTACTAATCATTTTTACTTTTTTCTTCAGCAAACCATTGAAAGGCTACTAAAAGCAAGAAGTAGATTTGAGTTTCTTGGTTTTTCTCTTCTTTTCACTTATTTCTGGTTGAAGTGAAATATAACCACTGAGATTCCCAAAGGACAGTGAGAAGGTGAAGGGTGAAAAAGCCATGAATGTAAAGAAATCGGAAGGTACATTCATGCATTTTCAAAAGGGTTCAGGTTTTGGATTATTAATCTGTTTTTTAATTGTTTTATGGCTTCATTTAGTATTTATAAGTTGTTGAGTCTCTGTGCATGCATTTTGTATATGTGAAACACTGTTCTTCATTGAGCAACAGCAAAAGTCATTTTGAACTTAAAGTTGGAGAATGAAATACTAAGTAGATGCTATGAAAAAACTTAGTTGTCATTTTGTATGTGTGTGAAAATGGACAGTAAAATTATAGTTGCTCTCAAGTAATTAAAAATGTAGTCAGTTAAAACCATGCAAATTTACATAAAATAGAAGACCCTCAAATTTTGTATTTCTTCACTGGTAGGATTAAATTTCCAAAGAAAGTGTGAATTAATGCAAATGCTAGCATGGCTTCTCTGAAATCCTTTTCTACTTTTACCACCAAGAAGAGAATATAGAAAAGTAAAAATACATGGTGGCAGGACAGACTCCACTGCTTTTGTCATTTGTCCAGGGAATGCAGGATGCTTAGGGACCTTGGAGAATGTAACAAATCCCAGGTGGCACACAAAAGGCTCCCAAGGAAATCAACTTGCTCTGGCCTCAACCAGAAATCAACCAGGCTGACCTCAAACTCAGAGACAATCTTTAACTCTTAACCAATTATTCTTTGCTGAGAATATGATTGGAGATTTAGCTGGTGATATGTCCATGTCTTAAAAGCTTGATTCCCAAGAAGTTATCTTAGGAACTGGAGTTCTAGATAGGTCACTGTGCAGGCATTCCTAACTTACAATGATTTGCTTTATCATTTTTATTTTACTTTATGCCAGAGTGAAATGCTAACACATTCAATAGAAATTGCACTCCAGATTTTGAATTGCAAATCTTTTCTTGTCAAACAAAATGTGGTATGAAACTGTCTTGTGAGGGTGGGCAGTGGTCATATTCTGTGTTTCCCAGTTGGCCATGACATTCTGAAGGGAAAGAACCAATATTGAAAAGTGTTCTGTGGCGGTCAGCGAGTTAAGTGTAATAAAGGCATTTTTAACTTATAATGCTTTCAATACACGATGAGTTAATCAGAATGCTATAAACCCATCATAAGTCAAACAAATCTGTATATGTTTATGTGCTCTTTGTGTATGGGTATATATGGATGTGTATCTTTGTAGGCATATGTGAATATTACTGCACACACACTTGTTCAAATATGCATTTGCATGCTTTCCCAGATGAGGATATGCAGTACAGAATTGACTCCATGCAACATATCCATGGACTTTCTGACTGATTCTCTCTCCAAAAGCTTTAAGGTCTCAATCCTTCATGAGGCTTCACTCTATCATCTGGAGTGGTCTTTCTAGGATGGCTGACTAGTTCCTCTTGCCCCAGTGGAACGTTTATCTCCACCTTTCTTCTGTTTGTCCCTGCTTTGTTGAGGTCGAGGTGCCATGACAGCAAATGTCTTAGTTACATTTGTGTTCGTGTGAGCCTGAAAGAAAAAACTGAAGCTAGGAAAGACTTGTTTGGCTCACCCATTTTCATCCATCACAAGGGAAAGACAGGCATAGTGGCTGGATATGTGGCGGCAGAAGCATGGATGCAGAAAGTTAGGACAGCAGAGGGCACGCTGGAACCAGGGGCTCTGCCATGACCTTCAAAGGCTGGATCCCAGTGACCTATTTCTGCCAGCTAGGCTTTGACTCCTAAGGGTTCCACAGTCTCCCAAAATAGCATCACCCACTGGGAGAAAACTTCAAAACACGAGCCAGGGAGGGATAGTTCAGCTTTCTGCAGCAGTTCTCATTGCTCACTAAGATCTCATATCATGATCCTGAACTGGGGAAGTGCTATCAGGTCAGATATGTGCAAATTCATCTGCTTGGATGTTAAAGCCTTAATGCTAGGTTTACAGTCTCAACTGACAGTGTTGACTGTGAGAAAATGAAGGCATTTGGATTCCAGATGGACAATCGTTCATGCTTCCTTTACGATAACCATAAGGAAGAGTGCGTTGAGGGTTGCCCCTTCTCTGCTTGGCTTGTTTGTCAGTCTCCGTAAACACACAGGAACCTTACTTTGCATTGCTGCCTGCTCATTTACTGAGTATCTCACTGACATTAAATATTTTGCAACCAGCAAATGCTTGTGCTTTACTTTAAGGAAGATTCATGTAAGATACAATTTCCCCCAAATGTTTTGCATTCTAAAAGCTGGAATCATCTGTCAGAAATAAATGTCTATCTGCTAAATCAAAGATGCAGAAAATACAGTGCTTGAGAACTGCGTTGCCATAAGAACCCAAGCTATAATGACCCATAAAACACACCCTCTAGCGCAAACTCTTTATTCAGTTTAAATCGCTTTTGGTTTATGTAGCCCACTCTCCTGACAAGAAATGCATTTATTACTTCTTAGTTCTCATAGATGAAGATCACTTATGAAAGTCAAAGTTTTATGGCTCAGCCATGTTGGAAGTATTGATACTTTAAAAGTCATTGGCTTTCTAACCACAAGAGTCTTGCTCCATGAGAGAGCATGCTGAGTAAAGATGGGAGAGAAGGGTGTGTTTTAGGGTTGGCATCCATAGCATGAGTCAGGAGAAGAGAAGCAGAGCTTAGGCTCAGGCCTGTCCAAGCTCTGGATGGCATGCGTTACACCGGTGTTCTTCCACAGTGGCTGAAGGCCAAGCCCTTATGATCCTGTTGCAAGGACATTTGTCATGACCCAAGACTGGAAGACTGGGATCTTGGCGGAGTAATATCTGAACCTGATTAGGGTTTTTCGAACAAATCTTGAAGAAGTTGTCAACTAAAAGCCATTTGCTGATGGTACTGCCCACATCTGGTTAGGCACTCATTCTTTGAAGGAATTCCAACTTTCACATCTCTGTGTTCTCAACATACAGACACAGGTTATCACAGCAGGTTGTAAGTGGGAATCCCCTCCTTCTCGAAGTCTATTTGAGAATTAGGATAATAGTGACTTGTGAACCCTAGGATGGAGGCTTTAAGGAAGGATTTTCTGTGCATCGCAGGGTGTTTGACTGCATAGCCTTGGCCTCCATGCACTAGCTGCCAGTAATGATCTTCCTGTTACTTCCTCAGATTGTGACAGTCACAAATATTTGCAGATTTTGGCCAATTTCTGCCAGAATACAAAAACTGTCTGTAAATAAGAACTATTGTGTTATGCAGACAAAAGGCAAAAGTGTGATTTTACTTTCATAATTTAAATTGATATGATTTAACATGGAAAATGAAAATCTATCTCTTATGTTAAAAAGATTCATTCAAAAAATCAGTATGATTCCAGAAGAATGACTGGCAAACAGGTTAGGATAAAGGAATTCTGTGCTTACAGTTGGACTTTAATCAGCAGGCATTACATTAAATGACTGTGTGGGAATAGATAAGATGTTACTGGCCATCTTTTCCTTTGCTCCCATCTTGACTCTGTTGTATCTGTATCTCAGGCAACTAATAATCTAAATGAGGGTATTGCATGGAAGGTGTGCTGGCTGGTCATAAGTCAACTTGATACAAACTAGAGTTATCTGAGAGGAAGGAACCTCAACTGAGAAGATACCTTCATAAAACAAGCCTGTAGGGCATTTTCTTAATTAGTGATCCACGGGGGAGGGCCTAGCCCATTGTGGGTGGTACCATCTCTGAACTGGTGGTTCTGGGTTCTATAGGAAAGCAGACTGAGCAGGCCATGGGCAGTAAGCCAGGATGCAGCACCCCTCCATGACCTCTGCATCAGCTACTGTATCCAGGATCCTGTTCTGTTTGAGTTCCTATCCTGACTTCCTCCAATAATAGACTATGATCTAGAGGTGTAAGCCAGTTAAATCCCTTTCTCTCCAATCAATGTTTCAGTATTATTGTTTCATCACAGCAGCAATAGAAACTCTAACTAAGATTGTAGACAGAGGCTGCTCGTTTGTTCATGGCTGCCTGGACCCAAAATATTCACATAGAAACGATATTATTTGCAGTACTCTTTGGCTGATAGTTTAAGAGTCTTTCTAGCTAGCTCTTATATCTTAAATTAACCCTTTTCTATTAATCTGTGTATCTCCATGTGGCTGTTGCTTACCAGGCAAAGTTCCAGTGTGCTCCAACAGGGGCATGTGTCTCCTGCAGCAACTACATGACTTCTCCCTGACTCTGTCTTCTTTCCTCTTCTATCGGTTGGAATTCTTGCCTTGCTGTATTCTGCTAAGTCACTGGTCGAAACAGCTTTATTCGTTAACCAATAAAAGCAACACATATACAGAAGGACTTTCCACACAATTTTCCCCTTTCTGTTCAAATAAAGAAGGACTTTCCACACCATTTACCCTTTTCTGTTCAAATAAAGGAATATTTTAACTTTAACATAGTAAGATTACATGTAACAAAACAGTTATTAAGCAAGAATTATAGTCATAATATTTATATCTACTTTATCTTTTATCATAACTAATGAAAACTTGAACTATTTGTTCTTCAACTCCATCAAAGACTCCGGAAGGATATATTATCTATGTAAAATGGAAGTGCATTGTAAGCAACTTCCAAAACTGTAGAAATGACAGAAATATCTCACTGCCTAGACAGTCACCCAAAGTTTTTCTGTAACATTGGGGCATCCATCTTCAGTCTACATGCTGTAGTATCTGGCAGACTTTTCCATGAAGCAGGAAATTTCAAAGAAGGTTCCACCTGTATTGGCAGTTTGTCAGTCACTTTCTTCAAAGTCTTGCAGAATGTCTGGCAGACTCTTTTTGTTCATGAAGCAGGAATCCTTCTCACCTTTAGGCAAGTTCAGCAGTCATTTTTCTGTGGGTCCTGCATGTTCAGTTCATATAGCATAATATTAATCAGTCCAGGCAAGAGCAGTTTCTCGCCTAAATGGCTGGCGAACTCCATAAGAAGCCTCTTCAATGACCATCATCCTCTTGAAGTAAATTGGTGCTGCCAGGAGCAGATGTGTCTCATTGTCATGAAAAGTCCTAAGTTCTTAAAACATTTTAAATGCCATATTCTGAAGGTCTCTTAAAGATTTGAAGAATACCTAATTAACTGAAATATAGCTCTATATATCTAGAAAACCTAACTAACATGATTACAAGCTTGACAATTATAGATGATTATCTATTAACCTATATTTCTTAATTATACATTACATTTTCAAATGAACTGCACAAACACAATACCTTAATCAAGAACAGAAATATATATGTATAACAAAACTGACCTTAAATTTGTATCAATAAACCAAGATCCATACCAATGCAAAGTATCAATTTCTATAACATATCCCCCTTTAAATGTAAATAAACATTTATAAACAATATTTGGGAATTTGGGTTTAGTTCTCTCCAAACTGCTTTTTGCTTTTTGGTGCATGAAGTAATTTTGGGGGTTCATGGGACATTTTGGGTGGTCTTGGTCCATCAAACCACATTAGCCTAGAAAGAATCCACAGATTCACATCTTCTGTGAAAACAAAAGCAGTACCTTTTTTCCAAAGCAACATATCTTTAGATCTAAATTTTGAAGTCAAGATTTCTTTAAAATATATATGTTGGTTTAGCTTAGCAGTCCATACAATGAAGTGTCTCTCTGTACTTAGCTCATTTACAGTAAAAAATTAAATAAAACACAATAAACATACATAATCCAGACTATCTGTGTGTATTCTATCTTTATGTGGCTTGTTTTTCTTTACTCCTTTAATTGATGACTGTCTGTACTCTGTCTCTTTAGAGATTTTATTTTATTTTTTAAAACCATTTACTTCATTTTATAACTGTCTTTATTCTTTTTTGTCTCTCTCCCAAGCCTACATTTATCCAACACTGTGACCCATTTAGAGGTCTTTTTTTTTACATCTGAATCTGTGTTTATTGCATATCTGTAATTATTTTCTGATCAGATGCATTTTTTAATTCTTTTAATGCTAAGTGACCATGGCCAGGACCAACTCTACGGTCCTGCCTGTTGACTCCACTCAGTCCAGCATGGCAGAGGCATGTTCACTGCCTCTGAGAGCCATTCTCTCTGCCCCAGATCCAGGGTCACAGTGGGTCTGTGTCACCATTAAGCAATTTGTAACACATTCCTCACAGACCCCATTTAAGCACTTGGCCTCCTGAAAGAGCCAGAATTCATGCTGGCAGCATGAACCAAGAAGCTGTTATTTTGAAACTGTGTGGTTCTTTCTTGCTGCTACTGCTAAATCAGGAAGACCTCTCTTAAAGGAACTGTGGAACCCTGGTTTCTCCACCAGCAAACAGAACCCATCTGGACAAAAAATGCTGGTTCCCAAGAAGCCATGCTTAACTCTGTTCTTTTGTGCCTAGAATTCCTTTCTAACCCTTCTCAGGTTTTATGTGGATTTAACTGGCAAATGTTGGACACCAGTCTATAGATAGAGGCTGCTTGTTCTTTCCCAACTGCCCAGACCCAAAATAATAACACAGAAACTATATTATTTGCAATACTCTTTGGCCAATTGCTTAAGCATCTTTCTAGCTAGGTCGTATATCTTAAATCAACTCTTTTCTATTAATCTGTGTATTGCCGTGTGACTGTGACTTATTGGGCAAAGTTCCAGCAGGCTCTGGCAGGGGCATCTGTCTCCTGCAGCAGCTACATGGCTTCTCCCTGACTCTACCTTTTTTCCTCCTCTATCCTCTTATAATTCCTGCTTTGCCCTATTCTGCTAAGTCCCTGTCTGAAACATCTTTATTTTTTTTCAAAGTTTATTAAATTATGAAAGTTTCCATTTCCGCCCCTCATCCCAACACCCTCCCCCTCCCCCCTCCCCCTCCTCCTCCCTCTCCATCCCTAAGAGCAGTCAGGGCTTCCAGCCCTGTGGGAAGTTCAAGTTCCTCCCCCCTCCCTCCAGGAAGGTGAGCCTCCAAACAGACTGGATCCCAAAAATCCAGTATATGCAGAGGAAACAAGTCTCAGTGTCATTGTCAATGGCTTTTCAGAAAGGCTCTGGGCCAGCCACATTCAGAGAATCCGGCCACATTCAGAGAATCTGGTTGGATCACGTGCTCGTTCAGTCCCAGTCCAACTGGCCTTGGTGAACTCTCATTAGATCAGTCCCCTTGTGTCAGTGGGTGATCGCACCCCTCGCGGTCCTGAGTTTTTTTTTCATGTTCTTCCTTCTTCTGCTCCTCATTTGGACCATGGGGGGCTCAGTCCGGTGCTCCAATGTGGGTCTCCGTCTGTATCGCCATCCATCGTCAGATGAAGGTTCCCTCTGGTATTACCTTCTTTGTCTGAAACATCTTTAAAATTAACCAATAAAAGCAACACATATACAGAAGGACTTTCCCCACCATAAGACAAAGGATTGTTCCAACTAGTTTAGTAGCTGAAGTAAAAGAGATAATCTAAAAATTTGAAATAGATGTTCTTATTCCTCACCCACATCCCCATCTCTAGATATAAATGACAGCAGCTTCCCCCTAGCTTCCATCTCAGCAACTGATGTTAAAATGATGTTGGTTACTTACATGCTTTTACAGGTTTATGTTTATTCCCTATCAAGTGTGGAAATCAAGTACTTGAAAACAGAACTTAGGTGTATCTAAATGACAGGCACCCCATTTCCACAAACGTCTTCTTTATGAGCACTGAGTAATTACAGTATGTATAAGGTGGCTTTCTCATAACAATATGAGCTAGAAACTGAAACATTCTTCCAAAAAGAAGGGGCAAATTTTTTTCTGTCTGGAAAATTTGTATTTAATATGTCTACATGAAATAAATAAACTGCACTAGTCTCCTTTTTGAGTAGTAGAGAAACTGTCAGATTAAGGAAAGGAAAAATAAGTGAAGAAAGAAAACTATAAAAGATTTTTCTTTGTAGAAAAATTTAATTTTAGAAAGTTAAAAAAGATAAAAATTTGAAGCCTAATGTATTGATCAATAATTCATATTGCTTTTCAATGTTTGTCTTTTCACAAATTGTGGCAGGTACCTTTCTCCTTAGTAAATTCTGAGCCTTCATCAGTATTACAAGATCTGCATTAATAGAATTAAATATGCAGGTATTTGAAGTAGTCCATGTAATGGACTAATTCAGAATGTCTAGTCCATTGCAAATATTTTTACTGCCAAGTGTATTGTTTTTATTTAATAAGAAACAGGGCTATCTTTATGTGATACTTCTATGAAATTGATTTCTCTCTAAGTCAAGGGTGGAACTCAGCAGAGTCTCGCTTAACTTGGAGCAATAAATGCAGTTTCTATTGGCTGTCTATGGATGGATTGCTCAGAAGGCAACAATGATCTGGCTTATTGGCTGGGGAATTTCACTAGCCAGCAGCCCTCTGCTTTGCAGCTCATCAATGCATGGCGTCTTCTTCAGAGTCAATGTGTTCTGGCCTCCAAGATGCAGGACGAAGGCTTGGATATGGGGATGTGGGAATGTCACAGGTGATGGTTGAGAGAAGCAACAGAAAAGAAAATGACATGGGTAAAGCACTATGAAAAGCTTCCAGGTTTTTCTATATTTGCTTAAGAAGAGTGTTGGAAATTCGGTTTCCAGAGTTCCGGAGACCTCTGTGCGGTTCTTCATTGTTGACTCTGTGGTTTGTTGGGGAGGATTAACTGCTGCTGCTAGTGTGCCATATCTTGGTGAGCGTTGAAGATGTAAATTCTGGTAGCCTGAGAATACCACACTAACTTGAGTGTTTTATTAGTAAATTTCCAGAGAATGTCTCTTTCGGGTGCAGAAAAGGCCCATGCTTTCAGTTCAACACAGACCATCAGTCACTCCCAAGAGGAAAGAGACAATGGAGTGAGGAAGAGCACCCAGCAGCTCTAACAACGGGCTGAGGGAATTATTTTTCTTTTCTTTCCTTAAGGATTGTCAGTCTAGAAAGACCAGTTTAAATATGAGAATAGTCAGAAATTGTGATTTGTCTCTCTCTAGCACAGCACATGGACACATTATCTTTCTTATTCTTCTTGTAATCCCTGGAAGGCTGGCATCACAGAAAATCTAGAATCAGACAAACTTGTCACTGTCCTGAGTATCCCCTTCTCTTTGAGACTGGTCTTGCCTGACAAGTTTATAAAGGCTCTTGGGTCTTAGATCCACTTTACCTTACTGATCTGTGCCAAACTATGATGAGAAATATAAGTGCTGTGTTTACCAAAATGCTTACTGTGTTAGGTTTTTTACTTTTTATTGTTTATATGGTATTTTGTTATTTTATCTCCAGGTAAGGTAAAGAAAATTAATCTAGTAATTATGGAGTTGGATGGAGTGGTAGGTTCTTATCTGACTGATTGGTTAAGGGGATCAAACCATGTGTCTCTAAGGAAGAAAAAGTTTCCTCCCAACCATTTGCTTGGTGAGAGTCCTATAACATTAACACATAAATCATTATTTATCATAAGTCTTATGCAATAATTTTTATCTTAAAAAGCTATTTATTTTGCTAAGTGTAGAGTGAGATTGGGGAAGGGAATTTTATGATTTTCACTTAGTTTCTTTAGAATTTGGTCAGCAGTACATTTCTGGTTCTCTGAGAAAACGAATGGATATGTAAATGGGAAGATCTAAAATATGATGGAAAAATGAAGAAGGCTGGGGTGATGGGAACTTCCACAAAGCATCTGCTACTCAAACACAAGAACCTGAGCTTTGTTCCTTAGCATCCACGTACAAGACAATCAAAGCATGGTGGCACACGTTTGTAACTCCAGGCCGGGGCTTGGCTAATATACAGATTCCCGGAATTCCACAGAGTTGAATAAGTGAGCACAGGGATTAATGAGAGGCTCTGACTCAAAACTGCATCGTAAGAGTGACAAAGAGGACATGGTCTTCATGCACCCACATGTACACTCACAATTTCACATGTCTGTGCACACACACAAACACAACAAAACAAGAAGTTGAGAAGAATGAGCAACAGATGTGATATTCTTTGCTGTCAGAGTTCTAAATACTGCATGTTCATTAGTTAATAGGAAAGTGATATCCGTGGAAAAAGGATAAAACATTGGGGAGGGAAGGAGGAAAGTAATCTTTTCCCCAGAGAACCCTTGGTTTTTACTTTTAATAATATGTATTAACTTCAATTTGTTGTTTACAGCATTCTGCCCAGTAGGGCTCTAACACAGCAGCTTAGACTCATATTTTTTCCTGAGGATGCTGTGGAAGTATGTTTGGACAGATTCGCCATTTGTCTTATAGTGAATTTATTTCCATTATTGCCGTGCAAAGTATGTGTGTGATCTAGTAATAAAGGTATCTCCAGGGAACTTGGCAGAAAATTAAAAACTCTGACCTAGAAGATTCTTCATCTCAAACTGAATCCAAGACAAATGAGTTCATACTTCTTGGATTTATCTCAAGTTATTATTTAGTGGAGATAAAATGAATCAGCTTTTCTCAACCTTCGTATCTGCTTACATATCACAAATTTTGTGAGTCTCTGTGTGCAGGCATGCATGCAAGCATGTATATGCATGTGTGTACATGTGTGATGTGGGAGGTCCTTCTGTATATGTGTTGCTTTCATTGGTTAATGAATAAAGAAGAAGCTGCTTTGACCTGTGATAGGGCAGAATAGAGCCAGGTGGGACAACTAAACTGAATACTGGGAGAAAGTAGGTGGAGTTAGTGAGAAGCCCTGTAGATGCTGCCAGAGACAGATGTGCTGGAACCTTGTGGGTAAGCCATAACCAAGTGGTGATTCACAGATTAATAAAAATGGGTTAATTTAAGATATAAGAGCTAGCTAGAAGGCAGTTTAAGCTATTGGCCAAACAGTGTTGCAATTAATACAGATTTCTATGTGAGTATTTCAGGAGTCTGGGTGGTTGGGAAACAAGCAAGCAGCCTCCAACAGTACGTGTGTGTGTGTGTGTGTGTGTGTGTGTGTGTGTGTGTGTGTGTGTGTAGGTGCACTTGTATATAGGTGCACATTCTCATGTATGCTGCAGAAGCCAGTGAACAATCTGGGGAATCATCTAGGGTATCATTCTACGGATGTTATCTATCTTGTTTTCGGTGTTGTGGCAGGTTGTTTTGAGCAGGGTCAGGGTTTCTCATTGTCCTGGTGCTCACCATAGACTAATGATCCTTGAAAGTTGATTTCAGGCATGTGCTACTTCCTTGCATGGCTTTTTAAAATAATGTGGGTTTTGGGTATTCAGCTCATTTGTAAGGCAAACACTTTACTGGCTGAACTAGCTTTCCCATCCAATTTTAATTTATCATCATGTTTTAAAAAGACTTGGGTCATCCATTTTAGAGAAAAGTGTTTTGAAGTTATATCAAACGATTTTTGATTTTCAATTTTTTTAACAAGATGACTGATAGAATCTACATGAAGAAGGTTTGATATTTTGACATTTCTTGTGTCTTGAATATTATCTCCTTTTTAGTCACTGATAAAAAACTTCCTCTAGTCCTCAGTAGAAATGTACATGCAGTGCTTTATTCCTTGAGTTAGCAACTCAATATAGACTTCTGATAAATATGTAGTGGACATTTGGCCACTGCTTGACTAGTAGGAGCTCTTCACACACTATATGAGGTATGCAAAGGCCAGGTGCAACTTTGGATTCATATAGGCAGGGATGTATAGTAGCAGAAAATACTATTTGGTTATTGTTGTCTATGCCTTACATTTTCTCACATCTATTTGAATTTTTTTGTATGTGTTCTGGACAACAGCTTTAAGTAATTCAAGCCTGTATGATCCAGCACAGCAAGACAAAATAAAAATGCTATGGGTCACATTTTTCTGAAACTCTAGGAGAATGATATATCAATGAGTCGTTTTATTCCTATTTTTTTATATTTTCACACCTTTATTGAAGTCTTATATTTATAATTCTTTTTTTAAAGTTTATTAATTTATAAAAGTTTCCATTTCCGCCCCTCCTCCCAACACCCTCCCACTCCCCCCACTCCCTCTCCTCCTCCCTCTCCATTCCTAAAAGCAGTCAGGGTTTCCTGTCCTGTGGGAAGTTCCTCCCCCCTCCCTCCAGGTCCAGGAAGGTGAGTATCCAAACAGACTGGATCCCAAAAATCCAGTATATGCAGAGGAAACAAGTCTTAGTGTCATTGTCAATGGCTTTTCAGAAAGACCCCGTGACTCACATTCAGAGAGTCCGGCCACATTCAGAGAATCTGGTTGGATCACGTGCTCGTTCAGACCCAGTCCAACTGGCCTTGGTGAACTCTCATTAGATCAGTTCCCTTGTATCAGTGAGTGAATGCACTCCTCATGTTCCTGCCTTTCTTGTTCATGTTTTCCCTCCTTCGGGGGGTGGGTGGGTGGGAGGGTTGTTGGAAGGGGAGAGGGTTAGAGAGAAGGGAGTAGGGGAGGAATGGGGAAAGCTTGAGGGATTGGGATGAGGGGGAGGGAGGAAGGATGGATATGGGATCAGGGAAGTATATATCTCAACTAAGGGAGTCATTTTAGGGTTTACAAGAGACTTGATTATAAAGGGGATCCCAGGTCCAAGGAGAGATCCCCAGATTGTTCTCCTATTTTCTTTTTAAGGCTGTGTAATGCAATTATCTGGACAGTGTGCTTAATCCTACTAACTTAAAAACATTCCCCATGAAGGAATGGTACTTCATGTTAAGGAATATCTTTGACATTTATTAATTTGCATATGAATCTCCAATTATTGCAAAATTGAACTATACATTTTCTGGATTTAACATCCCATCTATTTTGTTCACTGTTGTGTCCACCAGCACCTAGAACAGTACCTTGAAAGTGGCATGTCATAAATATTTTTTGTTTGAATGAGTGAATGAATGAACCTAAAACAGTAAAGTGCCTTCAAAATTCACTTAAACATTTGAGATTCATTCCTTATTGGTAGCATTTTGCTAAAAGTGTGTTTGAGTAACAAGATAAAATAAAGTAAAATCTTTTTAAAGACTCATCTAAACAAAGGCTAATAGAATCTGGCTAACTGTGAATTTTTAAAACACTATGTAGGTCAGCCTCCGCAAGCACAATTTACCTGTGGCTCACTTAGTCCATGGCTTTTCACTGTCAAAGAATGACAGGCAAGGTGACATCTGTAAGGCATCTTCCTCTTCCATTCCTTAATTTGACTCTATAATGTTGGGTTACAAAGGCGCCATTCAGAAGAATGTCTTTTCTGCTTTTTCTGTGTGACTCTGCCAGCCAAGCATGGAAGCCAAGTTACCCAAACATAGGGTTCTGCCCTCCACTGTGGGATGACTATCTTCTACATTTATCTGATAGACTCATAACTTATTTTCCTCTTTTTCTCCCTAGGAAGGAACATGCCATGCAGATGGTTGTGTTTATACATGAGTAGACAGGAAGTGTGGCATGGCATCTTCCCTCAAGAAAGTATCAGGGACAGGGTAACTTACATTCTCTCCTATTTTCTTTAAAAAGGATGGGAAAGAAACCTGGTTTTCCTAAAGTTCAGCTGAATTCTATATCTTAAATAGGTTATAAACTATTACTTTGAAATGAACTTTTTAAGGACTTTTAAAATTTTTTCTTTTTATTTATTTCTGTGGTTATATGAAATAAATAAACTATATTCCACAGAATAAAGTATATTCTGTGGAAGCCAGAAGTCACTGGATCCCTCGGGGCTGAGTTACAGAGAGTTGTCAGACACCTGACTTGTGTGTTGAGGTCTGAACTTGGGCCTGCTGGAAGATCAGCAAGCATTCTTAATGACTGAATCATCTTTTTAGCCCCAGAAAATAATTTTATAATATTAAATGAAAATATACTCCATTTTCTTACACTTGACTTTATTCTCATTTTCTAACTAACAACTCTTTTTTTCTTGTAGATTAATAATACTATCATTGTGTCCATATGAAGTACCATAGAGTAATACATTTTATTCAGAAACCGTGATCTGAAGATTAACTTTTGTAATTTACAAATTAAGAACCATAATACATACATAGAAGAACATAGTCATATATTTTCAAACAGTATTGAGTGAATGGGAGCAAAAGATGATCATTTCTTAAGGGTTTCCAAAAGAAATCAATTATGCATCTAACTCTCAGTGAAAACACATCCATGTAGTGTTTAAGGTAAGGGCACAGTCCAAAGCAAAGGTAAGCATGGAGCTCACATAATAGTCGGCAAATAGACGAGGGGCTCCAGGAGAGAACTGTGATTCTGTCATCTGCAAGTTGTAAGATAACAATAGATTATTTTTCTTTTCGATTTAAGAAATTTATCATCTGCAATAAGACAGAGGTAGGGCCAGCAAGAGTGTGAGAGAGATAGGGAGAGAGAGAGAGAGTGAAAGAGAGAGAAAGGAGAACCTACTTCATAGATTTCTTGTGATGATTAGTTTAAACAATGCATGTAAATTCAAGTACATAATGTCATTCACTAAGCCCTAAACACCAGTTCTGATAATTTTGCACATGTTATTAGTTTATCTGCCTTAAATTTCAGCTGTCTTTTAATCAGGCTATATAAAATTAACAACCTATTAAAGCATATTAAGGGTGGGTGCCGCATCATATGCCCTGTGAAACTGTGCTGTAAAAGTGAGTCATTTAGCTAGAAGGGGTCTTAGTAATCCACAAGGCAGGGATATGTGATAACTGTGTTTTAATTTATGAGAAATATCCAAACATTTCCATGGGGAAAATTTGGAATTAATTAATTCCTTTATTTTCAGATTCTCTCCAACATTTGTTGCCAGAGTTATTGATGCTAGCCATACCTTCGCTTGTTTTGCATTTGGTCCTCAATTAACGGATAGTCATAGAAAGGGAGCCAAGTGCTTAAGTTCACAGCATCACTGGTTAATTCAAAGATTTATGGGCACGTTCCTTAGAGACACAAAAAGTCTTTGTACTCATGCTTGCTGCCCCCAAACTAATTAGTTACTAATATCATTCTTACTAGCCAAATAGATCAATTACAAGTTAAATAATCCACAATTTTTGGCTACACTGCACCAGTAGTTGATCAAATAATACAACTCAAGCCATTCTGTTGATAACGATGCTTATTCCAAGGAGGATGATGACAAGGGCCAGGAGTAGAAGTAGTTAAATATCTTTGCTATTGGAGTCAGGCCCAGAGGATTAGGGTGCCCTAGAAAGGAGAAGCCATGTCAGTTACCTTAACCCTGAGAACCCAATATAAGGAAGGCAAATTATTTAATGTAACTTGCCAAGGCATGAAGATTTCTCAAGCTATTGCCAAGTTGAAAACTGTTGGAAGCTTTACGGTTCTAATAAGCCAGTCTATTCTCTTCAGATCTGGGAGGAGCTTAGATAACACAGAACAGACAGGGTTATTAGTACCTAAAAGCTTGAGGAGACATCAACAGAACAAAACTCCAGATCTTGGAGTTGGGTGTGGGATTTCTTCTTGGCTGGTGCTGGCATCTGGTGATCAGAAAAGGACCCCTGTTGTACCTGTGTAACTGTTGCCTAGATTTACCAAGAGTGGACTCTGGCTGCTGTGGGCATCTCTGAGTTAGTATGGTGGTATATCTAAAAGCTGGACTGGTTGGATAATTCTGTGTTTCATTGGAATGATTGGGGTAAGGAAGAGGCATTGTTGTTCAATGCAGTATGATGCTGTCGGTTGCTGACATTCAGTGGGAACAAAGCTGCTCCTTCCCTCCTGCAGTCACGCAGGGTTCCACTATCACTTGTCTCACAGAGCCAGCACTTTACAGAGACAGCCAGCAGAGCAGTCTGGTCTTCAGTGACTCAGGTGTAGCATCTAGAGTTGCAGAAGGATATATTTGAAGCTGAGATCCTAGCATAACATCCAGTGTGGACAGTACTAACATGACGTGTAGGGTGGGGGCTGTTGGAGAACCAGAGGTCCCCTGAGATCTCTCTGAGATGTGTAGGACAGGTTAGATGACTATTCTCATGGAAACCTGATTCAGAAGTTGCAGCAAGACTCAGAGCCAGTGTGAGAGGCACGCCATGGAAACTTGCTGTCTGGCTGGTAGCTTTAGGATGCTAGGGCTACCCCTGTACAATGACGAAGAAGTACAGGAGAGACTGGGGAGAAAGTGGGGCTTCTTTGTGCCTGCTTTGGCAGTAGAGGGCTGAGGTAAGGAGAGAGTCTGAGGGCCCATGGTGATGTTTATGATGTTTTAGAGACTAAATCTCATGCTCCATGAATGAAAAGTGAGCCTCAGTTTAGTTAGAAGGGCAGAAGTGAGAAATGTTTGGGTAATATGTATTTTGGTTTAAGGAGTTTAGTAGTTCTCGGGACACTCTGCAGTTCTATTACGAAAAATTGCCACTTACTCAAGCCTTCAATATTCCTTGTCAACCAGAAAATCGTGGTAAAGAATATGTACCCTGCATCTCCGCAAGCTAATGCCCTCACTGTCATTCATGAAGCCTGACAGCCTGTCCTTTCTTCGCCTGCTTCTCCAGTGCTGCTCACTACTGTCCAACTTCATCATCCAAAGAACACTGTAAATGAGAATGAAAGATGGCACCAGGATTTGTTTTCTGAAGTTCTCCATGCTACTCTAACATCAGCCAAGGCTATAAACCACGAGACATGAAAAGTCTAGGACTCAACTAATCTGGTTGTTTTCCAATTGAATTAAAGATTTTAGTCAATTACTGGGTAAGTGCTGACTGCTGGCCACACAGCAAATGAGACAAAATTCGTGTCTCATGATTAGGTGAGACCAAGGCCTACAGTATGAACCAATTTAATATAACAAATAACTAGACATGGAGACTAAAGGACAGACAGTTTCTGTTGGATGTCTCAGGGAGGAAAGGGGAAAACTATCACATAGCAAAGGGGAAAATGCATGTAAATGGTAGAAGATTGTTCCAGACTGAAGGGGATTTAAAGAGGATGATGAAATATGAAAGAGTATGCTATCCATCATGATGTACAGCTTGTATGACTAGAAAATTGGTTGAACTGTGGCAAAAGCTAGGGATGAGACCAAAACCGAGAGTAAACTGGATTCAGTAAAAGATTTTCAATTCAATACTCGGTGTCCATGAGAATGCAGACATGAAGTGATTCTGTGAGGATCCAACATGGACGAATTAAATAAACATGCAGTGTCCGTGAGAATGCAAACGTCTGTGAGGGTCCAATATGAGCAAAAGCGACATCTCTTCAGAGGCTCTCGGCACATGAGTGAGTCAGATGCAGGGTAGTAGAAGATACTCTCTGGGCAGGGCACACTCTATGGATGAAACCATAAAGGCTTTAATTGCCTTCTGATTTTAAGGGGCAATGATAACTTAGCACAGGAGAATTTGAGATAGGGATAGGTGGGGGATTAATAGGAATAAATTAGAAGAACATTGGACACCCTACTGTGAATTTGCATATTTTACTTTAGCTGATGAAAAGCTGCAGAGATTTTTATAGAGAAGAGTAATGTTACTCATGTCTGACCTTTATTGATAGCTTTGGTGGCAACCTCTGGAATGTGACCTGATAGGATGGTGGAGGAAAAAGGACAGACACCAGTCCACTAGACAAGGGTTATTAGAGTGGTCCAGACAACAGGTATGAATCAGCTAAGGCAACTGAGACTTATTATCAGTGGATATTGTGTCCTGTGGAACGTACATTTAGAAATAGAATACCTTGAATTTGAGGTTGTGTTTCTTTCATAGTAGTAAAGTGGACAACTGAAAATAAGTATACCATGCATAGAAGACTATCTAGATTCGGAAGGTTTATCTGGTGCTGGAAACTTGTAGAGGAGAAATGGAGCCAAGCCATGGCCAGATAAGGACTGACAAATATCAACATTCGGGCGTGAACAATGGTGGAATAAGAGAAGAAAGACAAAAAGATTAAGATGGGAAATCAGATAGGATGAGTACCAGAAAGGGCTAAACAATTGTTTCTCAACCTCTGGGTCGAGACCCATTAAGGGTCATGTATCAGTTACTTAAATTACAATTCTTTTTTTTTCATTTTTATTTTTTTAAAAAGAAAGCAAACTATCCTTTTTTCCCTCATTTTAAATATCAATCTCAATTCCTACTCTCTCCCCTCCTCCAAATCCTTCCACCTTCCTTCTCACTCACCCCCATTCACTCCTCAGAGAGCCACATTGCTCTGAGGAAGGACCAACGCTCTTCCCACTACACACAGTCTGAGCAAGGTATTCCTCCAAAGAGAATGAGTTCCAAAAAGCCAGTACAAGCGGCAGGGAAAATCCTGGTGCCCTGTCAGTGGCCCCGCAGTCTGCTCCAGTCATACAACTATCACCCTTATTCAGAGAAACCTGGCACTAGAGAAATTCCCAGGAATCCACAAGGATGAGCCCAGCTAAGACTCTAAGTGGAGAAGGTGCTTGAATTGGCTGTTGACTACCTTAATTGTCATCAAGCAACAACTGATGGAGACAGGGGCAGAGACCCGCAATGGAGCACTGAGCTCCCAAAGTCCAGTTGAAAAATGGGAGGAGCGAGAACATGCGCAAAGAGATCAAGACCAGGATGGGGATATCCACTGAAACAGCTTACCTGAGAAAATGGAAGCTCGTCAACTCCATCCAGACAGGGAAAAAAACAACAACAACAACAACAACAACAAAAAACAGCTTAAATTACAATTCTTAGCAGTAGCAGAATTACAATTATGAAGTAATTTTATGATTGGGGTCTCCACAATGTGAGGAACTGTATTACAGTGTTGCAGCATTAGGAAGATTGAGAACCAATGCACTACACTACAGAGAAAGGTCAATTGTAAGAGTAATGGATTAGTCAACAGTGTCAAACGTTTCAAAGACGTTCATAAAAATAAAAAGCTGAGAGGACGTTCAGACTGAGTTGCTGGGGCAGGGTCTATGCGTGTGTGTGATACATATTAGATGCTCAAAAATATTTACAGAGTGAATAAATGAATAGTCATCAATGCTGAATTTCCCTTAGGAGATACATATAGCTTCTGTTACCCAATGTAATCTGATTTGCATGTAGGCTAAGCTGTTATTTAAAGTATAAATACCTAATCATATTTGATATGATCACTTCCTTGTTTCCAAACAAAAGAAACAAAATTTATCTAGATAGAACATGCATTTTTTTATCTAAAAATGATCATTATTTCTACATGAAAAGTGTTTTCTTTTTTATTTTCTGATAAATGTGTCATATATTACACAATGAAAAATAAAATAATGCTTATTTCTCTATGTTATCAAATGTATGGCCTTTCTGACCTTTTCATGTTAAACTCAAAAGTTAATTCAGTTCTCCCACTGAAAGATTTAGGGAAAGATTTAGTATGGATTCAGGAATTCATTTATTTATTGATTGATTTTGGTTTTTCAAGACAGGGTTTCCCTATATCTTTGGAGCCTGTACTGGAACTAGCTCTTTTAGACCAGGTTGGCCTCAAACTTACAGAGATCTGCCTGCCTCTGCCTCCTGAGTGCTGGAATTAAAGGTGTGCACCACCACTGAATGGCTGTATCCAGGAAAATCTAAAGTTGGAAATGAGTCAAAACACAATATACTACTCATTTAAAAATTTTCCTGATTTATTATAAAAATTTTCCTAGTATTTTACTAGTAGGTTCTCTTTGAAAATTAAACTCCATCAACTGAACAACTGCTATGTCGATTTGAAAGCAGGCAAAGCTCTTTTAGAGGCTTAAAAGAATAATTGGTGTATTATTTAAAAAGTCACCTGTAAGGAATTCAACTTTATTTTCAATGAAAGAATCTCCAAAAACTGTTATAAAGAAAATGTGATTTTGAAACCTACAATAATTTGTATTTTCTGTCTTTTCTTTTTCTTTTTCTTTTTCTTTTTCTTTTTCTTTTCCTTTTTTTTTTTGAGACAGGGTTTCTCTGTAGATTTGGAGCCTGTCCTGGAATTCGCTCTTGTATACCAGGTTGGCCTCAAACTTAGAGAGCTCCACCTGCCTCTGCCTCCCAGATTAAAGGCATGCACCACCTTCACCTGGCTCTAATTTGTACTTTCTAATTTTACTTTTGATAGTCACTTATGATAAGATAGATTATATCTAGGCTTATTTCTTTGAAAATGAATAATTAGTAAAGGAAAGTACTTGATAACTATGTGGAATTCTAGTTTGTTAATATATGCTAATTCCAAGAAAATTCTATTTTAGATGCATATGTACGTACATATTAATAATAACAGAGAGAAGTTCCTTATTGGATAACTCTTACATATTAGTTTAACCCATTTCTATTAAACTGTATATTGCCATGTGGCTATAGTTTACTGACTAAAGTTCCGGCTTCCATTTCTAGCAGGGCTACATGGCTTTTCTCTACTCTGCCTTTCTTCTCCCAACATTCAGTTTAGTTTTCCCTCCCTGCCTCTGTTCCCTGTGCAGGCCCAAGACAGTTTCTTAATTAGCCAATTGTATTTATTGTAGCCCCCCCCATTTCCCCTTACTCCCTGGGGTGCATCTCAAGGACTATTCTGGTCAGTCAGCTAAAGCTTCCTGCTAATTCCTGTGCTCACTCTGCCATAGCCTGGTGATTTAGCTGTAGGGCATTGTTCATCTTTGGTATGGTAATTTCCCACCTGCCTGGGAGAGTTCCTATACAGAGCCAAGGCCAAGTTCTCTCTCCTGCTCTCTGCCCCCAACCCCCTGCCTGGGAAGGAACCCATACAGAGCGCCAGGTCCCATACAGCGCCAGTTTCCCCTCTGGCTGGGAAGGAATTCCTTTACTGGGGCCAAGACATATTAGTTTGACAAAAAGCTGAATAAAATGGCATTCGGTTCCTGATGAATGACCCTGGTTTCTTATATGTATGTTCTTTCAATCTCCAGGCCTTTGCCCAAACTCGTGTAAGGTACGGAGGCACGCGAACCGTACTGAGAGAGTAACACAAATTCGGCTGTTACAATTTATACCATACAGAGGGAAATCCCACATCATCTCACCTTTTCTGTTTTAATAAAAAAGGTTTTAATTTTGACATAGTAAAATTACATATAACAAGGTAGATATCAAGCAAGAATTACAGTTGCAATATTTGTATCTACTTTATCTTTTATCCAGGAAAACTATATTTATTCTTCAACTCCATCAAAGACTCCAGAAAGATACAATATTACCTAAGTAAACAGGAAGTGCATTGTAAACAACTTCCAAAACTCCATAATTGACGGAGACATCTTGCTACCTGAACAGTCATCCAAAGTTCTTCTGTAACGTTGGGGTATCCATCTTCATCCTACAGGCTCATAGTATCCAGCAGAATTTTCCATGAAGCAGGAAATTTCAAAGGCAGTTCTGTCTATATTGGCTATTAGCCAGTCACTTTCTTCTGTATCCTGTAGAATCCCTAGCAGAGTCTTTCACAAAGCAGGAACCCCAAAGGATCATTTCACCTTTAGGAAAGTTCTGTAGTCATTTCTTTGTGGGTCCTGTATGTCCAGTTTTTACAGCATACCATGAAAAAGTCTGGGCAATAGCAGTTTCTTTCCCAAATTGCTAACAAACTCCTTAAGGAGCCTCTTTAATGCCCATCTTCCTCTTGAAGTAGATTGAAGCTATCAGGAGCAGATGTGTCTCATTGTCATGAAAAGTCCTAAATTCTTAAAACATTTAACTGCCATATTCCGAAGGTCTCTGAAAGATTTGAAGAATACCTATCTAACTGAAATATAGCTCTATATATCTAGAAAGCATAACTAACATGACTACAATCTTGACTATTATAGATGACTATTAACCTATATTTCTTAATTATATATTACATTTTTAAACAAACATAATACCTTAACCAAGAGCAGAAATATACATATAACAAAATTAACCTAAAACTTATATCAATAAATCAAGATCCATACTAATGCAAAGTATCTAACTCTATAGCATATCCCCCTTTAAATGTAAAGAAACATTTACAAACAATATTTGGGAATATGGGCACAGTTCTGTCCAAGTTACTTCCTGCTGCTTTTGTGGGGGAAAGTAATTTTTTGAGGGTGTTCACAGTAACTTCTTGGGAGGTCATGGTATATCAAACCATATTAGCCTGGAATGAGCCCACAGGTTCTCATCCTCTGTGGAAACAAAAGAAAAACCTCTTTTCTAAAGCAACATATCCTTAGACCCAAATTGTAAAGTCAAGATACTTTTATAATATACGTGTTGGTTTAGCTTAACAGCCCATACAATGAAATGTCTCTCTGTATTTAGCTTTTTGATAGTCAAAAAATTAAAAGAAAGCACAACAATATACATAATTCAGACTCTCTGTGTATATTCCATCTTTATGTGCCTTATTTTTTTACTCTATTACTCTGTCTCTTTAGCACTTTGTTTTTTTTTAAAACCACTTACTTCTTTTCAAACTCTCTAAACTCTTTTTCTTCTCTTTCCCAAGCCTATGTACATTTATCCAACAATGTGACTTATTTAATGAGTTCTTTTCCATCTAGATTTGTCTTTATTGTATAACTGTAATTCTTTAATGTCCAGGAGAGCATCCTAAAATGCTAAGTGCTTCTTAAAACTTAAGTCATGCCATTACTATGGTATATACAGTACTTTCTGCTTGGCATGCCCATTTCAACATGGTGAAGCTGCTCACTGCTTCTGAGAACCACACACACCGTCCCATTTCCAGGCACACAGCAGGTCCACATTGCCATTAAGCAAGCTGCAGCACACTGCTCACAAACCCCATTCAAATGTTGGTAGCATGGCCCAGAAAGCCATCATTTTAAAATGGCACAGCTTTTCTGCTACTGATGAATCAGGAAAACATAGGTTAAAGGAGCCATGCCTCTCCTTGCTTCTAGCAAACAGAGCCCATCCAAGAAAATGCCACTAGCGAACCATGCTCAACTCTGTTCTTTTGTGTCCAGAATTATTTTTTAAGCTTTCTCAGGGTTTTATGTGGATGTAGCTACCCATGCTGGCATACCAAACTGTAGGAGGAGAGAGCCACTCTTACATCAAAGGGAAATGCAAATGGCATCCTTTTATGAGTGTTTTCTTGTTAGATTTAGCTTTTCAGAATGAGTTTCCCAGAAGCATACTCAGAGAAGAGTATGGCCAACCATGTTTTAAAAGGGATTTTTTCTAGTGGAAGCTGGTAAGGACAAGGGGGGATCTGTGCATGAGAAACAGAAGGGGGATTTGAAATGATGTTTTGGGTCAGTCTGAGCCCAGAACTTCTTGACCATTTGCTGTTAAGGGATCTGGCAGGCAAGTTAATGGCAGGAAACTCTATTCCCAGGTACTTGCACATTCTGTATGTGGACAAGCAATGCTTCTGGTTATCTGAAGTTCCACTCTGAAAAGCAAGAAACAGTGGCCATTGGAAGCTAAAGGGTTGGGTATGCATAGCAAAGGGTAGAGTAGCATAGCAACAACAAATAGGATCCAAAGTTTTTGGGCAGGGTCACCAGTTGAATGTAGTGAGTCTTTCTCTGCGTCACCAACCAGCTCCCAAATGACAACATGGAGACTTACTATTTGCTGTAGAAAATCTTACAGCTTGTGGTTACCCGCCTACTGGGGCATGGCCTCTTAGACCATATACGCTGATACAGAGCTCATGTCCACCCTTTTCTTCTTTTTCCCCGGCTATACTTTCAGATTGCTGGATTGCTTCATTCAATCTCTGTTCTCTATTCAAGCAGAAAATTCTGATTAGTGAGTCTACCCTTAAATAAATAACCATCTACTTCTCAATTCTGAGCTAGTGTGGGATTTCTTTTATCATCTATTTCACATTTGGCACCCATGTGGATTTAAACTCCATGCCTACCAGGTGGACGGCCTAATGGTCTAGCTATCCCACAGCCCGCACAATTATTCCACAATTATTTATTGTGGAAGCTTGGCCAATATCTTAGACTTGTTTTTAGCTAGCTCTTGGACTTGAATTAACCCATTTCTATTAATCTGTTAATGCTGACCTGAGGCTTGTTTACATCACCTATGTACTGTCCACCCTGCTTTACTGCTTCCTCTATTTCTTCTTGAGCATCTGCCCTTCTTCTTCCCAGCATCCTCCATGCCTGGAAATCCTGCCTAGTTATTGGCTGTTTAGCTTTTTGTTAAACCAATGAGAGTGATACTTCTTCACAGTGTAAAAAAGATTATCCTACAACATTTTTCCATTTTGTCTAAATAAAAAGGAAATGTTATAACTCTAACACAGTAAAACTACATACAATAAGAATAATTATCAGGTAAGAATTACATTCATAATGCCCAGTTCATTTGTGTTTGGCAAGTTCAGAGGAAATACTCTATTAACTATTCTCTTGATGAGACCAGAATTTTCTACCCAATTTACTTTCTATCAAGACTCTGGAAAACTATTACTATGATTACCTAGTCTTCAACCTTCATCAGAGACCCAGGAAGGTTAAAATATTACTTGAGTAAATGGAACATGCAGAGTAAACAATTTCCAAAACTATAGAAAGGACATAAAGAGCTGGCTGCCTGGATAGTCACCCAAGGTTCCTCCGCAATGTTGAAACATCCATCTTAGGCCTGCAGACCTAGAATATCTGACAGACTTTTTTGTAAAGCAGGAATTTTGAAGGACTGTCCTACCTTGTCTTGGCAAAGTTCAGCAGTCATCTTTTTTGTGTCCTGCTTCTTCAGTTTGGACAGTATACTGTTATCAGTTGAGGCAAGGGCAGTTTCTTTGCCCAGTGTCTAGCTTTTGTCACAAAAGCAAAGTCTATACAGAGGTTCTTTTTTGTTCCACATCTTCTATGAAATAGATTGATGCTGCCAGAGCAGATGTGTCTCATTGTCATGAAAAACCTTATGTTATTAAAATATATTAAATGCCAAATTCTGTAGTTCTGAAGTATATTACTACCATCTGTCTATCTAAAATATATCTGTTTGACTTTGAAAATATATCTAATATGACTACAAGTTTGATTGTTATAGATGACTACTATCCTACATTTCTTAATTATCTTAAACAGTTTGTAGAAATAGCTTTTAAGTACTAGAACTTTACATTTCAAAATGAGCTGCATAGGTACAATACTTTAAAAAAAAAGTAGAAACATATGCATAGTATGTTCTAACAAAAATAACCTTAAATTTATATTAATATGCAAAAATTCAATATTTAACACTAGTAGTTGCTTTTTTAGTAAATATAGATTCAATAATCTACCCTTGTCTTCTATCATTTCTATATCCCCCATTTTTCTTTCCAGAATGAGATCTCTGAATCTAATCCTCCTGTTCAGCTTTTTTTTCTAACCATTACCAATAACAACTTGTAGCAACTCCCCCCACACACAATGATTACAAATATCCAAAATCATCTATTTCACCTCTTGGGAAATTTGCAGTCACATCCTATACACTGCTTCTTGTTGTTGGGGGCTCTGGCATCTTTGTGGGATCCTAAAAAAAATTAGGATAATGGTTAGGTCCTGGTTAGAATAGTTTGTGAGGGTGGACCATCTTAGTCAGCAGTCTTGAAGCTGTACTGGATAGAGAATTCTGAGGAAACTGTATTAGAGGCACTCTGAGAGGTTGGATCACCTGAACTACACATCCTCATTGGTGTCTGGTCCCCTTGTTCTGGAAACACACAGACTTTCAAAGGTAGCATAAATATCTGAATTAACACAAGTATGAAATGTGCAGTGTGCACAAATCATTTGAAGAAGACTTTTTGTTTATGTTTCAGCAGGTAAAATATACATCACCAGTTTTGTAGGTTTTTTTTTTTAGGTTTATTTCTTTATGTCTGTAGCCAGAATTTTAGGAGGTATTACCCAATCAACTCTTATCTCTATCAACCTTGAATCAATTTACAACCTTTTGCTTTCTGTGGAAATAAAAGCAAAACCTCTTCCCCAACTTAACAAATTTTTACTTCCATTTCAAATTAAGACATTAAGACATATGTCAATTTAAATATATATATTGTATATATTGGTTCAATTTACTGAATTTTATAATCCAGTGTCTCTCAGCAACTATCGCTTGCTCATCAGAAATTCAAAATTTTTAAAATTTAAAGTCACTATGATACCATACAGGATCCAGACTCTGTGTATTTTCCAACTTTATGTAGCTTTTCCTTTTTATATTACTTCATTTTTTTCTTTAAAGACTTCATCTTATAATTTATAAACTATTTTCGTCTATGATTGTCTATATCCATTTCCTTTTCTTTTTTAAAGTTTTGCACATTTTCAAACACACTGTAATCTGTTTAGAGGTTTTATTTGCCTATCTGGATCTGTATTTCCTTTGTATTTGTAACCTTTTCTATCCCCATAAGCAAAACATAAACTGCCATGCAACTTCGGTCATGGTGGAGTGCCAGCCAGCTCAAGCCTTCAGGCAGCAGCTGAGAGACACATCTCTGTTGATGAGGTGAGAGACTGCCAGACTAGGACGCCTTGTTTGGCTTCATTTTGTGTGTTTAGAGCCTTTCATTAAGCTTTCTCAGGTTTTATGTGCAAATACATGCCCCGTGTTGGTTGTCATTAGTAGCAATATTTCCTCTGTCCCACCATGCAGCTCCCAAATGACAGTACAGAGATCTATTATTATGAAACCTCAACTGGTATCTTAGGCTTGATTTAACTAGCTCT
This sequence comes from Myodes glareolus, assembly GCF_982192425.1. Lineage (NCBI taxonomy): Eukaryota > Metazoa > Chordata > Mammalia > Rodentia > Cricetidae > Myodes > Myodes glareolus. Next base: position 4,603,276 of record NC_142047.1, on the reverse strand, counting down.
TATAACTTGAATTTACCTATTCCTACTTATCTATGTGCTGACCTGAGGCTCATTTACCTCATCTATATACTGTCCATCCCGCTTTCCTGCTTCCTCTGTGTCTCCTGATATCCACCCTTCTTCCCAGTGTTCTCTTTGCTTGTAAATCCGACCTCATTATTGTCCATTCAACGTTTTATTAAACCATTCAGAGTGACACTTCTTCACAATGTATAAAAAGATTATGCCACAACAATTGAATTTATAGTCTTGAAACTGAATTTCTATGAAAACATCACCATTTCCAAATTCTCTCATTTCAGCTCCATTTCTGATTTAAAAGTTTACAATGAAGAGGGTCTCTGTGACTAGTTATAGCAAAGTTGTTGCTCATTTGCTGAGCTAAAATGTCCTTTGATCTCTACAGACATAATCAGTTAGAAATACAGTTGGAGACATATAAGGAAGTATTTCTTGCTTCTCCATTTTTATTTTGAGAGGCTCTCTTCCTGTCCTAACACAGCCCATTCTTTTTGAGTTGGTTTTATAGTAGAATAGGAATGTGATTCAACAAGGTACATCATATCTGTCCAATGATCATTTTTCTAATTTAAACAGCTTTTCCATGTCTATACAAAGGTAAGACATGTTTGTTTCCTGTAGGCCATCATCTATTTAAAAAATGATTCTTACCTTACTAAGCAATTCAATGGTGTGAAGAAAAAGCAGTCAAATACATGTGGTGATCTTTCAGATCAAAACAGAAACAGGACATCACTTCTCTGTCTTTATTGAGAGTGTGAGGAGGAAAGGACTGGTATGAGAACTCCTTCATCATTTGCTGAGAAAGACCAAGTAGACTAGTTGGAGTGTGTCAGTGTTTTGTGACGAGTCATACCTTGGTTTCCTTGATGTCCTTGAAAAAAATCTAATTTGTAAGGAAGAAAATACAGTGGATATTTTAATGTGTCTAAAATATGTAGGAAATTCAAATTCCTACATACATTGTATCTTATCTACACACCTATGATAAAAATTTATAAATTAGGTAGAGCAAGAGATGAATGGCAATGCCTAATAGCAAAACAGAATACATACACTCTAATAAAGTTATATGACTATAGTTTCTGTCTAATTTTGAATTTTTATAAAATTACTACTCTCTTTTGCTAATAATAATGTGATAGGATGCAATCCTTATGTGATGAGGTAGATAGCATGAACAGGTGAATGAGGTAGGCATTGTAACTAGTCCACATGGTAATGGCAGTTCCCAGGTGAGTAAATGGAAAGGTAATGTATAAAGTGGAGATGTTTCCTGGGCAAGATAGAGTGGGATAGCACAAGAATGCATTGTGCTAAATACAGTGGTATATAGTCAGAAACAACTGTGCGTGTGCATGTGTGTGCGTGTTGCAAGTTTGTGTATATGTGTTACTGGTTATTTACTGGTTATTAAATCCAGGGCTTTCCATGTGGTAGGCAAGCATCACACTGATGACTGCAACCTCAGTCACATTATGTATGAAGATTTCATTTAATATTTCTCACAATGGATAATGCCGGGCAACTTAAACTGTGCACCTGGCATCCTTCTTTTCTACCACCCTCTTTCCTCTAATGTGCATCACAAAGGGTACAAGAGAATAATGTAGAGTGGGCCCAGGCCTGAAATCCTTATCTTAGCTTCCAAAACTTTTCATCTGTAGTTTGTTTTGTGAAAGTGGTTTAAATCTTGAGACAGAATTTTATTTTATTTTTTTAAAAAAATCAGTAGTGTTTTTACTTCACTTTCTAGAATTGACAAAATGAAACTTAAGAAGGTATAAGTCAAAGATTTTTGTTGATTTCATGCCAAAAGAATATGCAAAGTAAGATATTTTATATAAGGAAAACTAAGGACCATTGCAGAGACAAGGAAGTAGAGAGAGATGGTGTCACCAGTTAGAGATGAGAACTTCATTATATCTGGATAACTCGCTGTCTTCAAACCCTTGGCATGGAAAATGAAAGACAAACATTAAGGATTTTTGTCTGGTTGTGTCCTCACCATCCTGTCAGTTTGACCCTTAGCCAGGAGGAATTTGACCCAGTTTCTGGCCAATAATTCCATATCTTTATTTCCAAATTTTAATCAGCAATTACAGACTTCAAAGGAAGAATTCAGATATCTAATATAAGGATTGGGACAGTAAGACCCAGAAGTGACATGGATATTACAGATGCAGAGAAGCAACTCAAGGGGAACTAGGCAACCCTTCCTTACCTTACTGTTGTCAAAGGCCTTCCACAATGAACTGATAGCCAATGTAGAAAGGACAGTGGTCACCCTCTGCTCCAAGGCTAAAACAGGAGGCTGAGTGAAGCCTCAGGTTGAGAGGATCATCATATTTTTCTCCCATTTTCTGCTTTATTTCTCAGAATGTCTTTAAATGGTTTTATGGGAGATGCTTTGGGTATCATATTATCTACCCCATGTGACCATATTACAATTTGACAGCAGACAAATTATCATCTGTCTTGAGCCCATTTCCACTATTATAAAACAAGGATCTTCTCTTCTTGATACTTCATATGATGCAAGGAGGTTATGTGTGTGTGTGTGTGTGTATGAGTATGTCTGTGTTCATGCATGTGCGTGTGCACTTACATGCGTGTGTATATGCAATGCTTAGGCACTGAGGGAAAAGGTGTTGAATGTTAAAGGCTGTCTACCAGTTTCACAGGGATGTCAAGAGTTAAGTGATATAATACATGAAGTATTTTGAGTTCTATGAAACAAAACAGCATATGCATTTGTGCAATAATGATTTATGTTCCATGTAGCTATAGCAACATTTTATTTTTTTAATGTATTTATTCATTTCTTTATTAACATCTATAGCAGAACCCAAATGGGCAGTGTTTCAATGGTGTAAAGAACAGAAAGCATTAAAATTTTTTTCCAAGAAAATACAATCAACCATTACATATTGCATCATTGTCTGTGAGCTACCGGCAAGCTGTGCCATGTGATTTATGTGAAGGGAGAAGTAAAGAAAGAAAAAAAGATGTTAAAGGTTTTCAGATTCAAGTAACTCCAGACATCCTAAAACTCAGCAAACATGAAGACATTGGAATGTCCTTTTGGAATGACTGATGACTGAGATGGATTTGAATTCCTGTTATCTTCGTAATAAAAAGCCACTCTTCTCTAATCAGAACTTCATGGAAATCTATTTTAAGACAAACAGGCCACATAGTTTTTTCCATGGATCAGTTACATTTCAAAGTAATTTGAAAAGATTGTTGTTTATTTAATGTTTGAAGTTTACTGTAATTAACACATTATTTTCAAACCGCATAAGAAACAATTTAATCAATATAAAACGTGTTGAGGGGATTAAGGTCAGTCTATGCAATGCAAGAAAGAGCAGAAATGCAGAGAACTTGTTCGCTGATTCAGAAAGCAGAGTCTAGGAACTGGCTGCTTGGGCTGATCTCCTCCCAGTTACTACTCAGTGTTCATTCTTGGGAGTGGGCATCACTGGCTATTCTTGGTTCAGATGACTGGCTTGGTACTGATCAGTTGTTGCAAACCGTTAGCTGTGACTAGTGAGATATTCTCTCCATCCAGAAACACATAGAGTGAGGTAGAGACAAAAACCCGAAAGAGGAGACATAAAAACTCAAGATGTCTACGATACCAAATCTAGGCTGTAGATAAGTTGTTTTAAAATACAGGGCTGTTACATTTACAGAATACGGGTCTCACTGATTTCTTTATCCATTGCTTAAAGTCTAATTACAACATCCTAGAAGGAATGATCTGTATGTTTGTTTTTGTGATGAAATAGCTGGGGTAAGTTTAAAGGTGAACTGCTCCCCACAGGTTTATATATTTGGACACTTGGTCGCAATCTGGTGTTGTTATTTACAAAGGATATGGGATCTCTAAGAGATGAATTCTTGCTAGAGGAAGTACATGATGGGGCCAGGATTTGAGATTCAAGAGCCTGTGTATATTTTGGTACATGGTCACTTTTGGTTGGCAGTGAGGTAGGAGCATGATACAATAGCAAAGCTGTTTGCTTCACCATGTCCTGGAGGCAAAGAGCAAAAAAAGAGATGTGTCCATAGTGACAAATGACCTAACTTCCTCTATTAGGTCCTACCTCTTACAGGCTCCAAAAATCTCCCAGTGGTACCACAGGTTGGCAACTAAGGCTTTGACATTGGAGTTTTGGAGAATATTTGAGGTAAAAACTCTACCATCATTTCACATCTTCTGTAATTGTTCTCATGTACGTAAAGTACACAAAATGACTTTATGCATGCATGTGCATATGTATATGTATACACGTGCACACATGAGAGGACTTAGACATGCTTAAGCAGTAGACAGCTTAGTTACTAATCTCATTCTGATTCTTCCTTTTAAAAATGTTTTTACGTACATTTTGTTTTAAAGGGTTAGCCATGTTGGTCCACATATATAGACACAGTTCCTACTGCTCTGTGGTGTCCTTAATCAGGGCATACTATGATGGCATTTATTCCTCCTACTTAAAAATCGATAACTCTCTAGCTTTAATTACCACTAGGAAACTATCTGTTCATACACATTTCTTGTAGGATTTTTAAAGAGCTTCTCAGGGATATAATCCTCTCCAGGAGGATTGCGACATAAAAATTCATGATTTTACTAAGAAGACTGAGATTGCTTTCCAGAAAGACCCATTTGTACAACCTCAGTTCCGCAGAAAATAATGTGTTCATCTACATTCTCCTTCAAACTTGGTGTCTCCAACTTGATATATACACGTAGATAATCTAACTTTACATATGTACACAGAAGCACAGTTAAACTTATCTATAGATCTAAATATATAGAAATACACATGTACATTATTTCTAATTAGTACTGTGGTTGTTTGAAAGAAAATGGTCCCCAAAGGGAATGGCACTCTTAGGAGGTGTGACCTTGTTGGAGTAGAAGTGACCCTGTTGGAGGAAGAGTGTCACTGTGGAGGTAGGTTTTGAGGTCTCACACGGGTTCAAGCCATGCTCATTGTCCCGGTCTACTTCCTGATGCTTGTATATCAAGACATCGCCGGCACCATTAAAGGCCCATTCAGTCACAAGAATGGCCAGGCCCCTCCCCGAGGAACTTCAACTGCCAGGTTTCACTCACAGAACACTAATAGTTCTAAAGGCTGGAACCAGACCTTGCCATACAGAGTAAAAAGCCCAAACTCTGGACTTGAAATTCCACCAATCCCCATCCTGGAAAGCTTTTCCCTGAAAAGTTCCACACTCCTCCCTGAGAACTCTGTATAAGTCCCACATTCTGCTCAGTTCTCTGCTGTTTCTCACCAATCGGAGGCTTTCCCCCTCCCAATAAATCTCTCGTGTGAAGTTTGTTGTGTGGTGTGACTTTGTGGCATTCCAGGACTCCTGCCTGCCAGGATATCTTTCCATCTGAGTGGTAATGCTTGCAATCGTGTCTCTTGCATGCTGCCATGCTTGCCAGCAAGATGGCAATGGATTGAAACTCTGAAAATGTAAGCGAGCCACTCCAATTAAATGTTTTTCCTTTATAAGAGTTGTCATGGTCATGGTGTCTCCTCATAGCAACAAAAACCATGACTGAGTCAAGTGCCATATTCTAATGTGTTCCAATATTGCTACCATTAACTTATTTAAAATACACCCTTTGTGCTAATCAGCTTTTGGTCACAGTGATAAAATATATGAGATAATCTTCTTATCCAAGAGAGTAGTTTTCTTGAGATCTTGGTTTCGGTATTTTCTGTCTGTGCTTCTCTGTCCAAGTTGCCTTTGGAGAGAAAGTGTGGGAAGACTGTGTGTAGTCATGGTGGGGGTTAATCTGTGGAAGAAACCATTTATCTCCTGGTAGCCCGGAAACATACAAACAAAAAATAGGAGGAGGGGGTTGTGATCAAATTATCTGCTTCAAGAACACCACCTTCGGTGATCCAAGAACTTTCTGTTTTGCCTCAGCTCCTAGTGCATCCACCTGCTTCTGGTAGTGACAAAGCTTGTGATCAAGACTGAGTTCACAGCCTTTGAAGGATATTCCACTTTGTCTCTCTGAGTAAACGAACTCATTCAATGCCATCTACTAAATCGACCCCATTTCGGTTTTCCAACACCTTTACCTGTACTTGCGTTCTCTTTGTTTGATAGTTGCTCTGCCATGACAACTGTATTTACTGGTATTGCATTGTAGCATTATTTAAAAATCCAACAGTTTTTACATGCTTATTGACCACTTGTATTTCATTTTGTAAATATGTTTATTTAGTTCCTTTTCCTATTTCTGAATAAAATAGAACTTTTTATTGAATTCCAGAAGTTTTCTGTTTTAAATACGAATTCCCTGATTGTATATGTGGTATACAAATGCTACTACATATGTAAAAATGTCAACAAAATAAACATTAATAATTGATTAAACAGTAATAATTAATTTATTAATAAGATAATGATTAACTATATCAAAATTACTGTAATTTGTAAATATAATTATGCCATTTGTGGCTACCTTTTGCTTATGTTTGATGTGGGAGTCCCCTCTGTGTATTATGATACTTTCAATGAATAAAGAAACTGCCTTGTCCTGTTGATAGGGCAGAACTTAGGTAGGCAGGAGAACTGGACTGAATGCTGGGAGAAAGAAGGACATAGTCAGGGAGACGCCATGGATCTGCTGCCAGAGAGATGTGCTGAAACCTTGATGGTAGGTCACGACCTTGTGGTGATATACAGATTAATAGAAATGGGTTAAATGTAAGAGTTAGCTGATAAGAAGCTTGAGCTAATGGGCCAAGCAGTGATTTAATTAATACAGTTTTTGTGTGATTATTTCAGTTTGGGGCAGCCAGGATGAACATATGTTTATAGTGTGTTTTGATGCACAGGTTTTAAAATTTCCTGAAGTCCATTCTCCTCTATCTGCTTTCATGTCCACGGTTGATTCCCACCTTTCCCTGCTTCTCCTTGTCCCACTCAGGATCTTCCTAGGAATCCCTTATCATGACTCCTCATATTCCTCCTGGTTTGTCTCTTAGATCTTCCCTGACTTCAGTGACCCTTCAGTTCTGAGTCCTTGCCTGAGAGATTCGTGAAATCCCTAAGGAACACTTGTCTCGTATTTTCTCACCAGACTGGATAGTGTGTTTTGGAGAAGACCATATGTGCAACTGGCCATTCCCATCTCATCCCATCCTATCAAGAGACCTTGCCAAGTTTCTGCATTGTAAATTGCTTTTTCTTTTTTTCCTCCTTTTTTTATTCTTTGGGGAAAATGTTATTACACTCAGCTCATTTAAACAGTGGAGTGATACTGTCTTCATTTCTTCAGGAAAGATATATATAGTCTCCTAATTTTTAAATACTTGTTTATATCAGTATGGAAATTTTATTTTTGCTTATTATATAATACCACATGTTTTCTTGCTAAAATTCTTCTAACATTTAATTTGATATCCCATTATTGCAAAAGTTTATTTTTCCACATTTTTGTATTTTCTAGTGCTATAAGATATTCTAGACAAAACTTTCATGTTTCCTGCCTTAGTTCCAGAACTGACCATTTTTTCCCTGAAAGAGATCCAGTTCCTTTTACTGAAAATTGAAATTAGAAGCAAAGATTTGGATGCCAGTATTCTAGATATTCTGATAGCTAATGGATGTCATTGCTTCTAGGCTCTCCCAGAGGATAGAGCATGGGGATATTGAACACATATATTCTTAGAGCATATGGATATTTAAGACAGGTTTGTATGCAGCTATTTATATCCATATTATCTAAAATAAGTTCATGGAAATTTGTCTAACTCTAATCCACTGCAACACAGAAAACTCTAGAATTTTTCTCTGGAATTTCTCTAACAGTGAAGAATTTGACTCTATCATTTGTCAATGTTTACCTTACTTCATAAGCTTTAGAATTTGTCTATATTTGAAATAGCTTGCTGATGTTTTATTAAATCTATTTTAATTTGTGCTAACTTCCATCAAATCAAATTTATTTAGAGCTTTGATTCTTTACAAGAGAGAGAGCTTTATATGTATATATATATATATATATATATATATATATATATATATATACATATATACAGTTCCTCTGCCTACTTTTAGTTGGCTTTCTATCTTTTTTATTTGCTTTTTTTCTAATTTTTGCTCAATCTTTGTGTGTTTTCTGTCATTCCTCCCAATTCTATTTATCTCTCCATCCCTTCCTATCTGCCCTCTGCCCTTGCAATGCTCCCCAAATAAAAATAAATAAAAGCAAACATTTTTCTCAAATTTTTCTTTTATTAAAAATAGATTCTTGGACCAGGTGGGTGAAGAACTTAGATCCACATGCGCGCTCGGGGCCACTTGCCCTGGATGGGTGGAAGAGACTACAGGCATGCCCGGGGTCACTTGCCCTGGATCAGTAGAAGAAACCACATGCCTGCCTGGTGACATTAGGACAGAGTAGGGGAAGGACACCTGCATACTTGCCTGGGGTCACTTACCCTAGGTGGGTAGAAAAACTCTGGGCCTACGCAGTACCTTTTGGCCCCAGATGTCAGGTGTCATTTTGGTGAGCAGTTATCTGATGTGGTATAGGAGAGAGAGAGAGGCATATTCTGTAGGCAGACTGTAGGTCAAAGGTTCTGAGGCTGGGTCAGTGACTACGCTTCTCTTTCAGTAGCCTGCAGAGCAACTTTCTGCACCATGGAGTCTAGAAAGTAGGTGTGAGGGTCAACATGTAATGGAAACTTACAAGCATTTCTTTTATGGACTTGGATGTCCCTGTGTTTGGTGATAGATGTTAAGAATTGCAGTGTCATCCTGATGCTATAATTTCTAGACCTTTATTTTCCCGCCTAAAGGCCCTTGAAGTGATGAGACACCAGATCTGGGAACAACTGAAAGAAGTATGCATCTCTGTCTGGATCCACGCCTCCCACATGAAGCGAGCTCCTGAACTACCCAAATTGCAGTATCTGGGGCTTTTGATAACACTACCAGTCAAGAGGCTTGTGTTTGGAGGACTAATCATAGACAGACTCTTACTGAGGTTATGTAATGAGACTCTTAAGAGCCCTAAGACTCCTGACACCAGGTACTTGGTTCCTGGTTTAGGTAGATGGTGTACTTGTAGTACAGGCTTGATGCCTTGCGTGTCAACGTTAGTTTTTCATGATACCAAAGATTATTGTGTGCTTGTACAACTGGTACCTAGGGTCTTTTATCATCCAGCTAACACGCTTGAAGATGAGTTTGACAGGCACCCAACTCGCTTTCGACGAGAACCTATTTCTCTGACACTAGCAGTAATCCTGGGCCTTGGAGTAGCTGCTGATGTTGCGACAGGTACTGCTGCCCTAATACAGGCCCCTCAGTACTTCAGTAAATTAAAAATAGCCATGGATGAAGATTTTAGGACTCTAAAACAATCTGTTTCCAAACTCAAAGAGTCACTGACTTCCCTCTCAGAAGTGATCTTACAGAATAGAAGGGGATTAGATTTGTCATTCTTAAAGGATGGAGGATTATGCGCTGCTCTCAAAGAGAAATGTTGTTTCTATATGGACCATTCAGGAGTAATTAAAGATTCCATGAGTAAACTTAGAGAAAGATTAGACAAAAGACAGAAAGACAGAGAAGCACATCAGGGATGGTTTGAGAGCTGGTTTAATAGATCTCCCTGGATGACCTTCATTAGAGAAATAAATACTGTTCAGATTTTGATGTTACACCACCAATATAGTGCTTTATAAGGTCAAGAAGATACTGAAATCTAGTTCTATGATTAGAACTAGGCACTAGAAGAAGTGGGGAGATGAAAGACCTGAATAAATCCAGATCCCCCTAGCAGGAAAATAGAGCCAAAAATCTAGCAGGAAGAGAAGAATCAGAAATCTAGGATTAGCCAGTTTCAGGGTTTCAGGAACTAGCTGAAGATAAAGGTAGATTGTAATCTTGAGAGTAATCTTGAGAAACAAGGAGATTCCCCCTAGTAATTATCATCCCCTAGTAATTATCATTGGTATTTTTAGAAAAGGAACTAGCTGATTATGACCTTGAGAATGATCTTGAGAGGCAGAGAGTTGCCCCCTTGTAATCATCACTGGAATTTTCGGAATTTTCTGTGACACCCTCCCTGCCCCCCTTTCGGATTACTGGGCTGTGTGGTTTCTTCCTATAAAAACTACTTCTCCTGGTCACTCGGGGTCGAACTCTTCCCCTGCATGGGTTATGAGTCTCGGCCCCAGTGCACTGGTTCCCGTCTTGTCGTCTTGTCATTAAACTTCGTGTGATTGCAGCAAAAAAAAAAAAAGAAAAAAAAAAAGAATTGCAGTGTCTTCTTGATGGATTTTTCCTTTGAATATGTAGTTTCCTTCCCTATATCTTCTTAGTTTTGGTTTGAAGTTTATTTTGTCAGATATACTAGCTTGCTTCTTAGGTGTATTTGCTTGGAAAATCTTTTTCCTCCTTTACCCTGAGGTGGTGTTTTATTGGGGAATTGAGACATTGATGTAAGTTATCCATGAATAGCATTTGCTGATTCTGTTACTGTTTGTTCTTATCACTATTGTGATATATATATATATATATGTATATATATATATATATATATATATATATATATATATTGTGTGTATGTGTAAATGTGTGTGTGCTTCCCTTCTTTTGATTTTGTTGATGTGAGATTATTTATTTTCTGTGTTTTCATTTGTGTAATTAACCTCCTTAGGTTGGAGTTTTCCTTCTAATACCTTCTTTAGGGCTAGAATTGTAGATAGATATTGTTTAAATTTGGCTTTATTATGTAATATCTTATTTTCCCTATCTATGGTGATTGAAAGATTTGTTGACTTGGCATCTTTGGTCTCATAGAATCTGCAGCAATCTGTTCAGGCCTTTCTGGCTTTTAATGTATCCATTGAGAAGTCAGGTATAATTTTAATAGGTCTGCCTTTATATGTGACTTTATATGTCCCAGATTTTCTGGACGTTTTGTTTTAGAAATTTTTTTTGGATTTAACGTTTTCTTTGACCAACTTATCCATTTTAACAATCATGTCTTCAATGCCTGAGATTCTTTCTTCTATCTCCTGTATTCTATTAGTTAAGCTTGCCTCTGTAGTTCCTGTTCACATTTCTATTTTTTTTTTCAGGATTCTCTCTGTTTTCCTTATTGCTTCTATTTCCATTATCAGGTCTTGAACAGTTTTATTCATTTCCTCCAACTATTTCTTTGCATTTCTCTGGATTTCTTTAAGGGATTTATTCATTCCTCTTTAAGGACTTCTGTCATCTTCATATAGTTGATCTTAAGATCTTTTTATTGTGCTTTAGCTATGTTGGAATATTCAGGGCCTGCAGCAGTAAGATAGCTGGGATCTAGTGGAGACATATTGTCCTCACTGTGTTTTTATGTTGGCATCTAGGCATCTGGTTTTGGGGTGATTATAGTTCTAGGTACTAATTTCTGGTTTTGTCTTTGCTGGGTAGGTGTTTTGTTTCTTGGTTTCTGTTTCTTCTCTAAATTTTCAGAGACTTTGGTGTCTTTGTGTTGCCTGTTTTTCTGACTTGTTCAGCTGCAGCATTCACAGGAAATGCCTGCTGATATTGGAGGCTGTGATACTGGCATGCATTGGGTAAGGTCTTTGTGATCTGTGGGAGATGGAGTCAGAGACAAAAGCAAGGCCACAGCAGGTTTCCTGCTACAGAGCTGGGAATGGGACTAGGGGGCTGAATCTCAGGAGCAGCTGTGACTTGTTACCCTGGGAGGAGATGCTCTTGGATTAGCGAGGTGTGTGTGCTGGAGCTGGGGACTGGGATAAAGCAAAGGGAGGTTAGTAAGAGCTGCACCATGAGATTCACAAGAGATGTGTGCAGGGGAGAAGGAAGGCTGCCTCTGTGTCAGCACTGGGGATGGTGGTGATCAGATCTGGAGCAGCAGAGAGAAAAGGTCTGCTGACAGCCTACCTGGTTTTCTCTTTCTTAGCTATGTTTTTTCTTTGATAATACCTAACATATCATATTTCCGGGTTTTCAGTTCCCAGTTGTTTGTTGCTAGTGTGTGGGAAAACATATCGATTATGTGTCTTACAATCTTATTATGCTATTAATTTGGGAGATATTTGGGAGATTTATTATAATCACGTTGCCTAATAAATGTTTACATTTTTTCTTCCTCATTTATTTCATTATCATATTTTTGCTTATCTTATTGTACTAGCTAATCTCAAGTTATCATGTGTGTAAGAGTGATAGGAAAGGGCATCTCTTCAGAAGAAAATACATTTTTTTTAATCATTTGGTGAGATGTTAGTTATTTTTTATATGCATATGTTATTTATAAGTTGAAGAAGTTTCCTTTAGAGGTTGTTAGTAGTCTTGTTAGTAGGGTTCTGTCAGAAGACCAGTTGGATCTGATTATTTGATTTTCTTTATGTGTTGATATTGTAGATTACATAGAATTACCTTTAAATGTTGAACAATTAAATGTTGCATAATTGGAATAAAGTTTGATTAGTTGGGGCATAATTTCTCACGGACATTGCTGAATTACATTTAGCAACACATTTGTGTTTGGAGAAGAGTATTTTCTGCTGGATCACTTTTGCTGTGGTGGTCAGGTGTCCTTCACCTGGAAAAAGTTAAGGAGTAACCCTTCTGCTTGTGTTTTCTGAGAGATAGTGAAGAGTTGGTGAATTGCTAACTAACATAAACATTTGGTAAATTTTATTAGTGAAATCTCCAAAGCCAAGCATTTTCTTTTTTGAAAGGTTTGGGTGAGAAGTTGTTGATTATGTATACAGTATTGGAAGGGCTCTGCAAATTCTTTCCACTTCCGTGTTTTAGTGATTTGTCAGTTTGCAGCAATTGATTAATTTCATGTTTCCATAGAATCATTCACAATAGTGATTTGTTATCATTATAACATATGTAGGGTCAGCAGAGATGGCCTCTCACTTGCTTTTAATGTTGGCAAGTTATAGTTTCTCTAAACTTCTTTTTCTGCTAATCTGGCTGGCCTCATCCGTTTCACAGATCTTTGAAAGCACCAACTTAGGTTTTATTAATCTTTCTATTGTTCTGCTTTAAACTTTATATACTTCTGCTCCCATTTTAATAATCTTTTTCCTTGTGATTTCTTCAGCTTCCAAGAGTGAAAAAAGATTACTGATTTTAAACCTTTCTATAACATACACATTCAATGTCATAAAATCTGCTCTCAGTATTGCTTTTACTTTATATCTCAAATTCTGGAAAGTTTTATTTTAAAAGTCATTTGTTTTAAAATGTTTAGAATTTTACTCGTTTTAAATTATTCTCTTTAATTTAATTTTAATCCAAGTATTAGGGAATTTTCTTTATTTGCTTATTTCTGTTGTGTTCTGAAAATACACTCTGATTTCTACTGTTTGTGTGGTAGGGTGTTCATAGCCTACTGTGGACTCACTTAGCTAGGGCTCCTGGTGAGTTTGAGCAGGATTCTTTCTTGGTTGGATGAACTTTGTCTGCAACTATGTTAGATCAAGTGACTGATAACTCAGTTCATGTCAACTACAACTTTATTGATTTCTCATTGCTTGATCTGGTAAATTCTCACCATAATTGTGTATTTGTCTGCTTCTCTTTGTAGCTCTAGCTGTTCTTAACCTACATATTTTGATATTCTGTGTTTTTGAATCAACATATTTTAGGATGTCTGTCTATTTAATCTACACATTATGTCATCATCCACATTCTCATAGAGGTGTTTCCTTGCTGTGAAGTCTCCACCTGGAATTAACACAGCTACCTATGTTGTGAGGTAATACCACCAGAGAACACAAGACACTCTTAAACCTGGATAGAGAATCTATGCTGACAGCCAGTGGCTGCAAGGCGAACTTGCCCAAATCATGCTGCCTGAGCCTCACGGCTCTTTGTCTTTTATGCACAAAACCCTCACCTGACTCAGTTTGGTGAGTAAGGACAGTCGGTGAGGAGTGAAAATGCAAAAGCCAACAAGCAAAGTAGGAGTGCTCTCAAAACCTAGGCCTGTGGACTATGTCTTTGATGGATTGGGTTTTGTCCTGTTTGGCAGGTTTGGGGGCTGACGTGCTGGAATCTAAGGTCAGAGTGGTACCTCTAACATGGCATCAGTTGTACAGAGGTCTTTGGACCTAGTACACCCACAATTTTTAAATACTAGTTTTCTCGTATTTCTGTGTTTAATTGACTGGTAGTTTTATGTTTAAGGCAGGTGCTGCAGGAGAATGCTCTTGTACACATTGAATATTTGTCACTTGAATTGGTTTAAAAAAATACTGATAGTCCAGTAGCCAGGCAGGAAGTATAGGTGGATGATCAGACTAGAATTCTGGTAAGAGGAAAGTCAGAGAGGCAGTTGCAAGCTAGATGCAGAGGAAGTAATATGAGAATCTCTTACTGAGGAAAGGTTTAAGCCATGTGATTAAGTGTAGATAAGAATTATGGGTTAATTTAAGTTTTAAGGGCTAGTTAGTAAGAAGCCTGAGCAGTGGGCCAAACTGTTCATAATTAATATAAGCCTCTGTGTCTTTATTTGGGACTGAAGGACTGTGAGACCAGGTGGGACAGAAACTTCCATTCAAAGGTAGATGTATTTTAAACAATATATAGTTAGATCTGCTTTAGAAACCTATTTTGATTGACATACTTAAACCACATGAATTCAAAGTGATCATTAATATACTTGTGTTGACATTAGCCATGTTTGTAGCTCTTCATTCTACTACCAGAGACTTCTTTATTTTCTTTCCTGGTTTTCATTGAACATTTCACATGACTCCATTTATCTTATCTCTTAGGGCTTAAACTAAAACAGTAAAAGTGCTGTTTACAGGCTCTGCCATAGATTTTTACAATATACATTTTAACTACTTGACAAAACTCTTCAAATGACACTATATACAGGTTTTAGCGTAGTATTTTTATTCCTAATTTTTAATTTTTGTAACACTGCTATCATTTACCTATTTGTACTATAATATTTCCAAGTATTAGATTATAACTTTAAATAGGTATTTTCAGGTTAATTAAAGAACAATATTATATTTGTGTTGTGTTATTTTTGTAAGATAATATTTTTAATTATTTCAAAGATTTCTTTTTTGGTTCATTTTAATGCTGTGTTTTTTGAACATCCTATGGCTTGGTGTTGTCATTATTCTGGCACATTCTCAGTTACTAATTGCATCAAATGATTCTTCCTTGTTTCCTCTTTTTCTCTGCATGTTCTGTACATGTGTCATAGTCTTGTCTAAGTTAACTTGGAGCTCTCTTTTATCCAAGAGAGGGTCTTCATCTCTGCTCTTGAATTGAAGAGAATCCAAACAACTTGGCTTTGGATTTTCATGGTGTTCTTTCAAAATTTATTCTGCACTCTGACTGACAGCCTATTACTGGAATGCCTGATCTATGCTTATGCTTTTCTCTCACAGAAAACTTGACTGACGAATGCCCTCTTGACTGATTTGGGTTCAATTTTTTCATACCAAGATAATTAACTCTAAGAGAGTCTTGGTTAGGAAAACGATTCAAAGGGTTAGTTAGATGAAATATGTGCAACAAAAGGAAAACCCATGGAATAGCGTGGAAAGTTTGTTGATAGGTTGCAGAGAGAGGGCACCATGCTTTAAAGAACTCATGAGGAAAGCATCTGAATGTACTTGCCCAACCAGCATGTGGGGAGTAAAAGAGACCTGTGGGCTGAAGTCTTCATTGGGATCCAGGACATTTCTCAAACCACTTTCCATAGGGTGGTCTATGCAATGTTTTTAAAACAAGCAGGTTTGTGGAATCTGCATAGTCCATATGGAATATAAGGATCAGTTGGGTAAGTCAAATAGGTCATGTGCTAGTTGTACCATAGAACAGCAGGAGGCAGTTACATGTCTGGATCCATCACACTAGAAAGCTGAGATGAAGGAGATTACTAGAAATATCTCTTGCTTCCAACATGAGAAAATGTAATTTCCATTAAAAAGGATTCCCAGGTAACATAAAATTCAAGGAATGTTGTTGACAGGGGTTTCTGTCCTATCCAGTACCACAGCTGTTCAGTCCCCAAAAAACACACAGAGGTCTACATTAATTATAAACTGGTTGGCCTATTAGTTCAGGCTTCTTATTAACTCTTATATCTTACATCTTAACGCATAATTCTTATCTGTGTTAGCCACCTGGCTTGGTACCTTTTATCAGCAAGGCATTCTCATCTTGCTTCCTCAGTGTCTGCGTGACAACTGAAGAGTCAGCCTTTCTCCTTCCCAGAATTTTCCTGTTCTCATTGCCCCACCTCTGTTTCCTACCTGGTTACCTGCCTATACTTCCTGCCTGGCTACTGGTTAATCAGCATTTTATTAAAATACAAGTGACAAATCTTTACAAAGTATAAGACCATTTTCCCACAGCACTTCCCCCTTGTTTTTTTCAGAACAAGAGTTCTAAATCTAATCTCTCTTGTTTAGCTTTCTTCCTGACCATTATCCATAACAACTTGTAATCAACATTATAAACACAGGCAAACATCCATAATCTAGTTTTTGGAAATGTGGGTGTAGTTTTCCAGGTTACTTCCTACTAATTGGGGGCGTGGATAATCTTATGGAACCAACATAAAATTTAGAATTATGATCAAGTCCTGACTGGAGTATCCTGAGTGGCTTGATCACTCATCTCAGTCAGCAGTCTTCAAACTGTTCTAGATATAGAACTCAGACATCTGGGCCATCTGCTCCTATCAAAGATTTCTCAGGGGGGTCTTTCTTGATCAAACCTGATTTTTCTTAGGCCAGAATGAATCCACAGGCTCTCATTTCCTGTGGAAACAAAAAACAAAACCTCTTCTCCAAAGTAACATATCTTTTGACTCAAATTTTGATTCAAAGTATTTTCAATACACACACACACACACACACACACACACACACATATTGGATTAATCCAGCAACATTTATCAAATGTCTTTTAGCAGTTGTTTCTTCCTCAGCCATCAAACTATTCAAAAACAACACAATAACATACAGTATCCATACTCTCTGTGTATTTTCTATCTTTGCATAGCTTTATTTTAAACTTTATTTCTTTTATTTTTATTTTTAATTTCTGACTTTTTGAGACAAGGTTTCTTTCTGTACCTTTGGCTGTCCTTGAACTCACTCTGTAGACCAGGTTGTCCTTGAACTCATAGAGATCCACCTGCCTCTGTCTCTCAAGTGTTGGGCTTAAAGGTGTGTGCCACCAAACCTAACTACTCTATTTCTTTTTTATTTTAAGGGCTTTATTCTTTTTCTTTTCTCTTCCAAACCTACATATATTTTTAAACACATCTGAATCTATCTTTAGTGTATATCTCTCTTTTTTTGACCACATGAATCTTTAATTTCTAAGTGATATGGCAAGGATTAAAGCTGTGGCTTTAACAGCTGGATCTACCCCATTCCTTAGCTTTCTAATAGTCTAGCTTCATGACAGAGGTACTGGCCAGAGACATGCTTATTGCCACAACTCTATGGGGTTTCAAGGTCCCTGCCACCACCAAGAAGCATGCTGTTGGCTATTCATAAACACCATTTAAGTGTTTGCTGGTGGTTCCTCTTAAACAGCCTCTATTAAATGAGATGCACTTGCTTCTAGCAAACAGAGCCCACCCAATAAAATGTTGATACCAAGAAACCATGCTTAACTCTGTTCCTTTTTGTCTAGAATTACTTCCCAAGCTTTCTCAGGTTTTATGTGGATGCTGTTGTACATGTTGGCATCATTTGTTGACAGGGGTTTCTGTTCTGCCTGGTCCTGCAGCTCTTCAGTCCCAAAGAAATACACAGAGGTCTACATTAATTGTAAACTGGTTGGCCTATTAGCTCAGGCTTCTTGTTAACTTACTAACTCTTATTACTCATATTAACTCATAACTTACAAAAAAAGAACACCAAAAGTTAAAAAGAAAAAGGGGAAAAGTAGAGTTTAAAATAAAGCCATGTACAGATAGAAAATACACAGAAAGTCTGGATACTTTTATTATTATATTGTCTGTGAATTGTTTGAATATTGAGGAAGGAGCAACAGTTGCTAAAGGACATTTGATTATAAGTGCCATTGGATTAATTCAACTTATATATTTTGAAAATGCCTTGACTTCAAAATTTAAGTCAAAGGTATATCAATTTGGAGAAGAGGTTTTGCTTTTGTTTCCACAGGGAATGAGAGACTGTGGATTCATTCTGGGAGAAGAAAAATCAAGTTTAATCAGGGAAGACCCCCTGAAAAATCTCTGATAGAAGCAGATGGCCCAGATAATCCAACATTTCAGAGGACTCTGTTGGAGTTTCCTGTGTTCTACATCTAAGACAGCATTGAGACTGTTGGCTGAGATGGTCAAGCCTCACAGAATACTCCAGTAAGGACTTGATCATAATTCTAAATTTTCTTTAGATCTCCCTAAGATTAGCAGTGCCCCCAATCAGCAGGAAGTATCCTGGAAAACTATGCCCACATTCCCCCAAAATAGGTTATGGATTTTTGCCTTTGGTTAGCGTGTTGGTTACAAATTGTTATAGATAATAGTCAGGAAGAAAGCTAAACAAGGGTGATTAGATTCAGAATTCTCATTTTTTTTTAAAGAAGGAGGTAGTGCTGTGGGACAATGGTCTTGTACTTTGTAAAGATTTGTCACTTGTATTTTAATAAAATGCTGATTGGCCAGTAGCCAGGCAGGGAGTATAGGCAGGATGACCAGTCAGGAAATAGAGTTGGGGCAATGAGAACAGGAGAATTCTGGAAAGAGGAAAGCTCAGTCTGCAGTTGTCACCCAAATGCAAAGGAAGCCAGATGAGAAGACCTTACTGATAAAGGTACCAAAACCTGTAACTAACACAGATAAGAATTATGAGTTAAGATGTAAGATATAAGAGTTAATAAGAAGCCTGAGCTAATAGGCCAACCAGTTTATAATTAATGTAGACCTCTGTGTGTTTCTTTGGAACTGAACGGCTACAGGACAGGGTGGGACAGAAACCTCAGTCAACAAGGTGTACTAAACCTCCATTTTGAAATCTTTACAATGTTTTGAGATGTTCTTTAGGGCATTTTTTTTTCTTGATTTTATTTCCTTTCCTTTTAGCATTTCAGTTGGTGTCATTTCTGTTGACATATACTCAGACTGACTGTGGGCAGTTTACTAACTTATCAGACTTCACACCCAATATTATTTTTCTTTATTCATTTTAAGGCTTCTATATTCCATCTTTTCCTTGAACTAAATGAATAATGTTGCACATCTTAAAGACTTCTGGCTTCTTGTTCCCACCTTTGTGCCTTCTTATCACACCCATAGTAACATAGTAACTATTTCTCTAGGACTGAAATAAGGCTTATGAGTCATATACAGAGTGACAAGTCAGGTATAGGGAAAAAAAATCTTTGTTCTGACATTCTATGTAACAAAACTTTGAAATCTCCCCAAATATTACTTAATGGAGACACTTTGTGTGTTTGGAATTAGAAACCTTTTTTAGCAGGTTACCTTAGAGATTATAATGCTATAGTCTCTGTCCAGTGGGTTAAGAATCTTGGGCTCTCTCAGCAGATTCTCTCACTGTGGGCATGACTTGAAAAAAATACAATTCACTCTTAGTCTTAATTCTTTATGGGATATATTGTCACTCCTCCCAATCCCAATAAATTGAGAAAAGCAAATATGACTTTAATGCCATTGAGAACACCTGGCTTAGCCTTAATGCTGTTGAGAGAAATAAGGCATAGATAACATAGGTCCATTATAAAATGGCCGTTTGGGGGCTCAAATTGGGTTCTCGATTCTGCTTTACACAACTACATAAATCTTGTTTAGAAGCTATTTTTACGGAAGTACATGAGGAAAGTGCTATATTTACATATGTGAAAATTCCATATTGCAATACAATGCTGTGTTGGAAGGAAAAGGGAATTTTTATTATTAACCCCCTTTAGCTGTTCAAAGCTTTCACAAGTTACCTTTTAGGATTTAAATTTTCCATGCCTGAAAAATGCATAGTTGAAGCCCAGAGGTAATTTTATTTTCAAAAATTTGGGCAAACTCTTCTCAGATACATGAGATTAGTGGAATCTTAAAAAAAGAAAAAAAAATAGTGGAGCACACCCAGTTTTCTTAGTTTTTATTTAACTCTCAACTTAGTAACTGGTAATTTTGCATGAATTAAATTCTTCATTTTATTGCAAAATTATAAAAGAGTTGAATAATTGGGGGGGGGAGATGAGGAACAGATCCTAGGTGGCAGAATAAAGGGGTTTTAGCATTTACATCTAAATGTGTGGCCGCATACATTTAGTGCATGTGCATTTTGAGGTGAGTGACTGATATAATACTGATCATTAACATAAAAGAGGTCAGGATGCTTCAGTAACCATGACTGTGGTGCCTAGAAGAAATGCCTGCCATCATGGTTCCCCATTTGTGGTCAGAAGAATCTGTACTTTGACCCAGCAAACTCTATCAGTGAGTACTTCAATTCTAACTTGTAAAGCGCCATAATCTTCACAATCTTGCAGCCCTTGTGGGGTCTGCACAGCAAACAGCCTTTCTGTGGAAAGATTCACTTGCCATAGACTCCCAAGGTACAATTGAGAAGCGAGCCTCCCTTTGAGTAGTGGTTCCCTTTGTAGTCACAGCCTCTTGGATGCCCCCGTTTGCAGGACTACACAGGCATTCTGCCACACTGATTTGTAAGGCCCGTGTCTGTAACCTAAGCTTGCTGGTTGACCACCGCTGTAGGCTGTGGGTATCCCACACAGATTGAATAGAGTTCAATCCTGCCGAAGATCGCCCTATCATTGGAGATTGTGGATGTGGTTAGCCCATACAGACTCACACTTGAGGCGGGACTGAGGACAGGTGTCCATGCACTCCCTCACGTCCTCTTCCTCTGCACAGACTATTATTGCTGCCTTAGAAAGAAGAAAATACCAGAGGTTTCTGCTGTAGTGTTGTCTTCAGGGGCATGTCAATTGGCCCTGAGAAACTCAGTGGTGGCTTTGGCTGCTGCCCCCCAATATGTGTTATGAGAAAAGTGGTCATGGGGAGAAAGTCTCTGCTCAGGATGTACTATGTTGCTGCACCCTCAGATGCATGTACCAAGGAGAGCTTAGAGAAACTCTGCCTGCCTGTCTCTTTCTTTCTAGGCAGAAACTGCTTCCGGTACAGGAGAACCACCTAGGTGCTGGCTATACTCTATGCCAACCCCTTGTCTAATTGTACAGTGTTGTGAATGCTTGACCTAAAGAGATAGATCAGCTTCAATAGTAACATGGGTTAAAGATTCCCACACCTGATTTTCAACAAGGACAGATTCCCCAGAAAAGAGAGTCAACTGGGGATCATTAGAGTGCAACTCTACCATGAATTAAATGAGCTTCAACCATGGAACATTCAATCTGGGCGCTACAGAGTCAACCAAGGACCATCAGAATGTAACTCTACCATGAATTAAATGAGCTTCAACCATGGAACATTCTATCTGGGAGCTAGACAACATGCATTTCTCCCATCAGCACGTGGAATGTTCGCCAGACTACATCTTTTTTTTGTCCACAAAATGAGTCTCAACAATTTTGAAGATATGAAAATAGTGTCCTGTGTCTTTTCAAAAAACCCCTATGAGTCAAAAATATAAATATTTTTAGAAATTTTATGAATACATGGGAACTGAACAAGGGAAGTTTGAATGAACAAGGAAAAATTAAAGAAATCAAAGGAGAAATTTTAAAAAATTCTCAAAATAACTGACGAATAAAACAACACACCAAACTTAATGATATACAGGAAACTAAATACTAAAAAGGGTGTGACATCAATAAGTATCTACTTGAAAAAGAAGTTTTGCAAATAAGCAAAATACTGATATATCTGAAAGACTCAGGAAAGAACAAAACAAGTTTGAAATGTTTGGGAGCAATGATATAATAAGTCAAGAAATAAGTGAAAGAGATTAAACATCATACAAACGAACAATGAAAGAATACTTCTTTAAAAAATTAAACTACACATAGCCTCCACCAGCTGGCCAGGAGATGAGACCTGGCTGTGGCTGCAACAGCACTGCTGCCACCCACTGGATTCTTTTCCCCCAAGACCAACTTGGCAGCCCATCCCTATCTGCCTCATCTTCCTTCCCATAACTAGCCCATCCTGGAAACTCCAGCAGATTCCTAAAACACAAGAAGCCCATGCAAATAAACAAAACAGACTCACAGGCAAAGATACAACCCATACCAGTCAGAAGAAGAGGAGGATCCACTGGATTTAGACATCCAAATCACCACAAATTTCAACTGACATATCCTACTTGATTCGAGGACCTGCCAATCACTAGAACCATTGATTATTCAGGATAGATGACAATAAAGAAAATATATAATAAAGGAATAAAACACTCATCCAACAAAGACAACTCAAGAAGCATCACCCAGATCTGGAATCATTTCAAATCCAGATGCATAAATGTCATTGTAAGAATACATTCAATAACATGAAGGGCAATATGGCACCACCAGAACCCAGTGATCCTACAGTATCAAGAACTGAACATTCCAAAATAGCTGAAGCACAAGGAAACGATCTTAAAAATAACATTATTAAAAAGAAATGACAAACTTTGAAAAAACAAAAATTGAAAGAAATCAATAAATCCCTTTTAAAAGCCAAGAAAGTAACAAACAAACAAATAAACAATCAAACAGGTGAAGGAAACACTTCAAGATTTGAAAATTCAAATAGAAACAACAACAAAAAAAAACCCCACAAACTGAGGGAATTCTGGAAATGGAAAATCTGGGTAAAGGAACAGGAATGATAGATGTAAGCTTACTAATAAAATAAAAGAGATGGAAGAGAGAATCTCATGTGTTGAAGATATGATAGAAGAAATAGATTCATCAGTCAAAGAAAATGTAAAGTCCAAAAAAAAAAAAAAAACTCCTAACACAAAACATCCAGGAAATCTGGGACACCATGAAAAGAACAAACATAAGAATAAAAAGAATAGAAAGAAAAACATCATAGCTCAAAGGCACAGAAAATATACTCAACAAAATGTTATAATAAAACTTTTCAAACCTAAAGAAGGATATACCTTTAAAGGTATAAGAGGTTTATTGAACATCAAATAGACTGGACCAGGAAAAAGTCCCCTTGCTACATAATCATCAAAACACTAAACATTCAAAACTAAGAAAGAATATTAAAATCTGCAAAAGGAAAAGGCCAAGTAATATACAAAGGCAGACCTATCAGAATTACATTCAACTTCTTAATGGAGACTCTAAAAGCCAGAAGGTCCTGGACAGACATTTTGCAGATACTAAGAGACCACAGATGTCAGCCTAGACTTTTTTACCTAGCAAAAATTTCAATCACCATAGACGGAGAAAATAAAATATTTCATCACAAAACTAGATTTAAGCAATACCTATACACAAATCCACCATACAGAAAGTACTAGAAGGAAAACTCCAATCTTAGGAAGTTAGTAGCAACCATGAAAATGCAGACAATAGATAATCTCAGACCAGAAATACCCAAAGAAGGAAAACACACACACACACACACACACACACACACACACACACACACACACTACCATCACCACCATCAAAACCAAAAACATACCAGGAATTAACAATGGCTGGACATTAATATCTCTTATATCAAGGAACTCTAGTCTACAATAAAAAGATACATGCTAACAGAATGGTATGAAAACAGGATTCATCTTTTTGTTGCACACAAGAAACACACCTCAACTTCAATAATAAATATTACTTCAGAGTAAAAGGTTAGGAAAATATTTTCCAAGCAAATGGACCTATGAAGAATGCTGATCTAGCTATCCTAATATCTAATAAAATAGATTTCAAATTAAAATTAATCAAGAGATAGAGAAGGGCAATTCATATTCATCAGAGGAAAAATACACGAAATGAAGTCTCAGTTCTAAACGTCTATGCCCCGAGTACTATGGGCTCACACATTTGTAAAAGAAGCACTGATAGAGAATAAATCACACATCAAACCCCATACGTTAATCATTGGAGACTTCAACACCCTACACTCACCAATGGACAGGTTTACCAGACAGAAACCTAATAGAGAAACAAGGGCACTAAAAGATGTCATGACTCAAAAGTGCTTAACAGAGCATTTCACTCAATCATAAAAGAATATACCTTCTTCCCAGCATCTTGTGGAACCTTCTCTATAGTTGACCACATAACTCATTGAGAAAGCAAATCTCATCAGATACAAAAACCTTGGAACAACCCCTTGCTACTTGTCGGATCTCCATGGGCTAAAATTAGAGTTTCACAACAACACAAACTACAAATAGCTTATAAACTTATGGAAACTGAACAACTCTCAACTGAATTACCAATGGGTCAAAAAAGAAATAAAGATGAAATATTTTCTATAATTCAATGTAAATGAATGCACATTATACCCAAACATACAGGACATTATGAAAGTAGTGTCAATAGGAAATTTCAGATCACTAAGTGCCTACATATACTATTTGGAGAAATCTCACACTGGTAACTTAACAGCACACCTGAAAGCTCTAGAACAAAAGGAAGACACACCCAGGAGAAGTAGATGGCAGCAAATAATCAAACTCAGGACTGAAATCAGTAAAATAGAAACAAAGAGAGCAATACAAGGAATCAATGAGGCAAAGAGTAGGTCCTTTGATGAAAATCAACAAGGTAGACAAACACTTATCCAAACTAACAAAATCAGAAATGAAAATGAGGACATAGTGACAGACACTGAGGAAATCCAGAGAACCTTTAGGTCATACTTCAGAAAACTGTACTCCACAAATTTGGAAAATCTAAAAGAAATAGAGAATTTTCTTGATAGGTACCACACACTAAAATTAATTCAAGATCAGATAAACCATTTAAATAAATTTATAACCCCTTAAAGAAATAGAAATAATTATTGAAAGTACCTTCCCCCAAAAGCCCATGGTCAGATGGTTTCAGTGCAGAATTCTTTCAGACTTTCGAAGAAGAGCTAATACCAATACTCCTAAAATTGTTTTACATAATAAAAACAGAAGGAACAGTGCCAAATTTCTTTTATTAGGTTACAGTTACCCTGATACCCAAACCATACAAAGACTCAACAAAGAAAGGGAATTACAGACCAATTTCCTTCATGAACATTGATGCAAAAATACTCAATAAAATACTGGGAAACCGAATCCAATAACACATCCAAAAAAAAATTACAAAGATCATGTATGCTTTATCCCAGAGATGCAGGGATGGCTCAGCATATAGAAATCTGTCAGTGTAATCCATGATTTAAAACTGAAAGAAAATAAAACACATGATCATCTCATTAGATGCTGAAAAAGCCTGTGACAAAATTCAACACCACTTTATGATAAAGGCCTTGGAGATACCAGGGTTACAAGGAACATACCTAAACATTATAAAAAGCAATATACAGAAAGCCAACATCCTACATCAAATTAAATGAAGAGAAACTAAAAAAAAATGCCATTAAATTTAGGAAAAAGTCCAGGCTATTCACTCTCTCTATTCCTAGTCAATAGAGTACTCAAAGTTCTACCTAGATCAATAAGACAACAAAAGGAGATTAAGGAGACACAAATTAGAAAGGAAGAAATCCAACTTTTGCTATTTGTTGAGAATATGATACTTTACATAAGTGACCCCAAAAAACCTACCAGCAATCTCCTACAGCCGATAAACACCTTCAGTGATGTGGTTGTATACAAGATAAACTCAAAAAAAAGTCAATATCCCTCCTAGATGTAAATGATAAGTGGGTTGAGAAAGAAATCAGAAAAGCGGCAACCTTTATAATAGCCAACTGTGTTCATAGCAACATCATTCATAATAACCAGAACTTGAAATAACCTAGATGCCCCTCAACTGAAGAATGGATAGAGAAAATGGAGTACTACTCAGTGGAGAAAAAAAAATAATGACATCATGAAATTTTCAGACAAATGGATGGCACTAGAAAAAATTCATTATGAGTGAGATAACCCAGACTCAAAAAGACAAACATGATATATACTCATTCATAAGTAGATATTAGCTGTAAAGTAAAAGGGTAGCCAGGCTACAATTCGTAGCCCCATAGAGGCTAAATAAAAAGGAGAGCCCAAAGAGGTATGTATGGATTTCTCTGGGAAGGGGAATAGAAGAGATCCACTGAGTAAACAGAGTGATAGTGGAGGCAGGGAATGAGACCAGAGGGATCAGGTTGGGAGGGTTGGGGGTAGGATGGAGAGAGAGAATAATCAAAGAGATGTCTTGATATGGGGGACCATTTCGGGGTTTGGGAGAAACTTGGTGCCAGGAAAACACCCACGAATTCACAAGGATGAGCCCAGCTAAGACTCCCAGCAACAGTGGAGAGGGGCCTGAACGGTCATCTCATGTAGACACCAGAAAGCCTTCACCCAGCAACTGATAGAAACAAATTCAGCGATCTACAACCAAGCACTGGGCTGGGCTCTGGGAATCCTGTTAAAGAGAGAGAGGAAGGATTGTACTAGCCAAGGTTGGGGGGGTTGGCATTTCAGGTCATCACAAGGGAATCAACAAAAACAACTAGCTTGCACTTATAGGAGCTCACAAACTCTGGGCCAACAGTAGGGAGCCTGAATGGAACTGACCTAGGTCTTCTACTTATGTGTGACAGTTGTGTAGCTTCTCTATCTGTGGGACTCCTAGCAGTGGGATCAGGGCCTGTCCCTAACTCTTGAGCTAGCTTTTGGGAACTTATTCCCCAGACTGGGTTTCTTCTCCCAGTCTTAATACAAAGGGTGGATCTTAGTCCTACTTCAACTTGATATGCCAAGCTTTGTTGACACCCATGGGAGTCCTGCCCCTTTCTGTACAGAAACAGAGGAGGTGAGGATTGGGGGTGGGGAGCAGAGAAAGGGTAGGGTGGAGAACAAAAGGAGAGGAGGGAGAGAAAATTTCAGTTGGGATGTAAAATAAATGAAAAAAACTTAATTGATAAAGAAAGAAAAAATGAAATCAACAAACTTTTGGCTAGGACAGTAATCGAGAGAGAAGACTGAATGAAATAAAATGTGAGGTGGAAACGACTTGGCAACTATACCACAGGATTCTCTAAGTTATTATGAAAAGGTGTGTGTTAACAGTCTGAACAAAATCCAGAACAAGTGGATCAATTTGAGAGCACATATGATATCAAAGCTAAACATAAAAATATAGGAAACATTAGGATACAAAAGACAATAACAAATAATGTATTAAATACATGATAAAAAGTATCCAGGGGCTGGAGAGAGACTGAGTAATTAAGAGTATTTGGTGCTGTCTGCCAGTATCTGTGTTGGAAGGTTCTAGCACACTTGTTGGAAGGTCATAATGACTTGTAACTTTAGTCATAGGGCATCCAACAGCCTCGCCTCATCTCCTGAGACACATATAGGGCACATATTGTGGCATATATGTATATATACTTGCTTGTAGGAACACACACACACACACACACACACACAGTGAAGCCACTGACTGGATGATTTCATTGTTGAATTTTATTTAACAGTTAAAGATGTAATGCCAGCCTGACAGCAGGGGCACACACCTTTAATCCCAGCACTTGGGAGGCAGAGGTAGGTGGATCTCTGTGAGCTGGAGGGCAGCATGGTCTAGAGAGGAAATTCCAAGACAGGTTCCGAAGCTATATAGAGAAACCCTATCTTGAAAAACCAAAACAAACAAACAAACAGAAACAAAACAAAAAACCCAAAGTCAACCCTTTGACTGGGCGGTGGTAGCACACGCCTTTAATCCTAGTACTTGGGAAGCAGAGGCAGGCAGATCTCTGTGAGTTCGAGGCCAGACTGGTCTACAAGAGTTAGTTCCAGGACAGGCACCAAAGCTACACAGAGAAACCCTGTCTTGAAAAAAAAAAAAGAAAAGAAAAGAAAGAAAGAAAAAAGATGTAATGTTAGTTCTTCACAAATTAACACACAGAGCTGGGTGGTGGTGGCGCACGCCTGCCTTTAATCTCAGCACTCAGGAGGCAGAGGCAGGCAGATCTTTGTGAGTTTGAGGTTAACCTGGTCTACAAGAGCTAGTTCTAGTACAAGTACCAAAGAAGTACAGAGAAACTCTGTCTTGAAATGCAAAAAAAAACAACAAAAAACAAGAAACAAAACAGCAACAACAAAAAAACTCCCACAGATTTGAAGATATATTTTATGAGGCCAGAATCACCTTATATTAAACCCAAACAAGGAAACAAACAAAGAAGGGAATTATAGGTTCTTATCTCTGATGAACATATAAGAAAATAAAATTTCAATAAAATTCTAGCAAATTGATATAACAACACATCAAAAAAGATCACTCACCATGAACAAATTGATTTCACCTTAGGGATACAAGGGTTTTTTTTTTTTAACACCATACACAAAACAATAAAAGCAGTATGTCTCATCAACAGAATAAAAGATTAGCTTGCTTAGAGCATATATTTCAAACGTGTGCTTAATTTGAATTAAGCATAAATGAATGATGAAATGCATCATCCATTGAGATTTTCACTTGAACTTCTTGGAAGAGCAATGACACTGAACATTTTGATGTGCTTTTTGACTGAAAATTTCTTTTGACAATGTCTGCTCAGGTATTTGTCCCATTTATATTTTCTTGATAGTGAATTGTTTGAACTTCTTGTGGTTATTAATTCCTCATGAGATGTATGGATTGAGTTATTCTCTCTTGATTTGTGGGTTGTCTATTTACTTTTTTACTTGTTGCCTCTGCTGTACAGAAGTTCTTTGGCACTTATTACAGACACTATTCTTTCTCTGAAAATGTTCATGAAGGAGCATTAGTGCAGCGACTACTCTGTACCATGTCCACAGACAGTACATCAGACTCAGCTCTAGATTATATGGCGCATAGTTCATTCTGGGGTCAATTATCAAAATGCTCTCATAATTCACTTCATAAGCAAAACTCAACAAAGCACTCATTACATATCAATATCATACTAAGAGGCTTAAGTACATAGAGGTATGGTCTCTGCAGTCAATTAGCTCACAATGCAATAATAAGAAAAACTGGTAAAGACATGCTCATAAGAAGATTCTGTGGGCTAAACAATGCCATTGTCACATCACAGACCATACATTGTTCAGGAATACCCCACAGGGAGTTAGTTTTGGACAGGAGACTGGTGACCATGCCAAAATCCAGTCATGAATTGCAAGGAGCTTAACTGGCTTCAGGCAAGTTTTAAAGATCATCTGAGAGATTAGTTTCCTAAGAGCTCACTGCAGACAGAACTCCAAGGAATCCTCATTTGTTCCCAAACCAAAGCCCATTGTCTGGGCACTCTCACTGAGGCCATTCGTTTTCTAACCTCTGCCCCCCTCTCTCTAGACTTGTCTTCTTTCAACCCTGCAAGCAGTGTACACCCTAGCTGCAACTGTGCCCTCTGCAGGATGCCGTGCTCCATTTCTCTCCCTGATGCTCTCAGACTATAGAGTGCTCTCTTGGTCTCCACCTCGTAACATCTCATCTCTTTTTCTAGTTCAAGTAGTAGTCCAGTGTTAAAGACACTGGGATCTTTCTGAATATATACAGCCTCTAGCTCTCCTTTTCCCATTATTTTACAAGAAGTTGATTGTGCATAAATCATATACTTACCCAGGCACCATTCATCTACTGGACTCAGGATTTTGTCCTCAAGTATCCAGCATAGGACTATCGTCACCGAATGACCTCAACAAACATTCCCTGAAGCGCTGAAGGAATGAGTTCCTGCTGTCTGTGAATGTGGCCAAGAGCCTGAGATTGGCAGTTAAGAAGACTCAGTCCCTAGGGAAGGATAACTTTCATTGTCCCGTCAACCAGAGACCCAGGCAGGCAGAGTGGTAAAAGTGCATCCTTTGTCCTACAGAACAATGGAATTTATTGTTTGGAATATTGCTGCTACTTGTCATGGGTTCCTGTGGAAGTTATATAACACACATTACATGCCCTGTATCCTGAGCTACAATTCAGCAGTGACAGTTCTCATCTTCTGGCTATTAGGAGTCTAGAGAGAGTCTAGAGGAGTCTAGAGAGTACTGAGAAGCATCAAAATTTCTCCCTGTAGAGGGGAGAGAAGAGTAAGTTCCATTCTTGGGGACTTCTGAGGGAAAGAAGGGGTCATATGTGGAGTCATCACTTAGAAATGGCAGAAACAGATGTCTACCGTATGCCAGCCACATGACCTGCGTGCTGAGGAAACCATGTCCGTGGGCCCTAAAATTAAGCTAGAATTGATCACTGAGCCAGTCTGCTACTAAGAAAATGCTAGAAAATTCTACTTGTATTATTAATACCTTGAGTAAAACGTTAGTGTTTCAAAATCCTGAGCAAAGAGATGGCTTGACAAGTGTCACATTGGGGAGGCTGAGTACACAGAAAGATCCTCACAAAAAGACTTGTATTTGCATTTGAGATGATAGCTTACAGGGAGATACAGATGTGAAAAGGAAGAGCAATACAGCCAAGGCTTTGGGAAGACTGCCATGACCTTGTCTCTCCAGTGCTGGAAGGGTGAGGTAAGAGTAACCCTTAGCCTACGCTTGAGATGATGGCCAGCATCTGGTTCTCTGGCTTCTTATACCCATATTGTGCTGCTGCTTTGTCTTCCCAGGTTAAGGACTCCTCCTGGGCTCCAGAGTACAGGTGTGACAGTTGGCTCAGGACAGGGAAGATTATCAGGGTGTGAAATTCAAGACTGAGAGCTTTAAAGTAGGGAAGGCCTTAAAGAGACATGGAACAAAGTCAGAAAAGAACTAGAGAAATTTTCAAGAACTTCAAAAGACAAACATAGAACGCTGTGGTAACAGTGAAGTCAAGTGAGTTGCAAGAGTAAAGTGTCCTCTTAAAAATCAGTGACGCCTAACAAGAATACAGAAAGCTTATATCAAAGTGCTGGGGAAAGTAGAAAGTAACTACCAGTTTTGAAATATCTAATATAAACATA
Organism: Myodes glareolus; assembly: GCF_982192425.1. Classification (NCBI taxonomy): domain Eukaryota; kingdom Metazoa; phylum Chordata; class Mammalia; order Rodentia; family Cricetidae; genus Myodes; species Myodes glareolus. The sequence goes on along the minus strand of NC_142047.1, from coordinate 4,572,192 downwards.
AGTTGATAACCTTCTTAAATCATATTATCTACTAAGATACAATAGACTTATGAAGTAGATGTTATCATTTACTTGTTATACATAAAGAGGCTATATTTGAAGAGGTATAAGACCCTGGCCAAGGTCACATGGATAATTAAACTGTGACTAAAACCTGGTGTGCCTTTTGTGAAGTTTGAGTTTTAGTATCAATATCAGTATTGTTGTACTTAATGTTTATGTATCTTCATTATACCTCCTTGAAAGCTTAGTCCTTTTTTCCACTGTTTCTCTGATCTTCACACCTTGTGCACATAGTAGGTGTGCAATAGTGATAGGTACCTTTGCATATCGTAGGTGTGCAGTGGTGGTAGGTAGAAAGTCTGAGATGTGGAACGAAAAGAGCAGGCCATTGAATGGATTGCTAGATGTGTCCTTCCTGAAGTCAGATTGCAGAGGATTTACCTCTGACTTAAAATTGTTTTCTGCTCCCTCTCTCAGATAGTCGGGGCATCTCCAGATTGCCCTTTCCAGTCATCTGACTGGTCTAGGAATTATGATGTGGTCCTGAAAGCCATAATTATCCAGTAGAACATTCTACATCTGTCATAGTTTTTGACTCAGTGGCTCTTATTTCCTGAAAGTGCTATCTTTCTAACCAAGGTTTCATTTGAACATTTCTCAGTGCTCTGTGAGAACAGCTTGGGAAGGAGAAACCTCAAGAAGTGTTGAGTGTGAGGATTTAGCTTACTCTGAATATCGTATTTGATTTTCCACTCCCTGTCATCTGAAAAAGGGATTACCTACAGACTGAAGATAAACACGGTGGGGAAGGACTGCAGATCCTTGGATAAATATAATATTCAAAGGACTGAACAGCCAACTCGGTGATCAGATGCCCATCCACCAATTAGATGGATTTTCTAGGTGTGTGAATGTTTGGGGTGTGTTTACAATAAGAGACGTGGATAAGAAAGAATGTGTACAATAAATTTCAGCGTTTGAACGTGCCTAGGGACTGCTGGATTCACATTGCCCCAGATGAGCAAATTGAGTTTGCTAACTGACTTCTAGTCACACATCTATGAAGAGGTGAAGTCAGTTTGGACTCCTGTTCCACCCTGTTTATCGTGACTGTAGCAAATGGCCACATCCTACTTCTTCAGTTCCTGCCCTGTGCAATCCCTGGAAGCAAACCACCAAACTTGCCAACTGTTTCTAATCCTGCCATGTGATTCTTATTTTGAGATCTGAACGACAGTGTATATTTGCTGAAGTGCATCTGATGAAATGACCCGAATGGTAATGAGTGTGATTCAGAGCTGGCTTGTTCCAGTGACCTGGGGAATGGCCTGAGCACCTACTCACTAAGTAGGTACTGCATTAGTGGGCAGAACACAGGCCCTGCCTTCCAAAGCTTTAACAACAATTTAATAGACTTTTGTTCTGCCACGTAGAACCTTCAACTTTGTCGTCTACACTCTCAAAACACCAATTTCCTCAACTGCACACTGGGATAATACTGTCTAATAGACTGATAAAAAGAGAAACATCCCAAAGAGTCCTAGACTCCAGTAGTGACCATCCCCAGAATTCTAACCTAAGCTTTGTTTTCACGGAAATGGAATAACAACCTAGTGAGGTTGCATGACATGCTGATTTCCATACAGGTGCAGCAAGGAGCTTTTCCTACTCCTGCCTACTGGGGCTTAAGGTACCCATTTCAGTTTTGCTCCCTAAGATCTTGGGCAATTGCTGCATTCGGTAGTTTTTTTTCTTTGCAATCTCTTGGAAAGTAGAAGCAGATGATTCACCAGGTGTGGAGGGGAGGGTGAACTGAAACTCACACACTAAGTTTGTCATCTCTTTTAATGAGAAGAACTTCAGTGGCCATTTCCTGCATCTTTCCCATTTGCTCATTCAAATAAAACCCTTGTACTGGCTTTGCTAAGAGTGATCTCCTGTTAATTTTAAAAGACGCTTCTGAAGCATTGCATGATTATCTTCTCAAAGCACACGCCTGGCTTCAGAGGCTGTGCATCAGAGAACAAATTCCATACTGTGCCCTCTTCAGCAGGCATGGTGGATTTGCTCCTGTACAAAGGAAGGCAAAGAACTCATGGGGCAGGGGTTCCCATTCAGCGACACACATAATTTCACAGTGGTTTGAATTTAAGGTCAAGTTAAATAAGGTCTAATAAATAGTTGTGGTTTCTCTTACTCTAGTGAAATGTCATTTGGGGAGGGAAAAAAGGAGAAAAATAGAACTATGCCTCTTAAAGGGCTGGACTTGTGTGTTCCTGCCTGGCCAGGTGTAATGGTAAGCAGGATTATCCTCCTCCGTCTTATCTTTCTTTCTTCACCTGTATTCACCGTCTTTTCCCTTGGGAAACCTGAGGAGCCTGTGGAAAATGCAGTGCTCTGGAGCTCACTCAAGCTAAAGGAACCTGCTCTCCTGTGTTAGTACAGAGTGATTCTGAGCAAAGGCATAATTTAAACAAGTTCTTCAGGTAACTTCAAACTTGTCTGTTTATTGTCTCACTCTTGATTTTTGTTTTAAATCTATGGTTCTTTTGCTTAGTCATGAGATCCCTACTTATAGACATCTCGAGATGGAGCCATGTCACCAATGTTTTCTCCACATGATTTTCCTCAAAGGCTCAGTTTTGAGAACCCCCAAACCTTTCTAAGCTACCACCTGATGCCCCAAGTACATCTTGCCTCTCTCCCCTTTTTATAGCTTCTAATTTACTGCCCCGTTTACTTGCATCTGAAATCTCTAGTTCCTAACAGATGGGATTCATGGCTGCTTGGCATATGAAAGGGCACACTGTAAAGAAGCAGGAAGCAACTCAGTGTTGGACATCTGGGTTTCTTTTTGTGATCTAGTCATCAGCTTGCAACTCAAATGATGCCCTTTGTACCTGGCTCTGTGATTCTAATTACAGAGAGGTGAGGACACGCCTTACAAATAAAACAATGGACAAGACTGCCCCCCCACCCCGCTGCTGCCATTCCAATTCACTATCAAGATATAGGAGATGTGAGGGTACACATCCCCTTAACGGTACACATCCCCTTAACACAAAGGGACTCAAATTGGATAATAGTTGGCTCTTTTCCTTCAGTTTGTGACATAGAGATACTTTATTTCTTACCTCTCCTCTCCTTTTTTCTCCCCTCCTCTCCTCTCCTCTCCTCTCATCTCATCTCCCCTCTTTTTCTCTCCCCTCCCCTCATCTCTCTTCTCTTCTCCTTTCCTTTCTTCCCTTCATCTCCCCTCCTCTCTGTTCACCTCCCTTCTTTTCTATCTCTATTCCTCTTCCTCTTCTCCTCTCTTCTCCTCCCTTCTCTCTCTCCTCTCCTCCCATTTTCTCTTTTCATCTCTCTTCTCTCCCTTCTACTTCCATTTCCTCCCCTCCTCTTACCTTTCCTTCTTTCTTTTATATTCTTATTTTAAAAGAAAACAATGTTTAAAAGAACCCAGACAAAACAGCCAATACACAGTACAATTTATATAAAGTAAAAGCATTATTCTCTGATGTAAGAAATTATCAGTTTGGTTGCCCATCATAGTGAATAGACTAGAACAGGCAATATGGGAGCCTTCTAGTGCACAAAATTCTATTTAATTTTAACTATTATTATTTATGGTATTGCATATTGAATACAGAGCTCAAGCATGAAACACAAATACTCTCCCAAATATCCTATTTCTTAGCCTATATTTTGAGCACAATATGCATTCAAATTCTGGATGTCAAAGGACCTGTTTCCTTATGGCTTGAGTATATTTTATAACTTTTAAAAGACTTTATGTCTATGAGTGTATTTCTGCATGTGTGTATATATACCATGTATGTGCAATCCCTAAGAGGTCCAAGAGAGTATTATGTCCCCTGGAGTTGGAGTTACAGAGGGTTGTGAGCTATCATGTGGGTGCTGGGAATTAAATTTAAGTCCTCTGGAAGAACAGTGAGTATTTTTAACTACTGAGCTGCCTCTCCATCCTCTGTAACTATTTTTATATTCAAATAACGGTTTTCAAAATTATATTAAAATTTCTGATCTTCAAAAGACCCTAAGGTAGTGGCAGTGGCAATCTATTTCCTGCTTTATTTTACACACTCACACACACACAGACACACACATATGTGTGTGTACATATACATAGACACACATACATGCACACATGTATATTTATATAAAAATCATATTTATTGAGAGAGAGAGAGTTAGGCATGGGTTGCAAAGTTGAACAACTATAATGTTATATGATTTTCTGGAACAGAGGACAACTCAGGTATGCTCTGAAATGAGGATTCAAGTCAAACCATGTGAAGGATGGAGAAGGGGTACTACTGTGTGAGTCGGAACAAAATGCCCTCAGGAGAATGCAAAGGACTCAGAGGAACATAGGAACCAAGGTGATTTGGCTTCACTGTACTTCAGAGTGGGGGAATGAATAAGTGATGGTACATGAGCATGGTTGGTGAGCTGGGGCCATTTCAGATGCCAGCTTAAGACCAGCTCCCTTAGTAACCAGTCACTGAAGGGTGAGAAATTTATTGGAGAAGGCAGTCTGAAATCCAGTTTGCTTCATAGCCATATAAGAAGTCACAGATGTGCAGCTGTGATGGTGATATGCCCAGACTTTCAGGGTGAAAGCCTGGACTCTGTCAGTCTTAATAAACTAGGCTTTGTCACCCATCCCCAGTATCCTAGTTAAAAAGATAGGCAACAGTGAAAAGCAGATAAAAGAGTTTTTAATGTCACCACTGTAGAGAGGGGAAGAGATAAAAGTGGACAGTAATCCCAAATTCTTTTGGGGAATACTGACCTTTGATCTAAATAGAGAAATAGCAGAGGCGAAAGGTTTTACGTTCATAGATAAGGAGCTGGGTAAAGAGGTAAGAGGTGCACATAATTAAGCAGCCATAGGCAAGGTACAATCCTGTCCATCGTCACAATTCTGCAGCACGGGCAGAAGTCCTTATGCTGAGGGCACACATTGATTCTCAGGAGATTAGTTCTTTGGTTTCCGAGGAAGCCTGGTTTTCATGGATCATCATCCTCATCTGTGCGGTTGTCTGCCCATTCTGTTGTTCTTACATACAAGGTGACTATGGGTTAGGACAAGAACTCTGGGCCTCTAGCCAAAGACAAGAAGACAGAGAGAGACACACAAGTTATAGGCATAAGGTGCCAGACTTTCATCCCATCCTTAATACCCTATGAGCCATAGTGAACAGTAAATGCTTTCTATTAAAAGCAGCTTTTAGGTGACTGGTGGTGTGGTGACGAGAGGTACAGTGGGAAGCAAGGAGGTAGAACTTCCAGGGTATGGTGCGAGCCTCTAAGTGAGAGAGAAGCACAGGCTGGGCAGCTAGGTAGATATTGACCTCTGGAAGGAGGTGGTGAGGTTGATTTGAATACAAAAAGAGTGGAACCCTCCTCACTGCAGTGGACAACAAAGGCAGCTTCCTGCCCTCTCCATGCCTCCCTGAAAGCAAAGAGAATTTCAAAACATCCGAATTAATGAGGAAGTAGAACACTTGTAAATCCACTCAATATGAGGCAAATGTGAACAACTAAACTCAGCATATTCTCCTGTGAAATGGTGCTGACTGGCAGGCATCTCCAACTTCTTATTTGTATGAAGGTATTTCTAAAATCCAGCGGGAAAGGATGGGAGCCGGATCCTCTCTCCTTCTTACTCTGAGATGGCATCTCTCCACCATCTTCTTTGTTATTTGGAATTCAGGCTCATTCTGCATTCCCAGCAGGTTGCTCTTGAACGTTCTGTCCTTTCTGTCCTGCTGCAGTGGGATTCAGCTATATAATGGGTGCCACTGTCCCAGAACTGTACATGTCGCCCTGACTATCCACCAGGGAATCATTGGGAACCGGAACTCCTTATATTTCAAGACCAGATGGCTCCAACACTCTTTCCTCGTCTAATGAAGAACATCGTGGGCACCACCTCATGACAAGACCAAAATTTTATTAGTTCCATATTGTTTTCGCCAGCTTTGTATTAGAAATATCTGAGCCAGATTTATAATAAGAAAGGTTAATTTTGATTTCTGACTCTACAGATTTCAGTCTAAGATTAGGCTACCATATTTCTTCAGACTTTTGTAAAGGTCATGTCATGCTAGGAGCATATGAAAGAACACACTTCTGATATGAGCCCCGGGGTCAGAAGAGGAGACTGCTCTTTTGAGGTCATGCTCCTAATAACTTTAGTCCCCCGCTGGACCTCACCTACGATGGTTCTACCATCGCCATCTCCCAGGCCAAGTCTTTGAACACAGGACCTTCTGGGACATTGAAAACTCAAACCAGTGTGTGTATCTAAGGAGACGACTGAAGAATTTCCTTTCGCCTTGTGTTTGGAAAGTTATCCAGCATGAAAGACAAGTTAATTATTATTCATGCTTTTGTTGATAATTTGAACTGTAAATTTGGGGCAGAGATTACAACTCTGGTTACCTAAAGTTTCTAAGCTACATTTAGTGTGCAATATTTTTCTCCTTCGAGGAACTGACTCAATCATGCGTTCTGCTTAAATTCTGAAGTCTTTTGTCATCACAGAAATATTACATTGTAATGCCATTCTAAAGGAACGCCAATTTTAATGCCAGGAAAAAATAAAGATAACTAAATCAAATAAATATTAGTCACTGAAAACAGGTTATAAAGTTATGTCCAAAATAAAAGACCCAATATGACTGAAGAATTTATGAAATATTTAATTTTCTTTTACCACCCATGTGTGTAAAGTGCCTTCTTAAGTACTGAATGATATCTAAACCAAAAATTTTACAGGTTATTTTTTCTTACACATATCCTACAGTTCATTAATTCTCTTTCTTATCTGTGTATAGAACACCTTTTGTGTTTGTTTGTTTTGTATTGTGTTTCAAGATAAGCTTCTTTGTGTAGCCTGGCTGTCCTGGAACTGGCTCTATAGACCTAGCTGGCCTCAAACTCAGAGATGCACCGCTTCTGCTTTTCTGAGCGCCAGGATTAAAGGTGTGCACCCACTGCTTGGCTGTAGAACACTTCCTAATTCAATCAGCAGAAGGTTTTATTTTACTCACTGTAGTTTTCACTTCTAATATTTATATCTATTGCCTTTTAAATCAACTTTCATTGCTTTTGTCATATAAATTGGATAGTTTCTTTTATTTAATTTGACATTAATATAGTCTTAGGTTGTGCTTTACATGTGGCAAGGTAATAACCATATTTGAAAGCACACGTTGAGACTATTATTTCAAAATAATAGTAAACATTAATGATGTCTACTAGATTAGTGATTTTCTTACCACTGCATACATTAATTAAGCACACATATGTAATTACACTCTAAATATTGGGGATGCAAAGCTGAACAGAGCTTATCTAGCTAAAGAAAATGCCAGTGTTCATGCGTACAATCTGATAAACACTGTTCTAGAATTATGGCAAGGACTTCTGGGAGAACAGGTGATAATAATTATAGCAGTAGTTTATAGATATTTACTTAGTGCCAGGCACTGTGCTAAAAGATTTAATTTTAGTAATAATACTGAGACACAGCCAATACTGAGAGACACATGGTAGCATTCTCAGCTCATAAATGAGAAACTAGGGTCCATCTGTCAAACAGGAGTTGTACCCCTAGTGAGGGATAGAACTGGCTTTTCCATGCATGTGTCTCTTGCTCTAAACCTTTTTATATTTTTAGGAGACAAGGGAGTTCAGGATGGAGCTGCTCTGGTCTAGGATGCGCAGACATCAGCCCCTAAGGGATGCTCAGTGAAGAAGCACCTGGGGGCCTGGAGAAGAACAGTTCACTAGAATGGAGAGTCAGGAAACACTGAGGCAGAATGGGTAAGAGATGAAAGTGAGAAATCATTATCTCCGATGCTGAACAGAAAGTGAATATCACTTGATATAGGAGTGTTCATGGTATATTTGAAGCTAGGCGTAAAGTGCATTATAGACGGATATTTGAACAAGTAAGCAGAAAGTTACAATATTGACCTCGTCTAAGATTTCTTTGCTACTGTTTGCCTCCTGGGGATTTTCAGGTACCGTTGGGTTATTGTCAAGCACACAGGCTCTTTGCCATCCAGATAGTGTTTGCCCTGTAAACATGTGTGGCCCAACTGCACTGTCCTTGCCTCATTGCAAAACATCTGTTTTTCTTTATTACTGAGCTCCACCTCAAACGTTCCAGAAGAAGCATTTTATGATTTGAGGTAGTTGGCTGATGTTTTAAGAAAAACGACGTCCACCTACAAACAGCGCAAGTTCTATGGACTATTTAAAGATTTAGGCAATCAGATTACAAACATGACCATAGTGATGAAAATATGTTTGTAATATCATTTGCAACAGTGCCAATAATCTGTGGAGTTTTATCATCTGTTCCCACATTAATGTTTCAGTATCAAACAGGTAGAGATGTTACATAATGCAGCTCATACAGACAGTCTGCTGTATCTGCGGAATCTTAGTTATTCTTCTTTTCTCCAGTGCTAGGGATTGAACCCATGACCTTGTGAAAGCCAGGAGAATGCTCTTCCAATCAGAAAAAAAAAAATCAACCATCTTTGCTGCATTTTTCTAGTTTGTATGACAAATGATATCTGAGGTATTTTTCCCCAGGCATGTACAATGTTTCCCCAGTGTGCTAATATAACTTGCTAAGCCATAAAGCATTGCCATTTATGGTGGCCCTTTATTGACATAGATTTCTCTGTCAGGTACATGTTCTCATTGATTAAGCAGAGGCTGCCCTAGCACTCTGCTTCATCGGAAATCCTTGCGCATGTCAGATCTTGCTCAGGTTTTGTTGACTTGTGTTCTCGGATTGTGCTTTCTATCAGCCCTTTCTTTGGCTTGAGTGTGTGGTAATCACTAAATTCTTGTATTTATTTCCATTTTGCTAGTTAGCCTAGGTTGTTAGTGCAAATTTATATGTCCTGGTTTTTCTAAGTCTTTGCCAATTACTTTGGAACATTGAACACTTAACTGTGCTTGCTCTGGGGTACTAGCAATGAAACAGTAATTAACTTCAGATAGCTGTCGCCTCTCCTTAAAAGCTAGAAAATGGGATTATACTTCAATAAGCAGGTTTAAAGCAACATAATAGCAACTCTTTTGATAACAAGTTTTACTCATCATTAACATACAATTTGTTTTTTCAAACATTACTTAAACTCTACACAATTGAAAACACACCAAATTATCATTTGTCGGACTTAACAGTGGTAACGGATGGGCTCAGGCTTGGGATAACACTGCTTGGGAAGTTATATGAATCACAAAATGTCTGTCTTGATCAAGTCTGAATAATTTGATTTGCTTCTGCTGTAGTTACAAAGTGGATTGAATTTTCTTTTCTAATTATACATTTTATCTTTAAAATCCACTTATGACTATTGAAGAACAGACAGAATACGTCTTGAGAAATGTCGGAAAATTAGTCTCTTTCATCCTTTCCACCATTTGGTCATTTTCCTGAGGAGCTGGGATTATTCTAAAAGTGTTTCAAAAGCTAAAGTGAATTTCAGATACTCAGAAACAATCAACATTTGCTGAGTGACTACTGCCACATAGGTCAGGATGCTAAGGGCATCCTGACAGGGCAGGCACTAAATGACAGAATTACCTATGGTAACAAACATTTGGTAGACATGTGTGCACATGTATGTTGTATATACATATATAGTGGGGCACACATAGATTGCATTTTGTGATAATTTCCTATTCATTATGTTTACATAAACTGATGTGGGTCAAATACCTTAGACATATGAAATGCAAAGACTAAAGTGGAAAGGGCTTGTGTGTACGTGTGTGTGGTTTATGTGGTGTGTGTGTATGTGAGTGTGTGGTGTGTGTGGTGTGTGTGTGTAAGTGTGTGGTATGTGAGTGTGTGTAGTGTATGAGTGTGTGTGTGGTGTGTGGGTATGTGTGGTGAGTGTGTGTGAATATGCATGTGTGTGTGAATGTGTGTGATGTATGTGTGAGTATATGGGGTATGTGAGTGTCTGGTGTGTGTGTGGTGTGTATGAGAGTGTGGTGTGTGTGGTGTGTGTGTGGTGTATGGTGTGTGTATGTGTGTGTGTGTGTGTGTGTGTGTGTGTGTATTTCCTTCAGATGCTTGTTTAGGGCACACATTCAAAAGCAGACCAACTGCTTAAGGTAGAAACTTCTGAAAGTGACACGGGTAGAGACTGTCTGGCTCTGTACCCACAGAAACAGCAACCCTTTGAAATGTCAATGCATTACAAATTTTAGTATGTAATTTTTATCTAAAAAAGTTTATAAAAGAGGCTATATTTTTACCATCTAGATTTCATAAACAGGTATTTCTGTGTGTATGTGCATGCATATAGGACTGTGTACGTGTGTGTGTGTGTGTGTGTGTGTGTGTGTGTGTGTGTGTGTGCACACACAGGTAGGTATGGGACCCAGAGGTCAACAGTAGATGTTTTTTTAAATCGTTCTTCACTTCTCTTTACAAGACTCATTGAATCTGGACCTTACTAATTCTGTTGCACCAGCTGGTCAGAAAGCCCCCAGGGCTTAGCTGGACTCTGCCTTCCCAGGTCTGGTGTGAATACATGCTACTATACCTGGCATTTATGTGGGTGCTAGGGATCAAACTATAGCCCTCTATGCTTGCTCTAAAAACACTTTTCTAACTGAGCCATTTCCCTAGCTCCTAAACTAGATATTTCATGAAGTATTTTGATGAACAACCTTCTTAAAAGTTTCCTACTGGGGTGAAGTCCATCAGTGTCATTTCCTTGTCTCATCGTGTTCTCCTTTAAATTCAGAGTCTCTGGGCAATGGGACCTGTGGGACCCGAGAGGAAGAAGTGCCTTGCATCAGACTCCATATTCTTCTGCATAGCTTTCTGCCAGGCTCTCCTATGTGGCCTTATGTGGCTTGGAATTCACTATGTAGATGAAGCTGGCCTCAAACTCATAAAGATCTTTTTGCCTTTGCCTCCCAAATGCTGAAGTTAAAGCCATATGGAAATATTTTTAAATTTATTTATCCAAAACCTAAGATATTTATTTATACTTTTTTATTGGAAGATAATAAGTTTCTTGAATATCTCTATTCCTTTGTTTCATTTTTAGAGATTCCCAGTTTCTCCCAGAAATCTGAATGTGGCTGACAAAGCACCAAGCACATTTCTAGTAGACATTTCAATCTCAGCACATAAGCTCCAGGTCACATGCCCAACCACTCTTCTCTCTGGCTGCTTAGTTTTCCTTCAACTCCTTCAGCACCAATTGTTGGGTCTACCACTCTTCCAGGTACTCTGATGCAAACCTTGGAGCAAATTCTATATTGTTTGGCTCCTCTTTATGTTGGTTTACCCTCTAAGCATTTTTCTCTACTCTACTATTTTGTCCGTAGTTTGTTTTCATCTTCTAGTATACAATATTCTCTGCTCACTTAGAAGGTCTATTATTATCTGTTGTCTGCTGTCTCAAAATAAGAACGTAGGATTCTCCAAGACACAAAGGTAAAGTGTCTAAAGTGATTTTTCAAGGGAAATATTTTTGAGTAAATGATGATGCAAGGCTATGGAAAAGTTCTTAGAAATCCTGATTTTGGTATGCTTATTGTTTAGACTAAAGTATCTTATATCAATATTAAAGGACTTTTGCCGATAATCCAGTCAAGACTAGTCCAAGTTTATTCTTATTTACCTTTGCAAGTAAGACTGAGCTGGGTTAGGTTGGTTTCCAGAGACAACATGTCAATGAAATAAATTGTAAGGACTAGAAAAATACTTACAAGTTTGATTTTTATCTTCTAGACTGAGTCTTGGATGTGAAGTACTTGGAAAACTACAACGTGTGTAAAAGACACTCACTATGATCTTAAGATAGATAACAGTGTTGTCTCCTGTAATGTTTCTAATTCAATCTGACCATTTTATTTAGAGATTTTAGCTCTGAGAATACCCTCAGAAAGTATGGATAATTAAATTCTTTCCAACATAACTATAGAAATTAGTATTAGATAGTTTTGAATTTATGCCTTCTACAGGCAGACAATTTTACCGATTTTCTTTAAAATTTTTCTTAAAACACAGGGGAAAGTGTGAAGAAAAGTTGTAAGATATTTATTTTTCTTTTCAGAATATTAAGACAACAATCTTAATGTATACATTTTGTAGATAATTTGGGGGAACTTAAAAGTTGAATTTTTATGTGACCAGTTAACCACATTTTTATCTTAAAGAACACTGGTTTTGTTTTAGTGTGCTTGATTATAATAATCTGAATTTCAGGTTCCTACTTTTAAGTAGTATAAATTCCTTATTTTGTGTTTATTTTGTAGGACCAACACTTCTATTGAAATAATTGAGATGGTTCAGATTTTGGAGCAACTTAATATCTTTTAAACATGTAACTTCTGATTCTCTGTGCTATTGTAAACCACACAACGACCATACAACTTCAGAACTAGAGGCAACTTAAAGATTTCCTACTCTAAAACAAAGATATTTGCTAGAATACAAGAGATATGAGTTGGTCTACCAATTACTGTCCATCTCTCAGAGCTGAACTCAGTGGTAAAGTCCACCTGTGCAGATTTGACTCTATATACAATGCAGTTTGCCTTCTTATTTCAATTTACTTTTATTATTAATATTATTCTTGGAATATAAGTTCTGCCATATTGAACATGTTTTCTTTTGATATTTAAGAAGGAATAATACACTTAAAATAATCTTTACAAACATTTATTCTTACTTTGATCCCTTTTGTAAAATAGTCTTTACATATGCCAACTTTTTTCTTCATATATTAAAACCAAAGTCTCAAGAATTGGAGATATCTAATATTTTGTTGTTCATTTCCCACTAGTGATCTTACATTAAATTCCTTTCTTTAAATATTATGGTGGAATATTTGGCCTACTTTTCCATTTCTATCTTTTTGATAATGACTGCAGAATTTCAAGACAGAGGAGACTTAACCTATAGTTAAGTGCTCTGATTGTTTGTCACCTGAAGCAGTTGACTGTTGTGGCTCTCACTTTCTTCTCTGTTTGTACAATGAGAGTTTTCTTTGATTATGTAGAAATACTTCCTACAAGGATGTAATTTGTATCTAAGGGCTCTCACATTTAAGATGCCAGTAGTGGAACATTTATCAATGCTAATCAATATAGGTAAAATCTGAAGACTTATCCAGACATAAATATGGGAAAAGAAACCTTCAGAGTGATTAGGAGAGAGGAAAGGGACCATCAGAGAAAAGAAAGAAGGAAGGAATGATCTGAATAGGACAGGGTCTTCTATATCCTGAAGTATGATAGAGAGACGAAAAACATACAAAATGGCCAACATTTTCTGTTGCTCATGTGATCAATAGTGAAACTAGCCTTCCTGAAAAGCAAGAGGAACGAAGCCCATCACCTCAGGAGCAGTGCCTTTGTAGAAGCCCCACAGTACTGGAGAGGAGAGAGAGTACTTACCTGGAATTAAGTCCAATCTTATTTCAGAACTGAGGGTGAAATTCCTCCACAAATATATCTTCAGGAAAGAACTCCTTTCAACCAGAATGTGTCTTGTAGAGGGAGTCGTGGATGATAAATGACCTGAAGAAATATAGGAAATGTCAAACCTAAATAGGGAAGCAAACATAATTTAATACCCAGTAGGCAAGAATTAGGAAGGCCATGATATCAGCCCCCCAACTCACTTTCCTTGGCTTGTTTCTCTCTACAAAGTTTCTAGAACCTATGAAAGCAGTGTCACCATTTGAAAACCAAACATTCAAATAAAAATCAGGAGTACATTTCAAGTTTAAACCGTGACAGTCATGTGAATAGTGTAATGTCCTTCTTGTCTTCCTAGAATTTTGCATTTTCAGTCCTTAAAACAGTAGTTGGAGATTAGGGAGTATTGAGTGTTCCTTAAATTAGGTCAATAAATACTTTAGTGGTGGCATATATAGGCATATATATGATGTTTATTGCTATAATTTGGATATAAAGTGTTCCATGGCCCATATGGTAATGCTTTCGCTTGACAATGTCAAGAGGTGTTGTGAGCCTTAAGATGTGGGGTAGGAGGGGTCTTCAAATCCTGCAGAACATGCCCCTGAAGGTATATAAAGCTGTCTGATAATTTTAACACGCACAGGTTTCCCCCAGCGTAGAGTAACAGAATACTTCATTTTAATTTACAACACGAGTAAATAATTATCTTGATTTGCGGCCTACAGGATATGATGGGAAATATATATTTGTACATATATAATACATATTTATGGAATAATGCATGTTCACTTTTGTTTTAGAGACTTTTCAAGATAACATTATATAAAATATTGAAAATAGAAGCTTGAGATTCTACATATCTGTGACTAGATTATTATCAAAGCTTTCATTTGCATTATAAAAAATAAATTTATTTCTAACACATGCATAAGAATTATATATATTTCTATACTTTTACCTCATGCATATTTATTCTAATTTTATGGGCTGAAATGTGTGTAATCTTTTATGTGTTAGATAAATGTAAATTCAAATAAAAACCAATAATATATTCCATGAACCTGTATAATTGTATGTATTTCTTAAAAATACACTTAAATACAAAAATAAAACTGAAGCATTTATTTAAAATATTTTCCCTAAAACAACATACACCTATGTGTTGTAGGAGGGCTATTTGTTTGTTCCCAGCAGCTCAGCCCAAAAATAATCACACAGAAACAGTATTATTTGCAATACTGTTTGGCCAATAGCTTAAGTGTATTTCTGGCTAACTCATATCTTAAATTAATCCATCTCCACTAATCTGTGTATCCCCGCTAGGCTGTGGCTTACCGGATTCTGTCTGGTGTCTGTCTCTGGTGGGGCTACATGGCTTCTCTCTGACTCTGTCCTCTCACTCCCAGCATTCAGCTTAGTTTTGCCCACCTAACTCTGTTCTGCTCTGCTCTGCTTGTCTGTTTAAATAAAAAGGAAGGTTTTAACTTTAACATAGTAAAATTACATATAACAAAACAGGTATCAAGCAAGAATTACAGTTACAATGTTTATATCTACTTTATCTTTTATCTTAACTAAGGAAATCTATAACTATATATTCTTCAACTCCATCAAAGACTCCAGAAGGATATAATATTACCTAAGTAAAGTATGACTTTAAAGATACAATACACAATTTTTTAATTTAATATTATATATTTAGTAGTTTAATTCTTGTTAATTAGTGAAAAAAATCTTTGCTTGTAGATAGATGATATCAAATATGTACTTTAAAAAGTTTACATCTATAGATACACTTTAAAAACCATAAAACTATTCATTTATCAATGAATTTCTCATAATAAACTATCATTTCTCTTAAAATAAATTACTTTAAAATGAAAAAAATATGATTATCTTCCACAGAAAATATTTCTGGTTTTAGACTATCAATCATCTTTGTAATGTATGGGTTTATTTTTATTGTTCCCTCCTTTGGACAGGAACATAAATGACATTTTGGGAAATACAAGATTGAATCTGGGTGTCTGGGTCACTGTGTTTGTGTTAGCTACTACTGGAGGCTGGATAGGAGCCCCAGGGCAGGTTTAGGCCCTAGGAGCAGCTTCTGAGGGATGAGCTCGCCCATCAAATGCATGAGCCATAAAATGTGGCTCTGTAGAACACAGTGTTCCTGATGACAGCAGTAAATCTGTTTCAAATAAAATGAACTGTTTGCTTACACTTTCCTGTGTTCTACCAGACCTTTGATGCGGCAAACCAACTCAATATAGAAATTAGGGAGCCCTTAGGCTGCAGGACGGATACACTCAAAGTACAGATTGTTGTGTCAAAATTGCATTTAGTCACATATGACACCACGCTCTTGTGAAGTATTTGGCGTGCTGCTTTTGAGAACTTTCTATTTGGAGAGAATTGCTCCTTCTATTATTGTTCCATCATAATTTACCAATTATATTCTTTCAACATAGAATACCACTTTCCTGAAAAGATGCTTCTATCTTCATCCCTGTGATAAATCTATGCTCTTTTAATTTAATTTCTTTCAATAAAATTATACAAGGAAAAATATGCTTAGAATCCCAAGAAAGTAAGCCTATACATTTTTCTTTTATTTTTACATCAGTGCTTTTTTGTGCTATCCTGTCTCCAGTGAAGATTACTTCAAATAAAGCTGTCTGATAGAGAGACACGGTTGCTAGGGAGCTAGGCACGATGGTGTATGTTGCCAGGGAGGAAAGAGGTAAGTCCCTGATTATAGAAGAAAACCATTTTTCATTCTCCTTGAAAGCAAATCTTCTTTATATACAGATGACAAGTTCACTAACTCGCTGGGAGTAAAGTTTCAGAGAGAAATATGGAATTTTAATATGTTTCCCTGGGGTGAAGTAAACCTAACGATGTTTCCTCAGGTTGAGGGAGTGGGGTTTATGACCACCTATATCTTATTCCGTGGTGGGAAATCTTTCCAAAAGAGCAATCTAGGCAAATTTCTGGCTAGTGAACCTGGACATGCTCTCTAAGAGCTTGACTTTGTCACCAGGGTGGGGTAAGTATAATCTTTGCAAATATTCTTTCTACTTTCTCGTTTAGTTGTGCCAGTAAATAAATGCTTATCAGATTTTTTAAAGTGCATTTTCTTATTTAATCTCATAACCTGTTGCAAGATGTTATCATTTCAGTAAACACAAGGAACAATTGCAGTCAGTGGAGACAGTAAGACTGGAATGTCAATCAGTGTCACTACCTTCCCTCTGCTTACACACCTCCAGTAATTCCGTTGGTACTGAGGAGTCAGTTAAATCCACAGACACCCCAGTTTCATATAAACAAGAATATAAGTGCTTTTTCTTTTTAACAATTATTTTTGGGAAAAATAAATAAATGCTAAAGTTCAATGAAATAATATTAGAGATTTTTCTGGTTCTTAAAAACCAAAATGTGTTAAACAGCACTTAGGGTTAGTTTTAGAAAACTTACTGCCTTGTTGTTGGCCTCCCATTGGAGTGTGGGCAGTCTCAACAATACGGATTAGTTGAAAAGAACTTGCCCACAAGATACCAAGTGTGAATTACTTCCCAACAAGAACAAGACAGTGGTTACAAAGGACTCTTTGCAATGCAGTGGAAATATTGCCAGATTATAAAAGAAAAGCATTTTCAGAACTGCCCCATAAATATTTCAGATTGGCAAACAGACAACCCTACTAGTCATGTGTTTAGATGACTTCAACCTCTTCCGCCTTAGAATTCTTTAGAGGAATCTCAAGACTGACAGCGTCTGTCACTTCTAAGATAAAGGAGCGTTCCTTGCTGAAATCCTCACATAATTGAGCTTAAACAAGCATGCATGGCATTGACCTGTACCTGTAAAGGAAAGGTTTCTTATGTTTTATTTCATATGGAAAGAAGGTACCAGCCATGCTGAAGAAGTCCCTGAAAACCTATTGACTGGAGAAACCACATTTTGTAAGCTAGAATACTTTTTAGAAGACAAAAGTGAATTTTTGATTGAGACAAGGTCTTATTCTGTAGTCAGGTTAGCCTGGAAATCACAGTGCAGCTCTGGTTGGCCTTGAACCACTGGCATTCTATTACCTCTGCCTTGCAAGTGCTGGTTTTGTAGTCATGAGCCAGTGTGCCTGCCTTCAAGGTGAATTCATCACAAGAAAGAGAAAATAAGATCTATTACCCACCTGAATGGAGCCCAGTGAGATGATCATGATGCATGCTTTTCTAGTACTAACTAGATAATTTTATGGTATTTTATGGTAGCCGGTCAGTGGAGCAAAGGTTATTTAATGCTCATGAATAAGACTATTGTACCTGGGAGTGGAATCGAGAACATTTTTCAGCCTATTTTTATACTGCCTTCTATAAATCCAATGTAGTATGATCCCAGAAGCTAGCTAGGATCAGGTCTGCTGAGTACTTGAGTGTCTTCTTAAAAAAGAAAGCAAAGGTTTGATCCATTCCTTGGGGACAATTTTGGGTGATCACTGTAAGAGACAGAACATTTGATTGGCTAAACTGGGAAGGTCTACCAAATGCCACCCTACTTTAATTGTGATTGCTTAGCGACATGGTGTTTAGGGATTACTGCCTTAATGGCTCCCCATGAATTCGATGCTGCCAACTTCTTATCTCACAGGAGGGTGTGGTCAAGCCTTTAACTGACTCCTACTTCAGGGCTGTGACACTACAGCATCAACCCAGCAGTAGAACTGAACCTTGAACATGGCCAGAGATAAGAGATTTATTTGAAAGACAAAACGCCTTTCTTAAACTCACAGGTGCTTGTAAAACATGGAGTGAAGTGTAGTGGCTTGTGCTTGAAGCACAGAAAGAACAAGGGAGCAGGCATTCTTTCATACTCTTTGTGATTTTTATGACAACTTTCCAGGAAAAACATTATCAGAAATTGTTGTAGGACACCTCGTTTATGCAAATTGTTCAGGGAAATAGCAACATGAAAATCACCATTAAGATTGTATTGCTTGGCATGTGCGATGGCTCAGAGTGAGTAAAGCACTTGCTGCCAAGGATGATGGTCTCAACTTGGTCTCCGAGACCCCCATGGTGCAAGAAGAGAATTGACTGTCTTAAGTTGTCCTCTCTGGACTCACATGTGTGCCTTGCCATAATAAACACACAAACAGATAAATAATAGCTGTTCCCTGCAGAACAGGGAGGACACACTCAGTTTGGTCCCAAGATCACTATGAAGTCCTTATTTAGTTCTGAAATTGCACATGTGACTAGTATTAGCTGTGCTGAAAAAAAAATTAGTACAAAAAAGAACATTTACTAGCGACAGCATAGCTACTGAAACAGAATCCATAAAAACAAAAACCTGACGTTGACTGTCATGTCTGACTGTATTACCTACTCTGTGCATGGTTTATCACAGCAAGACCCAAGACACCTGTACATGTATAAGCTATTAACCACCAGAAATAAGAACACTGTTTCACAAATATTTCAAGTGAATCTGCTCTGTGGACACACACAGACGATTATTGCTTCGTTTGTCTCTTCTCTTTTAATAGGAAGTAGCTGCAATGGTTCAACATTCCTTGACTAGAATAAGTGAAGGTCTGTTTGCCTTGCATGACATTAAATTAAATCTGTCTAAGAGATAAACAACTTAAACTTTAATGGCTCACATTCAAGAGAGCTTCTGTGCTAATATTTAAATAATACATCTATCTTTCAAAGTCTGATTTAATATTTTTGACTCTTTAGTTTTAGGCGTTTGCAGAAGGCTGTAATGTAGTCTTCAGGACCGTGAGGTGGCTCAGTGGGTAAACACGCTTGAAACCTGATGCTCCCTAGGACCCACATAAGGAAGGAGAGGACCAGCCCTGGAAAAGTTGTCCTCCACAAGATGTCCTGATTAACTTGGGAGCGTGGGAAACATGGGAGAGGATAGATGGGGAGGGGAGGAGAGGGGAAGGGATGGGAATGGAGAAAAAATACATAGCTCAATAAAAACAATTAAAAAAAAAGTTGTCCTCTGACCTTGGAATACATGTTACCCACCCTACCCCAAAATACATACATAAATAAATAATAATATTTTAAATTAATCCTTCTCTTTACCAGGAAAGTAAAAGTATTTTTAAATTCCTGTTTACCTGAAAGAACAACAATATAAAAATATTACTGAGATGCTTCTCTTGAAAAGATCACAGAGATGCCCCGCAAGGCAGAGCTCCCCATAGTAGCCTTCCTGTAGCTCTGGTGGAACTGCAGTATCACATGTGTGTCTCAGAACAGCTCTGCTCTCTGTCATTCCACCTGCTGGAGTGCTCATGTCCACATGGAGGAAGGCCAGGCAACCCCTGGCAGAAGCTATGTGAACACAGAGTTCACCTTCATTTCATGTATCAAATGAACTGAATGTATTTTCTTTTTTCAAAAATTATCCTATCTTTTGGCATATATTTTATACTATCACCTTTTGGAGAGAGTTTATATAATACACATATTATGCATATATAGTATATAAAGTTTATAGGTAATATCTGTCATTTTATTATTTCTGTTATATATACATGTTATAGAGAAAAAGGGCTCAGCATGGCATGGGCATGTGCTGCCCGAGAGACGGAATTGGAGCCTTGGAACATTCCCCATAACCTCGTATGGAAGAGAGAACCAATTTCTACAAGTCCTCCTATATCCGAAGTGGAATCTTGTTATATACACAATAAATACATACAATTTGAAAATCGGAAAAGTCCAGCTGGGTGTGGTGGTGCACGCCTTTAATCCCAGCACTCGCGAGGCAGAGGCAGGCCCTGTGATCTTGAGACCAGCCTGGTCTACAAAGTGAGTTGCTTGATAGCCAGAACTGTCACACATAGAAACCCTGCTTCAAAAAACCACATAAATAAAGAAATAATAAAATGGAAAGTTATATAAACATGTGTATATGTTTATAAATTTACATCTCATAAATCAACCTCGGCCCATGAGATAAGATAGTATAAGAAAAAAATTTTTGGAATCTCACAACTAATCCTCCATTTTCTTGAGTAAGATTCTAAATTTTTAGAAACTTCAGGTTCATTTGTAAAGTGGAGCCAGTCATATCTGCTTTTTGGATTGTTATGAAGATAAAATCAATATGCCATGTGAGCATCTTGACAGACTGTAGAGAAGAGCCACTTTCTCTCCTTTCTGTTGTTGACTACACTAGCTGGACAAAACTAACCCTTCTAATCAGACCAAGGGAAACGATAAGACTGTACTTTACATCCCAGATTGTGTAGGACAATCAGATGGAATAAGATTTATCTACTAGAGATAATGGTAATATTATTTCTTTTGTTTCACAAAAGCAACACAGGTATATTCTTTAAAAGTTCATCAAAACCACTGGGGAGTATGACAAATTATTATCATGAATTATCATGAGTTAAAGTCTTATTTCAATACTTTTTTTGTGTGTTTTGCTTTTTTTTTGAGACAGGGTTTCTCTGTGTAGCTTTGGAGCCTGTACTGGAACTCACTCTGTAGATCAGGCTGGTCTTGAACTCACAGAGATCCGCCTGCCTCTGCCTCCCAGGTGCTGGGATTAAAGGCGTGTGCACCACCACCCGGCCTTGTTTCAAACATTTAAGAAATGGTTTATTTTACTCTATCTTATGTATGAACGCCTGCATGTATCTATGTGCCTCTTGTGTGTGTCCAGTGTCCTCAGATGCCAGAAGATGCCCAGTCACCTGTAACTGGAGTTGCAGACGTTGGGAGCTGTCATGTAGGTGTTGGGAACTGAATCTGTGCAAAAACTGTGAGTGGTCTTAATTTTGGATACATCACTCTAGTCCCCCTTTCAAGATTTTGGTATGGTCTAAATATTCTTTTTGCCATATAAATATTGAGCTCAAAATTATATGAAAATGATTTCAAGGTGAGTTTTAATACAACACAAATTTCAGCCAGATCAGTTCACATCTATCTTACTAAGGTTTCCTTGAGAGCAGACATCGCAGCATCTCTAGGTGATACCCACCACAATTCTTTCCTTCCTTCTGCTTACACACTGCTGGTTGCACCAAGAGGTGCAGTCTAATCACCTGGATGAGCGCCACCAATGCGATGCTGGGATTCTCATAACCTGACTCCAAGGCCAGGATTTGAGAAGTTTCATAGCTCTTCTGCTGACACGTTGGGGTATTTACTCTAAAACTGCATTTACTGTGAGAAATCCAAGCTCAGAGAGAAGTCACATGGGACTTATTTGACAGTTTCAACTGAGCCCCAGTTGGTAGCAATTATTAACTGCCACCCCCATGAGAAGAGCCATTTGGGTAAGCAAACCAGTTAGGCTTTCACGTGTTTCGAGCTTCAGATGCTAGCACTTCAGAAACCCTAAGTTAGAACCAGACACCCCACAGAGCAGCAGGAAATAATATCAAATGGGTGTGTTAAGCCCCCAACTCTTAGATAAATTTATTATGGATAACAGAATGGTATTTCAAATTAATTACAGAGCGACTTTAGAAAAACATCTTCACACAGAGATGGGTATCTACTGTATTAAACTTCCAAACATTAAGCAATCTGTGCTATCCTGGTCCCCAAATCCTGCTATAATTTCAGTTCTATCAGGCTTTAGAAAACCATGAGTGTGAGGTGTGAGATTTGGGGGAGAATATTGAAAGATAGCATTTTAGAACTCTAAGCTTCACATGCAAGCCTCCATTCATTTAAATATTGATTACGTACATATGCAAAGCAATGTGCCAGGTGCTGTGGGGGATAAAGCCTGAGTCAGAATGCTGTGCTGATATTAGCATTTTGGAAGCCCCTTCTTTTTCCTCCTGAATATAAGACATGATGTTCAGCTTTCCTGCCTGTTTTCCTTTGACTTTCTCCTCAGTTTTCTTTCTTTTATTTCTTTCTTTGTTTCTCTTTCTCTCTCTCTTTTTCTTTTGTGACCATTTTTTTTCCATGATTTTAGTTTTACTGTTTAAAAATGAACGAGAAAATAATCAAAAGGAAAACAGTACCACACAAAATAAAGCGGCAACCTTGGGACAGGTGATGTGAGGCCTGGGATTCTACTGATTTAAAAAAGTGGTTTTCTGATCAAAGTTTTTTTTTTCATCTTGTAAATATTGCTTTTCCTGTGAAAATTTTGTTCAAATCTAGTATAAATGGCAAACGAATCATAGAATTTTTATACATCCTAAATGTTAAAGATGTAATAAACTAACTTCTAGGTACTTTTTAAGAATTGTCAGTTGGACCGGAGAGAGGACCCAGGGGTGGAAGTCCCTCAGCAGCTCCCAGGCTCTTTAGCTCCAGCTGCACAGGGAGCTGCCTCCTTTGCACTCCACGACATATGCACACACATGCGCGTCCCTTACTCCCCCCCCCACAAAACACTCGATTAAAGTAAATCTTTAACAAAAAGAATTGCAACTATCTATTATTATAATTAACTAAATGAATTTATTCACATCCTAACTGAAGCTCCACCCTACCTCCCCAAATCCACTCCTCCTCTATTTCTGCTCAGAAAGTGGCAGGCCTCCCATGGGTGTCAACAAAGCATTGAATATCAAGTTGAGGTTTGACTAAGCTCTTTCCCTTGTATTAAGGCTGGGCAAGGCGACTTGAGGGATTGGGTTGGGGGCTGGGAAGAGGGGAAGGAAGAATTGTGACTTGAAAGCAAGAGTTTTGAAGGGGGAAAGTTAACTCTACCACTCCACCACTGGCTGTAGCAACTATTACCTTTTGCCCCAAGGTAATCAGCAAAACATTGCAAGTCTGAATTCATTATCAATAAGTCAGTGCACGCCAATATCAATACTCAAAAGCCTTTGTCCTTTAAAGTTTTCATGTAAAGAAAAGTTTGACACAGCTTTACTTAGATCCCACAGTTTACTTTTAGAACACTTTTAAAATTATTACGCTTATTTATTCTTTTTTATTGTTTTTATTGAGTTATACATTTTTCTCCACTCTCCTCCCTTTCTCCCCTTTCACCTTCTGCCATTTAAAATGTGTGCTTAAAATTTAAAATAATCTTAAAACACAGTGCTAACTTGATCCACATTTTAAGCACCTGAATGCATGCTATTATTAAGACTTCTGTCATTCATTTCTTGTCTTACCAGCACGGCTCAGGCATTGTCTCAGGCATAGTTCGGACCTTTCCTGCTTCCCCAGAAATAAATCTTGTTGCTCAAGCTTGGAGTGAAAGGGTACTTTAATCTATGCTAATTTGTTATTTCAAATCTTTTATGTCAATTTTGAAATGAAACCCAATATATTTCACCTTAATATCTTAAGTTCCTTCTATCATTTCAAGTTTTCTACTTTGGGGTCTTCGCACATGTGCTCTTGGGAAGTTGGGGGGAGACACTTGCCTTCAGAATTTTACTCACACACTTAGCTGCATTTTACCAGGCCCTGGAATATTTGCAAAAGCTAAGATTTGAGCAAAAGTCTCTAATTCCTCAATGATGTTGAGACACGTTTATAAAATTTGCCTGGCTATAACTCTCGAGTAAGTCCCACCTGAAAGCGACAGACTCAGGGTCTATATTCTCAGATCCCTGGAGTCCCCACTGTTGTCACTGATGAACAGCAGCACCTTGATACCCCACGTGAAATCCTGCATCCTGTGCACTTAGTAGTGAGCTGAGAGTCGCAACAGTAAGTGCAAGAACAGACACAGTTTTCTTAATTAAAAAAAACCACTATAATAATAAAATATGCCCCCATTAAAGTTTGAGGCAATATAGAAATAGCAGTATTTTCCTGGCTGGAATATTTATTTTGCTCTTTTCCGGATTTGCTGCACCCACAGCTATAGCTCTTGACAGACATTGATTCTCTGTTTGATACCCGTTTGCTAGTGTACAGTTAGAAACTCAAATACTTTGTCTCAGTCTGCTTTGGATTTTTGTTGGTATTCTTGGTATATGCATAGCAAGTTGTTCATTTTCCTATAGAAAAATTTTTTGAGAGGAAAATTTCTGATGCTTAGGATAAAAATAAAAATGAAGATGAATTATTTTAAAAAATTCAGAGATGATTTTTCTTTGTTTCTTCCAAGTACCAAGGAAACCATGTCCAGGACCATTTTCCGCCAGATTTATAGAGTGAGGTCCGTTGGTCTACATAAGTGATATGAATTTGAGCCATAAATCTGTTCAAACATTGCTTTATGATTACAGATTCTCAGAGACAATTTATCACATTTGCCCTTAATATCAAGACATGTTTCCTTGTAGCTCCCTGGGTGTGGGAGGTAGGAGGGACAGCTACTTCGGATTCACTTCCACCCAGGACCCCCAGGCTAAGAAGAATTTATTGCAACTTAATTTGAGTGAACTCTGTGCTTCGCTTCTAATCCACGTGGTTTCAAGAGGTGGTGCCAATGAAATCCCGAGGCCTTGGTTCAGAAGGATGTTTCCGTGACAAGAGCAGCACTCATCTTCAGCTCTTTATCATCCTCTCCACTCTTGATTTCTGATTGGCAGCATTTTAGCATTTTGTCTTATCATCAATGTTTATAACGTTACAGTTGTGTATTTAACTCGGTAGTTTTAGTTTTCAGAAGGATTATCAGTCCCTCCAGTTTTTTAGCCATTACAGCCGGAACAGAAATCCCTTCAATAGTGTCTACTCTAACAGAACAACACTTAAATCTTTTGTAGACTTCAGATTTATTATTTTGCTATTAATAATTTGGGGGTTGCATAGTATTTTATATGTCTATTTCACCACTCTAGTTGAATTATAAGCTGCCCAGCTGTGACCTGATTGGCAGCAGAGAAGTAGAATTTGTGTTGTTTGTTTCTAGAAAACGTTGCCGATTTTGTGAATGGATTGCAATGTCTTAGTTCACAGATTCTTTGGATTTTATGTGTCAGTATAACACCACTAACTCACAGGCGGTAAGACACACCCTTTGCATCATTTCCTCATACACATATTAATTTTTTTCTATTGCTGTGACAAAGCAACATGACCAAGGCCATTTAGGAAATAAAGTGTTTAATTTGGCTTATGTTTCTGGAGGGTTCGAGTTCATGATGACCGAGCAAAGGCATGGCAGCAGGAACAGCTAAGAGCTCACATCTTGTTCCACAAGCAGGAGGCAGAGAGCATATTGGGAATGGTACCAGTCTTCTGAAATTTCAAAACTTGCCCTCAGTGACACACCTCCTCTAACAAGGACACACCTCCTAATCCTTCCAAAAGAGTTCCACCCACTGGGGACCACATATTTGAACATATGAGCCAATAGGTGGCATTCTTATTTAAGCAACTGCAACCAGGACTGATCTATATACTTGGAGATGGTATTTGTTACCAAGGTCTTATACTCAAGGGATAGAGATTGGAAACATGTGACTCTCTGAGAATATGTGTGAGGTGGTAATAATGAAGCTGGCTAGCATTGTCTTAATAGCTAGTTTAGGTGTGTTACAACATGAATTTTATCCCACTAAATGACTCCCTAAAACAATTTTTTTTAAAGTATACTGGTTGATTTCTTTTGTAGTAAAGTGTGACTTTTCTTTGTTTCACTAGGGATATAGTAGAAACGCCCTGTGACATTTTCAGACACTTCAGCTGGCTTGCTGTGCAGAAGTATGAAATAGCTACCATGGCACCTCAGAGTCTATGTGAAGACCAAACTCACAGAAGAGTCAAAACCTAAAAATGCTGACACATGGCACTCTCTCGGATTGTTTACGTCTCAAAATTTGCCTAAAGATCAAATAAGCTATGAGTGTATTTAAAACACTGTTCCGAGGTTTCTATTATTCATGTGTGGTCATTATCCTAATGAATCTAGTGAGCAGACAATGAATTCCAGATATTTGACAGTTTAAAAGTTTGCATATGAACATCTAGAATCAATTAAATATGACTTAATGAATCTTATTAAAAATTTTGTCAGTTCTTAGAGAGGCAGCCTCCCACCCTCATGCTCTCTGTCCCTCTTTCTCTGTATGTATGTATGTATGTTGTGTAGGTGGCCACATCCACTGTGTTAATGAGCATGTTGGCTGTATAACATCCAGAAAAAAATTTACTTAATTTCTGCACATCCTTTGGCTCCCATAGTCTTTCCACTCTTTCTTTCATGATGCTCTGTCAGACATGAAAGGGTGACAGATGTAGTCCATGTAGGGCCATGCATCCAATGATTGCTTACTCCCAGCACTTTGACTAATCATGTGTTTCTGCTTTAATCTTCATCAATTTCCAAAAGAGACTTCTCTCATCAAAGCTGAGAGATGCATTATTATGTTTATAAGCTTAAATATTTAGAAATCAGTTTAATTATATGTTCATACCAAATTATCAGATTCCCTGACAGCACCTGTGACCTCATGAGCCATATGCTTTTCTCCATGTCTACAGCACCAGGCTTGTATCCCCTCTCTTGGAACAGGCCTCAAATTGAAACATGGAGTGGTTGGTTGCTCCAAGAACATTAATGCCACTATCGCATCTCTTGACAGGCAGTTCAGTGTTATAGCATAGGGGTTCACAGCTGAACCTTGAAGACTCTTCTCCACTACAGGCCGTTATCACCTTCCAGGACTATGAGTGGGAGTCAGCAGAGAGGCTGCATCGAGCCCACTCAAATGCCATTTCTCTGTGTCCTGCACAAAGTGTGTGATGCCATCAGCAATAAGGCCTATTGTCTGGTGAGCCTCCAAGAACAGTAGCAATAGCCTGTATTGTTTTGAAGTCTCTGAGGGCTACATGGCCAGAACTTAAAAGGGGGTATCCCTCACCTGGCACTAAGATTTTAGTTTGAAGCGTTGTGCCTTCTGTAATCAGGGATACCTATTCACATGCTGAGTAAATCTGTTTGTTTAATCAATTTTAGTTAGTTTATAAAGCAGTGGGTTCATATGTGACAGTTCACTCTCAGCCATTGTTTCCACACTTTCCTGCCCTTGTTAATGTTCCCACCCACATTGCTCCCTGCCACTTTCCTATCATCCTGTTTTACTACACTCTCTCACATCTTCTTCTCCCACCCCAAACCTTTTATGGCTCTTTTCTTGCTTCCTTGTATCTGCAGACACTCCTTCCAACTTAAATACAGAGATAGAAATGTTCAAATCTAGGATCTGCATACAAGTCAGAACATACAGTATTTGTCCTCCTGAACTTGGGTTACCTCATTCAACATAGTATTTTTTTTAGTACTATTTCCCTGAAAATTCCATAATTTTATTTCCCTTTAGTACAGTATAGAATTTCATTGTTTAAATGTACCACATTTTTCTTATCCATTCATCAGCTGAGGGCCATCTAGGCTCATTTTTACTCAGGTGTTGTGACTAGAGAAGTGAGCATAGATGCACAGGTATCTCTGTTGGAGGGTACAGAGTCCTTTGAGTGTATGGTGAGGGGTAGGATGCTTGGGTCACATGACAAACGTCTACACTGATTTCCATAGTGGCTCTACCTGTTTACATTCCCATCAGTAGCATATAAGAGCTCCCCATCCCCCACATCCTTGCCAGTATTTGTCATTTGTTTTATGATAATGTCTATTCTTACTGGAATAGAATGGCATCACAAAGCAGTTTTGATTTGCCTTTCCCTAATGATAAAAATGTCGTCCACTTTAAAGAATATTTATTAGCCATTTTAGTTATATGTTTGAGCACTCTTAATTCCGTAGTCCAATTTTTGACTGGGCTATTTGTTTTCTTGCTGTTTAGGTTTATGTCTAGATATTAAACTTCCATCAGTGGTGTGACATGTTTTCTTCCATTCTAAGGCCTTCTCTTTACTTGATTGTATCCTTTAATGCAAACCAGCTTTTTAAATATCACCAGGGCCCCTTTATTAACTGTTGCCCTTATTTTCACGCCCAGAAAATCCTTAGCCATGCCTCCATCTTGTAGTGTATTGTCTACTGTTTCCTCAAGCAGCTTCAGTAGTTCATCTTACACTGAGATTCTTGATTCATCTGGAGTATCTGCAGGGTTAGACATAAGAATGCAGTTCATTCTTCTTCATGTGGACATCTAGTTTTCCTAGCACCGTTTGTTGAAGATATTGTCTTTTTATCAAATAATTTTTGGTGTCTATGTCAAAAATGGGTTGACTATAATTGCATGAGCTAGGTCTTTTGTTTTGTAGATCTGCGTTTTTTTTTTAAACCAATACTACGTTGTTTTTATTAGTAATAATTTTTATTTTAAGTTGTACACAGTTATGTCTGTATGCCTAGCAGTGTTCCTTTAGCTCAGAACTGCTTTGACTCTCTGGAGTCTGTACTTCCATGTGAATTTTGAGATTTTGTTCCACTCTCTGAAGAACAGCACAGGGAATTTGATGTGGCTGCATCGCACCACGTTCACTTCCACAGCCATTGTCTTCCCAGTTGGCTTGGGTGGACGTCTTCCATCTTCTCATTTTTCCTTCAAGTTTTTCTCTTAACGGTCATTTTTTTTATAAAGTTGAAGTACTGATCAAAGACATTTCTGTACAGTTGATCAACTTTATGATAGTATGAAAAGAAATATGAAGATTTGACCAAATCTCCCAGAACCAAATAGTTACTATGCAATCTAATTATTCCAGTGCTTAAAACTTCTTTGCCTTTCAAGCTATTCTGTAAGATGGTGGACCTATGCCATCTTGTCATCATACAGACCTTTATAAAGACAGGAAAGAACAAGAAAAGATAACCCAAAGACCCAAAGACTTTGATTTACAGCAATTTTATCATACACACACACACACACTCACTGGGGAGGGTGTCACTTAATTGTTAATTATTATTTTAGCAGTTAAAAGGCTGAGGTTGAAATATCATGAGTTTGTCATGAGTTATGCAATGACAAATAAATAAAAATTCCTAAATAATATCAAATTGCAATAACAGTGATTAAGTCACCAGACTGCATGTGCAGACCATCTTTCTAATAAGTTTCTAAGCACCATTTAGCAGAAAATCTGTTGTACAACTCCCTTTACAATGATTTTCTAAAGGCTATGGAAAAATAATGCAACACACCTAAAAATATCCTTATTCATGAAATCTTCTAGAAATATAGAAGTAAGGAGAAGGATCTTTTATTGAACATGGAGTTAGAAGAGTTTCATGCATGGATCTTATTTAATGGTCAAATATTTTGTGTTCATATTATGACCAAGCAGACAAAAGCATTCACTACAACTAGTAGTGCTCTGTACTGTCTGAGATTTCTTCATCAAGTTAATAAACTAAAAAAAAAACACAAAAAAAAACAAATTCCAAGTTTTATAGTGCATGCATTTCACCTAATCCTAATTATGTACTCACATTACACATGAGTTACACAAATATTTTGTAAGGTGTTGTATCTTAATCATTATGGCTGATCTTTATTCTTAAATTGTCTGGATTGAGAGTTACCCAGGAGGCACACTCTGGATGTGTCTGTGACTAATGATAAAAGATACATGCTGAGTACAGGTGGCCCCATTCTGTGGGCTGGGGCCCTAAACTTAATAAGGAGAGATAAGGAGAACTGCTTCAGACTGCTGGAGCTCTACTCTACTGCCTCCTACTCTGCTGAGAAGTGAGCATGCAGCCTCACTCTCCTGCTGCACAGACTCAGGCCACTGCTGTCATCTCTCCTTACTCGCTGAAATGGACTCTTCCCTAAAACCAAGAGGAAAAATAAATTTCCCCAATATTAGCTAGTACATTAAAGTGGATGTAAACTTAAATATTGTTATGTGTTAACAATATAATTTAAATTATAACCATATCATTAATACACACACACACACACACACACACACACACACACACACACGTGTGCACATGCAAAACACTGGGTCAAAGAGAGAAGAATAGAGCAATGGTACTTCAATGTTACTAAAAATAGATTAATATGAACACAAGAATATAATATAGATAATTTTTTAATTTATTTGAAGGTTTTTGTCTGGGGGAAAAACTATTATCTAAAATAAAAAAAAAACACAAGAAATTCAACTTTCAAAAGTCCATTATGTAAATAAATATGTTCAGAATAATAAAAGGCAAATTTAATAGATCAGGATTGGCTGGAATAAATCTATATACCTATTTATGCATGAATGCATACACTAAAACTATCAAAATTTACACTGGTTTCCTTTTCAGGGAGTATCTTTGAAGGAGAAGGAGGGGCCTCTGGGAAGGTGAAAGGTGCCATTTATAACATATTTTCACATTAGTTTCAGTTTGAGGCTATTTCTATGAAAATATCTGCCCACACATGAGGGGTTTATACAATATTCACTCCACCTATTCCAGAAAAGCCCGGCTGAGCATTAGGGATTAAGTATACGATATGTGTAAAATAGATTTCCAAGGAGAAAACAACAGAGAATATTAGCAATTTCATAAAATAAACATATTTGGATTCAATGTAGACAGCAGTTTCACTCGCGGTATGCTCTATTATCTCCCTGGCTGTCAATAGAATTCTCTGAGATAGTGAAGGCTTGATGTAAGATGTTAGATCTTTTTGATTTATGACAGTTTAGATAATCCTAAATAGCTTCAAATAGGAGGAAAAATGTTTTCCCATAATGCTTCATATTCTGCCAGCTCCAAAACTCCTCCAAAAAGGAAAAAAAAAGGGTTCTCATCTATCAGGTACTATGTTCCCATTGAGTTAGGGATTAGAGCCTGCAGGATGCCTTTGCATGGGTCACTGAGATTCCTCTAATGTGTCACCAGTTGATAAAAGCGGATGTTTGAACACATGAGCTGGAACCATAACTTTGTGTGTTTTCTTTTTTTGACACAACTAATTAATGTTACAGAAAGTTAAGACTTCCGCAGGAAAGAACGCAAACGTGAACTGGAAATGATAACGCCCTATGATGCCGTCGGAGCCTCTCACTTTGCTTTGCAAGAAAGGACTTTTTGAACAGGGACAGTGCTATTGGCTGCAGGGAGCAGCCTAGGTCACTCGCTGTTAGAGGAAGCCACGTCCTTACGCTTTAATGTTTGGGGAAAGCAAGCAGATGAGTCCAGAGCATTGCTCCATTTCCTCTAGCTATGGCCGATGGAAACAACTTCATCGTGATTTTCCTTAAGGAAGCTGAACAGACTACTAGCCTTAGTGTGATCTAATTACAGCCGTCAGGGTGCTGGACACCTCACAGTGCCCTTGGAGACAGATTTGAGAGTTGGGTAAAGATTGGACTGTAATGAACAAGTGTTGACCCAGCATCTTGTGGGAATTTAAGCATCTTTGAAAACTGCCATAGGAGAAGCAACCTTGGTTTTTAAGAGAAGATTCCAAGGTGGAAGGAGGTTCACCAAAGGAAAGTTTCAATAAATTGGAGGAAAGCAAAACCTTAACCAGCAGAAACAAATGTCTGGGTAATTTTGTTAAGATAGGGGCTTTAAAGGTGGTGTGTGTAACATAGTAAAATAAAAGTCATATAATAGCTATAAATTGATGATAGATGTAGCTCTTGCTGAAGTATCTTGTGGGTCCATGTTAAATGTCTCATCGAAGTGCATGCAACCTGACCTGGGAATTTCTCGGGCAGCTCAGATAAGAATGTCACAAACCTTAAAACCAAGAGTACTCTTATGGAATAGCCCAAGTTCTCTTCATGAACGAAATACCAGGTTCATAGTGTGTGAACCAGAAAAGAAGGCTCTAATGGAGACTCTTGGCTGCATCTGGCTCATGTCATCACCTCCTCTACCCACCTTGAAGAGCACTGTAGAATAGACAGTATCAGATGGTATCTAAGACACATCAGTGGCAAAAAATCAAACGGCAGGGAAAAAATCTGCCCTGGAGGGCCAGTCCCAGAGGGCCACCTGGAGCCCACCTACATGACAGTGTGAAAGAATGAGACAGATTGAGGTCTGGGAAACCAGACCTAAAAAAGGCCAAACAACGGAGCATTTGCTTCAATGCTGGAAGTTCCACAACAACTTCCAGGTTCACAGCCAAGGTCTATCCCCTTCTGCAGAATGAGCAAAACAACTTTTCACACAGCAGGAGGATAGTGATCTAATATGCCGTTCAACAGGTGACTGCTGAAATCTGGAGACTGAATATGGTTAGAAAACGTCCCTAAAACTTGGTGAAATAAAATGTAAAAATTCACAAAATGTGGGAGAGCCCGGTGCGCGAGCCTGGAGCGAGGTTCGTGGTGGGCAGCGCCGCCTTGTGCCTCATGCCACCTGCACCGCTCACCCCGGTGGGCGGCCGGAGCGCTCGGCTCGCGCTCGCCCCACTCCCGCAGCCAACGGTGGTGCGCCTAGCGGCCATGACCGCCGAAGAGATGAAGGCGACCGAAAACGGGGCGCAGTCGGCGCCCCTGCCTCTTGAAGGAGTGGACATCAGCCCCAAGCAGGACGAGGGCGTGCTCAAGGTCATCAAGAGAGAGGGTACAGGCACAGAGACACCCATGATTGGGGACCGGGTCTTTGTGCACTACACTGGCTGGCTCTTAGATGGCACAAAGTTTGACTCCAGTCTGGATCGCAATGACAAATTCTCCTTTGACTTGGGAAAAGGGGAGGTCATCAAAGCTTGGGATATTGCTGTGGCGACCATGAAAGTGGGGGAAGTATGCCATATCACCTGCAAGCCAGAATATGCCTATGGGTCAGCAGGCAGCCCTCCAAAGATCCCCCCCAACTCCACACTTGTATTTGAGGTGGAGCTGTTTGAGTTCAAAGGAGAAGATCTTACAGTAGTTGAAGATGGCGGAATCATCCGTAGAATACGGACTCGTGGTGAAGGCTACGCCAGGCCCAATGATGGTGCTATGGTAGAAGTGGCACTGGAAGGCTACTGTAATGACCAGCTCTTTGACCAGCGGGAGCTCTGCTTTGAAGTCGGCAAAGGGGAAAGCCTAGATCTGCCCTGTGGGTTGGAGACGGCCATTCAGCGCATGGAGAAAGGAGAACATTCCATTGTATACCTCAAACCTAGCTAGGCTTTTGGCAATGTTGGGAAGGAAAAGTTCCAGATCCCACCACATGCTGAGCTGAGGTATGAAGTACACCTGAAAAGTTTTGAGAAGGCCAAGGAATCTTGGGAGATGAACTCTGAGGAGAAGCTGGAGCAGAGCAACATAGTGAAGGAGAGGGGCACTGTATACTTCAAGGAAGGCAAGTTCAAGCAAGCTTTACTGCAGTACAAGAAGATTGTGTCTTGGCTAGAATACGAGTCTAGCTTTTCTGGTGAGGAAATGCAAAAGGTCCATGCACTCCGACTGGCTTCACACCTCAATCTGGCAATGTGTCACCTGAAACTGCAGGCCTTCTCAGCTGCCATCGAAAGCTGTAACAAGGCCCTGGAGCTGGACAGCAACAACGAGAAGGGCCTGTTCCGCCGGGGAGAGGCACACCTGGCCGTGAATGACTTTGACCTGGCACGAGCTGACTTCCAAAAGGTCCTGCAGCTCTATCCCAGCAACAAAGTCGCCAAGGCCCAGCTGGCTGTGTGCCAGCAGCGGACCCGCAGGCAGCTTGCCCGGGAAAAGAAGCTCTATGCCAACATGTTTGAGAGGCTGGCTGAGGAGGAGCACAAGGCCAAGGCAGAGGTGGCTGGAGACCATCCCATTGTCACTGAGATGAAGGGTGAGCCCAACAATGTGGCAGGGAACCAGTCCCAAGTGGAAGCAGAAGCATAGCCTGCCTCACCGCCTGCCCACCCCAGCGGCTGCCTGTCTCCCTGCTCCCTTCTCTACTCCACCCTGTTAGTTTTGTAAAAACTGAAGATTTTGAGTGAATTAAACCTTTATTTTTCTATCTGTTTGGATGTTGACTTTGGAGGGAAGGGGAGAAGAGCAGGCTGGGGGTGAAATGGGGGGTAGTTTTAGATGGTGTCAACCCTCTCTCCTTCCCCCATTACACATGAGTGTTTATCCTTCCACACCTAAAAAAAAAATTCACAAAATGTAAAAATAATCAAGATAAGATTAAACTATTGCATAAAGTGAGATTCATTTATTCTGCCAGAATTCTTCACTGTGTTAAAATGGCTCTTACAAAGAATGGCAGTTGTCTCGATGACCAGCAACACGTCTGTGAATTATTGAGTTAACATTACCAATATCCCTGGCTGCATCAAGCAGACATTCTGGTTTAGAACATATTGTTCATCCCTTTTTGAGAGCTTTTGCTTGTCATTAACAATTGCAAAAAGACTGTTTTTAAGACCTTGGCCCGTGAGACAGCTCAGCAGGTAAAGACTTGCCTTTAATCCTGCCCAACAGTTGGGTCCCTAATATTCAAGCAAAGACAGGACACAGTGGATTCCACAATTTGTGTGCTGACCTCCACCAGCATGCTACGGCACGTGCACTCACTTTCTCACGATATAATGCAACAATAACAATGGTAATTATTATTATATCTATAACTTTTCCTTGCATTTTAATTTTAATGGTGATTTAAACTGAAGTGCTTAGCTAATTCATTAATGAATGCAGTATGCATTCATCCCATCCTAAACTAGATGCAGAATAGTGACTATGGTCCCTGGCCTGAAGACATAAGTCTAGTGGTATAATAGTACCACTATATATTATATATTATAATATATTATATTATAATTATATATTATACTATATTATAATAGTATATATTATACTATATTATACTATATATAGTATGCATTATACACTATATATTATAATAGTACCATAATTCATCAGAATTTTTAAATAATACGCAATGCTGGTGTAAAACATAGGAGAAATAAAGATGTTCCATGTTCTAGATACCTGAAACATACCTCAGCTCCATCTCTTCAGATGATCATTGTAAGTGTTTTGGTTTGCATAGCCTTATGCATAGGTATTGTTGTCTATCCACATCTGCCTATTGGTCTGCTCCTCAATACCCAGACATCTGTCCACATGCATTTGTACACACAAGCATTTTGTTAAATAAAATTAAATAGTAAAATGTATCCCCTGCTCATGCATTCTCAATTAAAATAATATGTTCCTTTCTGAAGCATAATATCTACCTTCATGTCCTGAAATCCCAGTAATTCACTATTTTGGCTTCTCCTCCTTTTTGGTTAGCGTACGTCTGACTCACTGTGACTTAAGAGCCAGGAGTTTGAAAGAGAACATGATGTCATCCATCTCCCCCCTCTTTCTGATTTTGAACTAACCAGAGGGATGTGAGCTACTTTCGTTCTCTCTTGAAGGATACCAGTGGCAACCTGGCTGGTCCTGTATGTGAGGAGCCAGCCAACCTGTGTCCTGACCATAAAGCTTGACACCGTTCTGAAACACAGAAATGTCACAGGCGATCTAAAGATGACTCGTTCTTTGTGCCGGAAAGGCCACAATAGCACACCATTGGCCTCCTACTGTCTCTCTTGATGGAGAACACAGCCATGGTACAGTGCAGTCCTCAGGAATCATAGACATCGTGCCTTCAGTTCAAGTGTTAGCCATGTCTAGTGATTGCTTTTGTACTAAACTTGCTAACCAAGTAACTCCAGTACCCAGCTCAGGCAGCTCTAGCCCAGTGCTGGCTTTTCCTTTCTATGACTAAGAAGCCAATTCCCTCGGCCCAGATTCCAAAGGAGACACTTGTCAGGCTCTGCCAGGACCTTCCCTCTATTTTAGGTCCATGACAGCCAATGAATGTTTTGCCTCTCCAGGGCTGTTTTCTTTTTAGAGAATTAGAGGGTAGGCTAGAAGGGAAGGGAGAATGCTTCTGGACTCTTCAAGGCCAACCACTCTTTTTCCCTAAAGGCATTCTGTCATTAAACTTTGAACTTTAGACATAAGTAGGTTAGAGGTGGGTGGTGGGCTGCTCATTCCTGGGCAAACTCTGCTTTCTTCCCTGGACCCTTCATTGGAAGGTCTAGTGTCTCTTTAGAATGTAGAGTCATTTACAGCCTATTGTTCTAGTTGTGAGGCTTCAGTCACAAGCTTAAGACACAGGAAGTGTCCTATTCAAATTCCTGTTATATATATATATATATATAAATATATATATACCTATATATGTTATACATAGTTCACACACATGTATAAAGTTGATTTCACATGTATTTTTAAGCATCGTTACCACTTTCATTCATTTCATTCATATACATCTAGTTGTACAACTATATATTTTTTTAAAATACAGCATTAAGGTTCTCATATTATTTCATTGAATGGAACTATTATAATTTATTTCCCTATCTATCTATCTATCTATCTATCTATCTATCTATCTATCTATCTGCTTATTGTGTTGGGGGGCATTGATATAGGGTTTCTCTACGCAGCTCTGACTGTCCTGGGACTTTCACAATGCCGACCAGATTGGCCTCAAACTCACAGAGATCTGTCTGCCTCCACTTCCCGAGTGCTATAATTAAAGACATGGGCCACCATGAATGGTTCTTTTTATATTTTCTATGGTTTGGATATTAAACATACCTCAGAGTTTATGTATTGAAGGCTTGGTCCTCAGCTAATGATGCTACTGTGAGGTAGTGAAAGTTATCAGAGGTGAGGGCCAACTGAAAGGAAGTTGGGTTATTGGAGAGTTGTGTGCCCTTGACTGGGGACACGGGGAGCCCAGAATCTCACTGTTCCCTGCCTGTCACAGGTGAGCAGCTCTCTTTACCAAGTGTTACCAACCATGATCTTTCACATTGCTGTAGACCCAAGGCAGCAGGGCCGAGCCACTAAGGATCAAAGCTTTTCTCTTTGTAAGTCTGTTCTGTCTGTTCTGTCATGTGTATTGTGACAGAGACTGAGAGCCATCACATCTATTTAAATACTAGTTTTGGATTTTATTTGATTGCAACATTGATTATTAGAGAAATTTGAAAATATAGAACATGAATGCTAAGAAGATAATGAAAGACATTTCTATAATTTCATGAAAAAGACCAAGCTACATTCTCTTCCGTGTTTTTCATCCTTGATAAAAAAAAATGGGCAGGAACACAGAGTTCTTGTGTCTGTGTCTTGTGCATGCACGGATGCAAAGACCATTTAACTCCATTTGTGCTTCGTGTCCTAGTCCACATTTGTACCGTCTCCATCTTTAAACAAGTGTTTTTGAAAATCTAAGTTTTCTTTGTTATAAAATGATTTGTATTAATTATGGAAAACTTAAGAGATATTGATTAGAGAAATGTATTAATAACTGTATTTACTAGTTTATTGTCAGTGTAACAAAATATTTGATATGGGCAACTTCAGGGTAGGAAGAATTTACTTTGTCCCTTTTTGAGAGGTTTCAGTGAGTCACTGAAAGCAGACTGTGCAGGCTCAGCCACTCACGCTATGGCAGCCCAGAAGCAGAGAAGACTGGGTATGTGGGCCTCCCCCATCTTCCAATCTTACTGCACTTAGGCTTCCAGACTATGAAAGGGGCTCCCCTCATTCAAGGAGGGAAGGCATATTGCCCCTTAGTTAATCTCTAGAAACTTCCTTACTGACACATTCAGAGGAGTGTTTTATTAAGCTCTTCCATTCTTTGGGATCAAATGTGAAGCCACAATGCAGCATGACTTGTGGCTAGGACTGAAGTTACAGCAGATCTCTGTGAGTCTGATAGGCCAGCAGCCGTAGTGGTTCAGGAAGGATTCCTTAGCTGAGGAGTTTAAAGTCAGTCTGAGAAATGTAGTGGTACCTGCTTCTTAATTTATTTTTTCAGGGACTTTTTTTTTTAAGATTTGTTTATTTATTTATGCAGTATCCTGCCTGTAGGTCAGAAGAGGGCACCAGACCTCATTACAGATGGTTCTGAGCCACCACGTGGGTGGTTGCTGGGAACTGAACTCAGGACCTCTGGAAGAGCAGTCAGTGCTCTTAACCACTGAGCCATCTCTACAGCCCCTCTTAATTTATTTTTTAACAAAATGAGGTTGCATTGATATCAATAGCAACATTTTGTTACCTGTATGATGTCACATTTCTGAGAAGTTCTGTCTCCTCTCCTGTTCTCCCTAGTTATTTACAGACAGTTCTCACAACGACATGGCTTCACTTTTCCTGTCCACACATCTTGAGATAGCAGCTGTTTTCCATGCTGTGTTGAGATGAAATAACCTTAGAGGACCCTTTCTTCCAATGGACCTGCCAGGTGAGACCACCATGAGCTGCTACCACCCAGAACCACACCTCTAGGAGATTACCATCTTATTTTACCAAGCGTTCTCTGTCCCTTACAGTGTTTTAACTGAATCTGTAATGCTTTCCTGAAATCTGGGCCTCAGGTAGCCGTCCCTCCACATCCCATACTCTGAGAATTTAGAGGTGCGTATGTGCAGCCCAGGTCCCCACAGAACCAAATGGACATCTTCCTAGAAGTGTCTTGCCTCTGTTGATCTTTATTAGAATGTTCAGGAGGGAGTGTATACTGGGAGCACCTCCTATACCATGTGCAGTCATTTATAACTAAGGTCAATTTTTACAATATGAAAGGCATTTTATTCTCAATATTTAGTATGAAATATTTCAAGTACCTAGCAGTTTTATATCTATGTGAATGAGTATATTGGACTTTTAAGCACACACTCAGATGCTCTTGATACTCCAGCAATTAAACTGCACAACTGAATTCTTCTTTCTCTGAATATAAACTGTACTAATTGACTTGCTTCTAGGGAGGAGATATCGCTTCTGATGTTAGATGATAAAAGGTTCCACATTAAGTGCCTTCCTTCCTCTCTAGGTATAGAAAGTGTGTGTGAAAAAATATATTGAAAGAAATCTATAGGAGGAAGAAATGAAGCTTTTGCCATCTTCCTGAGCCTGGAAGAGAGTCCTACAACTTTTAGCCATGTCTGTAGATGCTGTAGACTGACCAACAGCTTGGTTTAACTTACTAACAGGCCCTGGACCAGAGTTCCCTTACTCTGTTGCTCCTGAGTCCCTGACTCAGATACACTGACAAAAATAAATAAACAATAAGTAAATAAATGTGCTCATTGTTTTAAGTTGTTTTGTTGCAACAGTTTGTACAATAAGAATATGTGATGATAATTCTGTGGTCAATATTCTTAGTTGGAAGCTACAGAAACTATTTTTTTATGGAATTAAACAAACAAAGAAAGGATTTGTGCAAAGGTTATTACATGAGCTGGGGAGATGGCTCAGTTGGTAGAGTGTTTACCACACAAGTATGAGGACCTGTGTTTGGATCCCCAGAGCTCACAGAAAGCTGGCCATAATGCTGAATAGATGGGCTGTGGTGGCTGACAGATGCCTTGATGTTCACAAATCAGCTAGCTTAGCCTACATTGGGCAGTTCTTGTCCTGTGACATTAACAAAATGTAGATTGTGCTTCAGTACCAACACCAAGACTGTCCTCTGACCTCTGCATACATGCTGTTCACGAACACACACACACACACACACACACACGCACGCACACGCACGCACGCGCACACACACACACACGCACACGCACACACGCACGCACGCACACACAACACAGATCACTTGCAGCTGCTTGCCTCAGTTAAGAACAGAAACCATCAGGTGCAATTTTCTCCATTTGTCCACTTCCGTTTCATGACGGAACACAATGATTTTGTGGACAAGAGAATTAATACACAGAACTTATAGTCTTTATAGAATTTATTCCACAGCTTACAAATATGTATCCATTATAAACAGCTCCCAGGGACAAGCCAGACGTGTTGTAACAAATAAGCACAGATATTCGAGAAAATGGCCCTGGCTTTGCTGCAGATCTTGTTTGCACTGTGGCTCTACTGTGAGAGTGAGCCCCTCCTCTCCCCCCCCCCCGTATATTTCCACATTCTCCGGACACGGAGCCACTTTCAGTGCTGCACAGTCTCGGTTAGCTGAGAGCCCTCTTCTGCAGTTGCAGTTTGACCTTTTTTTGTGTGTGTGGGTGTGTGTCAGTCTTTCTACATAGCGCTTTCTGTCCAGGAACTCACTATGTAGACGAGGTTGGACTCACCCTCATAGAGGTCTGACTTTCTCCGCCTCCACCCCACAAGTGCCACCATGCCTGACTTCTTTTATTGTTTTTGACTTCCTTCCCTCCCTTACTCCCTCCCTTCCTCGCTCCCTCCTTCCTTCCTTTCTTCTTATTTTTTTTCCTTTGAAAGGACCTTTCTTGTTGGTAGCACTCTGTACTAAATCTCAGAAATGCTCAGGTTTGTGACTTTTCTCATTGCTGTCACAAACAGACAAAAGCAACAACAAAACCTACATAGCTGACTTAAGGAAGGAAAGATTTATTTTAGCTCATAGATGAAGGTGCAGTCCAGTGCTGTCACATGAGGTCGCAGCCAGGAAGCAGGAGGACAAAGGCTTGTGTTCATCTCTTTCCTCTCCTTTCTCCTCTTTACTCAGTCAGAATCTGCAATCCATGGGATGTCATGGTCATGCTCAGGACAGGTCTTCCCACCTCATAAACACCTTCACAGACCCAGAAACACCCACTGGGAGTGATTCCGGTTGAGCAGACAATGAAGAGAAGACACCTCAAGTATATTTGGCACCCAGCCTCTTTGAAAAGAGACCACCGATTAGATGCCTTGTTCTGAAACTAAACCAAGCATATGTTTGCCGTATTCTCTTCACAGAGAGTCAGCCAGACTAGGCGAAGAGTTGTAGTTCCAACAGACATTGCTCCTTGAGAGAACTAGGGTAAGTTTGTATGCCAGTGGACAGGAGACACCCTGCTGACTGGAGCTATTACTCTTTTGATTCTTCAATAACGACACAGAGGGGCAGTTCCAATGAAGT
This sequence comes from Myodes glareolus, assembly GCF_982192425.1. Taxonomy (NCBI): domain Eukaryota; kingdom Metazoa; phylum Chordata; class Mammalia; order Rodentia; family Cricetidae; genus Myodes; species Myodes glareolus. Next base: position 4,530,951 of record NC_142047.1, on the reverse strand, counting down.
TAATTTATTGTTTGTGTAATGTTGGGAAATGGGAGCAGATTTATCACTTTGCCCATCTTTTCTTAAAAGAAGCCCGTTTACTTCTGCCTGTTAGCTAGCTCCTCTATTCCTTTTTATTTTCCTTCCCTGAACACAGTCATTCGCAGCTTTATTATCTTACTTCATATACATTTTCCAGGCCGAAGGCATTCCAAGGATAATTACCTAAGTATAATTTTGAATGCCGAACCTAAAACGTTCTATATAAGTCACATGGAAAGCATTATAAATTCCAATTGTCTTAGTTCCCTTGGTGTAATTAATTACTTTTTGTGTCACCGAATATGAGACAAGAAGTGACTTACGGGAGAGAGAGTTTATTTTGGCTCTTAGTTTGAGGGCATATACTCTATTGTGTGGGGGTGGGGAGCAGTGTGTTTCCGTGGCAGCCAGGAGCATTCAGCAGCTGCTTGTGATAGGGCACCGATCAGGCAGCAGGCTGGGCTACAACCTCTGCAGAGCACAACTTGACCCGCAGAGCACAACTTGGCCCACCTGCTATAGCGCCACTGACTGGTACCAATAACACAGGACTTTCAAAGTATAACAGGAAGTTGTAAAAATACCAAAGACTGGGTGTCTCAAACAACAATGTTTATTTCTCACAGTCTAGAAGCTGAAAAGCATAAGGAAAAGCACCACATACCTACAAGGTCTGTATGCGAACTGTCAGAGAAAAAATTCCTTTTAAGTGTTTTACAAAGTATTTTATTTCATTGCTTTCACTTAAGTTTTCCCCATCTTTCTAGGATTTGGATGAGGACAGCAATTTAATTCCATGCCACCCAACAAATATACTCCTGACTTATTTATTAACTGAATTGTCTTTTCACTCTTAATTACAAACATCATTTTATCCCATGCTGAATTTTCTGAGTTGGTCTGCTAATAGGCATGCTTCCTTGTTTGCTTCTAACATTTTTCTAAATTAGTGCAGATTTTAAAAACTCTTTCCACAATCATATTTATTTTTATTTGGCTTTGGTCTTCATTTGGTTAGAATGAAGATATCGTTTTCGAGCAGCATTATTTTTCTAAGAATATTGTTACTTGTTAAAACTAATTTTGAACTTTATTATAGGACGTTGCTGCCAAGGAATTGTGAACTGGTTTCCTATTCCTACACTAAGCAATCACTCCTGACTTTTCTACTCATCCCTATAACTCTATCAGCAAGAGCTATTTAGTATGGACTATATTAAATCACGTTTTGAGGTATAATTCTGGTTCTTGTAGATATTAAAATCTTGCCCTAGAGGTTTTTGTTTTCATATCTTTCTTAGTAGACTCGTCTACAGAAACAGTTTATTCTCCCTTAGTCTGTCTGTCCCTTTTGTGGGTTATACAGTCAAACTGGACATAGAAATACATAGCTATGCGAATAGAAAGCTCAGTTTCATTGCTAGTATATATGCACATATCATAGTCGAGTATAGGTTTTAGGAAAGATTTTTTTCCTTTAAGAAAATATGTCCACTTCATATTTTAGAATAATTTTTAATTTTGATTCATCATTCCATTGGCTCTCATCTGTTGGTCTACTGCTATTTTATCTCGGAAGTGTATGCTTTGTTGTCTGACTTCCTACATATTTATATTATTACTTTGTCCCATTGATCTAAAATGATTACTTTAATACATTCATATTTATTAAATATTCCATTATTGTTAACATTTTGTGTTTTCAAGTACAAATTTGAATGTTTTTTGAACATATTTTTGTCTATACAGTTTTGTCGTTGTTATTCAAACTTTCAAGAAACTTTAGATCATTAACTTTTATTTTCACAGGGGTTCAGAGAGATGGCAATTCCATGTGTCCAGTACATTTACACCTAAGCTTTCAAAAGTTTTCTATAATTGTACCTTGATTTTTTTTCTGTTAATGTTCTACTTCTCTTTTAGAATTTTCATTTTGATTTCCTGGATTCTGGATTATCCATTGTTCATTTGAATTTTGCATTATTCATGAGATACTGATTTAACGTTTTAACTCTTATACCAAAATGCTAATTTTCTAACATTACTCCCTTCACATAACTGAAGCCTTAGCCTTGGATCTTCTCATTTGAGCATGGTCAATGTTACATCAGTTGATGTCTTGTTAAGTCATTGATTTCTATCATTAGTAGAATGTGTCTTCAGAAAATATCTGGTAACACAGACTGATGGTTTCTTATAACTGTCAGTCTTCTGTGGTCTTAATGTGTCACTTCCTTCTTTACTCCACAGACCTCTGTTCTTTATTAGGATTATATATATTATATATATTTATTCAGTGTGTGTGTGTGCATGCGCAGGAGTGTGTGTGCGTATGTGTGTGTACCCATATGTGCGTGTGTGCATGCCTGTTTGTATGCATATGTGCATGTGTGAATGTGCGTGTGTTCATGTGCATGCATGTGTATGTGTGTGTTTGTGTATGTGTGTGTCAGAGGTTGATGTCAGGTATCATTGTGTATTGTTCTTTTCTTATCTGGATTTTGAAACAAGGTTTCTCACTGAACCTGGAGCTTGTGATTCAAGTAGATTAGCTAGTGAGCACCTGGGTTCTCCTGTCTCTGCCTTGACAGTTCTGGGATGAGGTGTATGGAGCTGCTCCTGGCTTTTTATGTGAATGCTGGGGGTCTGAATAATTCAGGTTCTCACTCTGTGTATCAAGCACTTTATTAACAGAACTGTCTTCCCAGCCCATATTTACTCATTTTCAAAAAAAATTATTTAAGCCCAGTGCTTATCATTAAAGCCCCTAATTAATTGTGATTAGATGTCTCTTGTGGGCTCTTAAACTCTTGCATAAACAATGCACACAGTAAGTAGATTTTGGTACACTGTGGTAGCAACCAGCTTGACTAATCTATATTCTGCTATCATTTATACAGTAATTAAAGTAGATAATTTTTACCTCAGTAACTTTTGGAATTATGTGGTTCTTCCTCATTAGGTACAGTGTGCTTAGTATTTCAGACCACTGGACTTTAGAACTCTGTATCTGTTCCACTGAACAAATACCTCTTGACTTTTAAAATCTGACCACTCTTATGCAGGACTGAATCTTTGTTCAGGAACAGAAGAAAAACTGGCAGGAGTGATGTGAGAGGGAGACAAACAGAATGGGGGAATTCTAAGGGTGCTAGTGAAGATATTTGACAGTCTTATTATTCTAAGCTGTTTTCCTATGGTACGTCTTGGTATTGGTAATACATCTGTGTATCTCTACCTTTTGTTTGAGGTGGGGACAGGGGTCTCAGATACATACATGTGCATGGGCCACACCAGGAAGAGAACTTGTGGGCCATGGCTGTAAGAGGATGATGTGATTGAGCTACATAACAAGGAGGAATGGAGAAGGAGAGGTTTTATAATAAGGCCGCTTGTTCATTTCCCAGCTGCCTGGCAGCACAGACCCAAAATAAGCACACAGAAACTATATATTATATAAATCACTGATTGGCCCATTAGCTCTAGCTTCTTGTTTGCTAACTCTTACATACTAATTTAACCTATCTCCATTAATCTGTGCATCACCACAAGGTTGTGTCCTACCAGCAAAGTTTCAATGTGCCTGCCTCTGGTGGCTCCATGGTTTTTCACTAACTCCTCCTTTCTCCCAGCATTCAGTTTAGTTTTCTCCTACCTCTATTCTACCTCTTTTCTCTGTTCAATCTCAAGACAGCTTCTTTATTAACCAATGATATTCACAGCAAACAGAGGAAAATTCCACATTATCTCCCTTTTCTGTTTAAATCAAAAGGAAAGTTTTAACTTTAACATAGTAAAATTACATATAACAAAACAGGTATCAAGTAAGAATTAAAGTTACAATATTTATATCTACTTTATCTTTTATTATGACTGAGGAAAACTATAACTACAACTTCTTCAATGCCATTAAAGACCCCAGAAGGATATAATATTACCTAAGTAAACAGGAAGTGCATTATAAACAACTTCCAAAGCTCTAGAATTGACAGAGATATTCACCCAAAGTTCTTCTGTACCATTGGGTTACCCATGTTCAGCCTATAGGCCCATAGTATCCTGCAGACTTTCCCATGAAGCAGGTAATGTCAAAGAAAGTTCTGCCTATATTGGCAGTTTGTCAGTCACTTTATTCTGTGTCCTACAGAATGTCTCAGAGACTCTTTCATGAAGCAGGAACCCCAAAGGATGATCTCAGCTTTAGGCAAGTTCATCAGTCATTTCTCTGCATGTACTGCATGTCCTGTTCATCAAGCAGTCCAGGCAAGAACAGTTTCTTGCCCAAATGGCTAAACAACTTCATAAGGATCCTCTTCAATATCCATCTTCCTCTTCAATGCCCATCTTCCTCTTGAAGTAGCTTGGTGCTGCCAGAAGTATATGTGTCTCATTGTCATGAAAAGTCTTAAGTTTTTAAACATTTTAAATGCCATATTCAAAAGGTCACTGAAAGATTTGAAGAATACCTATCTAATTGATCTATATCTTTATACATCTAGACAATTTAACTGAAATGACTACAAGCTTGACTATTATAGATGATTATCTATTAACTTATATTTCTTAATTATACATTATATTTTTAAATGAGCTGCACAAACACAATACCTTAATCAAGAGCAGAAATATACATATAATGAAATTGACCTTAAATTTGTATCAATAAACCTAGATCCATACCAATGCAAATCTCTATACCATATACCTCTTTAAATGTAAACAAACATTTATAGATAATATTTGAGAATATGTGTATAGTTCTGTCTAAATTTTTTCCTGCTGTTTATTTGGTGAAGTAATTTTTTGAGGGGTGTTCAAAGCAACTTTTCAGGGGGTCTTCATCCATCAAGCCATATTAGTCTGGAAGCAATCCACAGGTTCTCATCCTTTGTGGAAACAAAGGAAGAACCTCTTTTCCAAAGCAAGGTATCCTTAGATACCCAAATTCTGAAGTCAAGATATCTTTATGTTGGTTTAACTTAGCAGTACATTCAATGAAATGTCTCTCTGTACTTAACTCCTCCACAGTCAAAAAAATTCAAAGAAAACACAATAACATGCATAATTCAGATTCTATGTGTATTCTCTATCTTTACGTGGCTTCTTTTTTTTGATCTATTACTCTTTCCTCTGTCTTTTTAAAGACTTAAAAAAAACCCAATTTCCTGTTTTTATAACTGTCTATATTCTATTTCTTCTCTCTCTCCCAAGCCTATATACCTTTATTCAACATTGTTACCCATTTAGAGGTCTTTTCCATCTGAATTTGTCTTTATTGCATATCTGTAATTCTTTACTGTCCAGGAGTGTCCCGCGCTACCATCTCGCCAGCAAGAACGACGCGGCACACTTAGGATCCTTCTGCAGAAAAGCTTTAATACATCTTGAGAGAGAGAGAGCATAAGCTTACAAAGCAGAGACCCAGAATGAGGGGAACCCATCCCTTATATCGGAAACAGTCCTCGCTTCAGACGTGTCAATCTTGGATTGGTCCGCTGCCCATCAACCCAGATGATGCCTCGGGAGTTGGCAGGGACAGCAGCAGTGGAAAGTTATTAAAGGCATGTGCTACAACACCTTGAACTCACAGAGATCTGTCTCTGCCTCCCAGGCATAGGGATTAAAGGCGTGTACTACCACACATTGAGGTCACAGAGGTCAATCTGCCTCTGCCCCTTGAAGTCAGAGGTCAATCTACCTCTGCCTTCCTTGTGTTGGGATTAAAGGTGTGTACTGCCACACCCTGAAGTCACAGAGGTCAACTACCTCTGCCCCTTAAAGTAATGGAAAATGTGGTTGTGGCCCTCCACATCTCCCCCTTTTTTACTTCTTTGCAGAAAGGCAACTCCCTCAGAAGGCAAAGATAGAGGTCGCACTTCCCAGAGCGGAAACATTATAATGGGCTTGCACGGAATCTGCCCCTAGGTTCATGACACCTGGAACTTATCCGGCCTGCCCTCTGCCATTTTTCTGGGAAAGGGAATATATGGCAGGAAACCCTTATGCAGGGTGACATATCTCTCAGAGAGGGCCATTCTCTGTGCAATGCTCTTCAGCTCAACAACCTTCAGGGCTAGCTAAGCCAAGCACTCCACCCTGTGCAATGGACCATTGTCCTAGGGGTGCAGGAGCTGGTTGGCATAAACCTTACTGCTTCAGCATAGATAACCACACATCAGTAGAGGCTCCCTGTTCCAGGGCAGCCAGCGCTTGTGCAATAACCATTTTGTCCCTACGGCTTTGGGATTTGAGTCGGCAGACCATCCAAAGGAGAAACACTATTCCACAGCATAGGGCTGCTCCAAACATTCCCACCCCCACCCATTCTTTGAAGTAGGAGATGAAGGACACAACCCAGGACTGGAATCCTTCGGCTAAGCTTATAAATCATCTCTAGAAAGGTAGGGAAGCCCCAGAGTCTTATTGGTTGTAAAAAAATGAGGAAACACCGCCAATCTATGGTTGACTGGTATCGGCTTTGGGAAGGCTGAGAGTATCCCCCATCGCTGCTCCATCATAACCGTTGTCATCCATCTGCAAAATGGCAGGAGGAACAGAAGCCAAATCTTTAGGCAAGTCCACATGTTGTGGGTCACTTTTTACCGTTCGGGTCAGTCTCTCTGGCACCCAGAATGGGTTTTCCTGATCCTGCGGGAACACATAAACAGCTCCCCTGGATCGCAATAGAATGGGATCTGGGCCTTTCCATTCATTAGAAAGCACATTGTTCCATTTAACCAAATCCTTGGGCCGCTGCAGATCCAAACAATGTCGTGTTGCCGCATTCTGGCCATTATCATCCAAATTTAAAAAATTTATCGTGAACAGAGCCATGGCAATGGCCACTCTTGGCGTCGGGGGCAACTCCTTCATTATTCCCCTTTTTTGTTTAAGTAGAAAAGATTTTAAGGAGGCGCCGGAGGGGCAGTTGGGGGAGGACATGGCTCATAAGGAGGCGGATGGGCCGTTCGGGATGACCTTCTCAAGGCCCTACCGCTGGAAGACCATGCCCCGTTATGGGAATATCTTTCCCTCTCATATCTAGCCGCTTCTTCTTCTAATTCTGCCTCCTCCTCTATATCTAGTTCTTCTACCTCTTCTCCTGAGCCAGAACTTTCATTCTTATGCTCACTTTCATGGTCACTTTCAATTTGCAGAACTTCGAGCTCCTGCAGTGGATATAAACTGCTGTTCTTTCCTTTTTTCTTGTTGTTGGTATCAGAAAGCTTTTGACCTTGTAGGTCAGTCTTCTCCCCCATTTTTATTTTCTTAGAACCAACGGGGGGTCATTTTTTCTTATCTGGGACTCTCCTTTTCTTGCGCGCACCCAACCTCTCACTGCGTTCAGATTCTGACATGCTATCCTGGACTTCCTCCAATACACTTTGTCCTTCTGCAACAACCGCCTGGCAGGATTCATCTTCTAAGCAATTCCTGACGAGAGCCCAAATGACCTTCGTCCCCTGTCCCAAATCTCCTTCCTTTAACTTTTGATCAAGATCTTTACCTATTTTTTCCCATGAGGCGAGAGTCAGAACCCCAGAGCAAACATACCAGGGAGCAACCCGGTCAACTTCTTTCACAAAGTTTTTCAGTGTCCGCTGACCAATCTTTATGTCCCTTTGCTTCAGGACCGCGTCCAAGGCGGATGGAATAGACTGTGAAGAGCCCATAACGGCAGACAAGCCCCCGCGGCTTATGTATGTCTGGCTTACAGGCACGATGAAAAATGAAAGTAAAGCCCGTGTGCAGTTCCTTTATGTACAGGAGACTAAAACACAGGACAAGGCACAGCTGCTTATCTATGTCGGACTTAGGTGCTTAGCAATTGAATCGCCTGAAACAAAGTGATCCCAAAAGAGAAAATAAGAGAACTGCTAAAAGAAGTACCAAGGCCTCTACGAAACCTTCCCAAGGTGGAGACAAGTCAAGCCCAAAATCAAAAAGTCCAGGAATAGTCATACCTCTCTGAACATATAGACCTGCAGTTCTGAATCCTCCTTGTGTCCAAGGGGTCTCCGGCAGTGCGAGCAGTGGTCAGGGTCCCCCGGCGTCCTGGGTTTCGGCACCAGATGTCCCACGCTACCGTCTCGCCAGCAAGAACGACGCAGCACACTTAGGATCCTTCTGCAGAAAAGCTTTAATACGTCTTGAGAGAGAGAGAGCATAAGCTTACAAAGCAGAGACCCAGAATGAGGGGAACCCATCCCTTATATAGGAAACAGTCCTCGCTTCAGACGTGTCACTCTTGGATTGGTCCGCTGCCCATCAACCCAGATGATGCCTCGGGAGTAGGCAGGGATGCAGCAGTGGAAAGTTACCAAGCACATGCGCATTATCTTGTTCACCTGGTGATGAGGCCGGATGCCAGCGCCATCTTGCAATGGAGAATGTGGTTGTGGCCCTCCACAGTTATCTACATTAAGGGAGTCATTTTAGGGTTGGCAAGAGACTTGGCTCTACAGGGGATCCCAGGTTTCCATGGGATGTTCCCAGCTAGGTCCATGGATAGCAGAGGAGAGGGTGCCTGAACTGTCCTTGCCCCACTATCACGCTGATGAATATCTCGAATATTACCATAGAATCTTCATCCAGCAACAGATGGAGATAGAGACAGAGGCCCTCATCAGAGCAACGGACTGGGCTCCCAAGGCCCAGCTGAAAGGCAGAAGGAGGGAGAAGATGAGCATGGAAGTCAGGACCACGTGGGGTTGGTCCACCCACTGAGACAGTGTGCCTGTTCTAATGGGAGCTCATCAAATCCAGCTGGACCAGGACTGAATGAGCATGTGATCAAACCGGACTCTCTGACTGTGGCTGACAATGGGGGCTGACTGAGAACCCAGTCTTTCTTTGACCCCAACATTTGTTTTCTTTATATAATCAATGTGTATAAATTTCACCATGGGCCCCTTGCTATCTACAGTAAGTTAATTGTTGAGTTAATTACAACACTTAGTCTGATATCATAGAATTTCAGGAGTGTGTACTATATAGGTTGGGGGCCTCCATTTAGGTAGTAATCTCTAGAGGAGGAGGTGTTCTTAGAATTGGTTGTTAGGAATTTTTCTAAATTATCCAGAAGCAAGCTGTATTGAGAATCTTATAGTCTGGAGTCCATAACAAAATACCATAAACTGAGTGGCTTGTAAGCCTGAAAATTTATTTCTCACAGTTCGCAAGTGTGGAACGTCCAAACTTAAGGCAGCAGCAGATGTCTAGGGAGGGCCAGCTCTATAATTAGTGTATGGAAATCTTTGCTGTGTCTCTCAGGGCAGATGCTAGTGCTTTAGCTCCTTGTAAAGGTACAAATCCCATTCATGATGTGCTCTATTGTCATGACCCCACTACCACCCAAGGACTCCATACCCATCTTATATAGCATTAGGTTTCAACCATGTGAATTTGGGGCAAGTACAGAGCTATAGAGCTTTATTTCCAACATGCACTGTGTCCTATAGAGAAAGACACAGTATTAAATCATGAAGTTTCCACATAAATACTGACAGTAGAGCTGGGGATTTGGCTCAGTGGCAGAGAGCTTGTCTAACATGAGCTTCTGGATTCCATAATCAGCACCACATATCCCACCTCCAACTAAAAGTTTCTGCAGGAACTGGGAGGACAGTTCTGTGGTGAAACATTTGCCTAGTATTCATAGTCCTGGGCTTGATCCCAACTCTGAAAACAGAAATTTACAAACAATTTCCAGGGGCAGAAGAGATGACTCAGTGGATTAAGAACTCTTCCAGGGTACCCAGTTAATATTCTCTATATCTTCATGGCAACTTCTGTCTGGAACTCCACTTCCAGGGAATCTCTCTTCTGGCCTCCTTGGGCACCAGGCTCACAAGTGATGCACAGGAATATATGGAGACAAAACACTCACACACATAAAATAATAATAAAAAAATAATTTAAAAATTAAAAAAAACATTTCCAAGTGGTATACAAAGCTCATGTGAACTACTTGACTAGCAGAAATGATACCCTCAGTTTACTCCTCAGCACTGAAAAAACCTTCTATAAATAATGTCAAATTGGGCCTTTCATTGAGCTCTATTTCAGGAGAAAGAGCAGTTAAGGATATCCATCTTAAGATTTCTTTCTAGATTTGTATGTACATGTACATGTATGGCTCCCATTTAAGTGATCACATATAAAAAAACACACCAAATGAATCTTGTGCCAATGAGATGCAGTGATAAATACAACAACCAATAATTTGTTGTGCCATGCATTTAATTGCCTTCAAAACATATGTCTATTCTTGACAGTGATTACATGCCAGTATTCCACATGTAGATTCAATTGTTTTAAGTCCTTAGTAAGTGGAGAAGATGTTGTCATCTTCATGACTTTTGTCACAAATAATGACTATGTCTGTATCACTGTCTTCACTCTCATATGTTTTCATAGTCTCATCAGTCTCATTGTTTTGATAACATTTGTACTTGTACCCTTTTTCAGTGTACTTGTACTGTGCTCCATAAAAGGACTTGGGGAATGACTTCATTGTGTTTGAATCATAATGATTTCCAGCATGTTCCCTCCTTGGCCCCACAAGATCATTGAGAAAAAAATCAGGATTACAAGTAAGACATTTTTCTTGATAATATTGGCAAAATGTGAATGATGAATGCTTCCTGGGTAACACAGCCTTTCCTGTACTCACTGACTTTTTTAGATCACGGCGTTCACGTGCCTGGTTTGGTCTCCTTCTAGATGGTTTGATGGTCACATGTTGATTATTGGAGACTGATGGGCAAGGCTTTGTGGTTAGAGCAGCTGACATTTGCACAGTGGTTAGCCAGGGTGGTGTGATTTGCATCGCTGAGCAGGATGAATGGACTTGACTAGTTAATTTACAGGTATGGGCGAGCTTACGTGAGTTTTTTAAGGCTGTGTTTCTTGTATAGCTTATTCAGGCTAGCTGACTTATGTAATCTTTGGGGATGTGATGACTTGGTTAACTTTTTTGGATTGAATTCTCTGTTTGACTTCTTTACACTGCATGGCATCGATGACTTATCTGTATTTGTACATTTCATTGAATTTTGTGGGTTGGATGGTATGCAAGGCTTTTGTAGACTTGAAGGCTCATCCGGTTTTATTGTATTGTTTGGCATAGATAGATTTTCTTGACATGAGGGTCCAGATATATGGTCTGAGTTTAACAGCAGAGGTTGAGTTTCTAGAATATCCTCAGTTATTATATCAGGTTGACCAGCTGATACCTTAGATAACCAGGATGATATAGCTTCCATCTTTTCTTTGTTGAGCCTAAAACACAGAAAACTTTGGGTGTCATAATTTAAAACAAAAGTACTATGGCTATCATCAGAAAATATAATGTTAGTTTAGGGTATGGATTTATCCAGAATAAAAGTTAAACATAGAAACAATTAGAGTGTGATAGGGGAGTTTCTTGCTTAACATTGTTTGTTGTTTGTAACTTTATATTTATTATTTGCTTCTATTGTATATAGTTGTATTTGGTTTGGTTCTGTATTATTTTAGAAAAAAAGGGGAGATGATAGGGGAGTTCAGCCAATCACATTCTGTTTTTGGGGCGTGCTGCCCTCAGGCTAAAGCCTGCCTATAAACCTAGCAAGCATGCTCTGCTAGCTCTCTTTCGCCTGGCTCCTGCGGCCAGATGGATCGTTTGAATTCTGGTGTAAGCTGTTGTAAGTCTTACTTCTGTTTATTAAAGCTGTATATTTTGTATTAAGATAGTCTGGGGATTTTTCATTACCTATCGCCCCGCAGCATCAAGAGTGTGCTGACAGCTGTAACACACGTTATACATATGAATTCATAAATAATTTTTCTTACAGAATATTTTTAACATTTCAAAGGCATTAGATAACTTTTATTCCAAGTATGGGAGGACACAAAATTGTCAATAATAATAAAGATGTGGTACGTATGTATAGTAGACTATAACTTAGATATAAAATTGAAAATTTCAGGGGAAATGGGTAGATTTGTGCATGAGTAACCCAGGATAAAAAGGACAAATTTCACCAGTTCTCTTTCATATGAGGATCCTAGTTTTAGTACATTATATCTAGTGGAGTACCTGTGCAGACTAGGAAACAAAAAAGCAAAGCAAGTGTGTGTGTGTGTGTGTGTGTGTGTGTGTGTGTGTGTGTGTGTGTATGCATCATGTGTGTATATCTTGGGGGGAGGGTAGTAGGTCATAGATAAAAGGAAGAGGGATTCTGAGAGGAAATGTTTAGACAGAGAGGGAGGCAGAAAGAAGGGGAATTGGGGAGATGAAGGTGTGGGATGGAGGAGGATTAATTGGAATAAAAGAAGTATAAAAACATTTGGAAAGCTAGATATACCCACAATAACAATAACAGCCTGATTGTTTGAGTAGTGGTGCTAACTAACTGCTCTCTGAATGGATTCTAGAGTCTCAGTCTGGGTGATGGAAAGGGGGCCAGTAAGCTTGACTAACAACTCAAGTATAGGAGGTGGTATGCCCACAGGAGGAACGGACTTCTGACAGTTAATTTAACTGATATAACTGCAAACTGCTTTCTAACCACCCATGTGTATACCCACAGGCAAAAGCAGCTTTAGCCTTAATCAAGGAAGCCTCTCCTTACAATGAACAGTGGAGAATTTAGAAAATATGTCACAGATGTAGATTGAGCCCCAGGCAAGTCACTTATACCACCACTTCTTAGAATCAGGGAATGTTGTGGAATTGGTGGCCAGAAGTCTTAAAGAGCTGGAAGCTAAGGTCAACGACTAAGGTGAAAGGCCATTCCCTCCACTTGATGATGCAGCTACTGTAATCGTTAACTCACATCAACTGTTGTTACCTGCACTAAGACCACATCAAACATCATAGTCTCCTTGTCCATTCACACTTAGGGGATCCTGCAACAATCTGTCTCCATCTACCTGGGTTCCCTTGATTGATCTCCAATGCATTACAGTCAGTAAGAGTGGGGACCCTCAACCCTTATATACCCTTAATTTCATCCATAAACGTGCAAAGTAACTTGATGTTCATCTTGTAAATGAGTTTAGGGCTCAACTCTTAAGGACACAATGTTAGACAGGTAAACAGATATTAGTTTTGGAGGCTATTGAAAAGGGACCCCTCCCTTCCATCATCTTCCTCTTCCAAAGTTTACTGTACTGAAGACTTCCCCATGCCCTCTCTGAGGAGGATACAGACCCTGTCAAGCGAGAGATACAAAAAGAAAAACTATTCTGTTTTTCACTGGTATAATGGAAACAAAAGTCAGGAAATGTTATTCATAGTCATGACATTTTGTAAAACTCCTACATTTTGATTAAACAGGGACAATTTTGGAAGCTAACGCCGTCAAATTTCTAGAATAAAAGCAACTTGCTTCGTTAGATTACTGCCTTCTTTTATCAACCTCCAGTAAGGGATTAGGCATGAAAGATGTTTATTAATCACCTAACATCCTTTGGCTGGCCTGGAACTTACTCTGTAGATCAGGCTGACCTCAAACTTATAGATTTCCACCTACCCCTGACTCCCAAGTGGTGGGATAAAGCATGTGTGCCACCATACCTAGCTAAAGGAAAAATTTCAATCATCCTTTTCCCAATTTTCTGTCCCATGGCTACCCCAGATTGTAATCAGATAGTGAGTTCTTACTCTTTTAATTAAAAAATAATAATTTAATTTTATGTATATGGGTATTTTGCTTGCATGTATGTCTTTACATCATGGTTGTGCTTGATGCCTGTAGGGGCTAGAAGGTGACAATGATCCTCTAGACCTGGAGTTACAGATGGTTTTGAGCTGCTGTGTAGGTGCTGAGAATCAAATCCAGGACTTCTAATAGAACAGCCAGTGCTCTTAACTGCTGAGCTATCTCTCTTTAAAACAGAGAGTTCTTCGGAAGAACTTACTTTCCCCCATATAAAAGCCTGTATTATTGGGGCTGGGGACATGGCTTAGTGATTAAGAGTACTTGCAGTCCTTGCATAGAAACTGGGTTTAGTTAACAGGACCCACTGTGGCCTCCAAGCAGCTTTAACTCCATTTCCAAGGGATTTGATGCCATCTTTTGGCTCCTGCGGGTACTGCATGCACATGATGCACATTTGTATATGCAGACTAATATACATATAGAAGTAAATACCTGACTTTCTTTCTCATAGATCTTTCACTTAAAACTCAAGTAAATAGCTGTGTATGGTAGCATATGCTTGTACCCCACATGTGAGGGAGAGGTTGCTGGGGAAGATTGCTAGGGCTTCCTGCCTGTAAGCCAATATTTAGGTTTAGTGATACACCCTGTATCAGTACAATAAGGCATGAAGCGCTAAAGCAGAACACATCTGACATCATCTTCTGGTTTCTGCATGTGTACACACACCTGTGCGCAAATACTTCACCCACACACCCACCCACATACACACACTTTTCATTCTTAAATGTATAAAACTTACCCTCCTGGTGGTGGATCCTTGATCATGCAGTTATTATGCAGTAAACATATGAAGGCAAAGAAAAAGATCATGGTCATTATTCCAACTATGTGGTCCAGCGGGCGTCTCCTAAAATTGTCCATCTGTGATCCTGTAGAGTCAGTAGTTTTTCCAACTGCAAATAGATTGTATCACCAGCAAATGTGCTAGGTAACCCAGTTTCCCCCACTTTGAGAGTGGTTTGCCACTGTACATGGAAGTCAACTCTCTTTCTCAATGATTTTTTGAAAAATATATTTAAGTCTATGAGTGTTTGCCTATGTGTTGGAGTGTTTGCTTGGATGTATTTATGTATACCATATGTATGTATGCCTGGAATCTGGAAGAGGTTAGAAGAGACTGTCAGATACTCTGAAACTGTTGTGACAAATGCTTGTGAACTACCATATGAGTGTACCAGGAACTGAACTCAGCCCTCTGTAAGAGAAACAAGTGCTCTTAACCACTGAGCTATCTCTCCAGTCCTTCAGTGATTCCTTTTTAAGTTTGTTTCCTTCGTAATTTTCTTGTGTGTGTGTTTGTGTGTGTGTGTGTGTGTATGTGCATACATGTGGGCATGTAAGTATGCAAATGTGATTTCCCCATGCATGTGCATGTGAATGTCACTGGAGGACTTTAGGTATTTTTCTCAATCACTATCTGTAACATTAGGAGGCCTGTTTGTTTGTGTTTCTGTCCTGCCCGGTCTCCACCAGCTGTTTAGCTCCAAAGAAAATAACACAGAGGACTCCTTAAGTTATAAAACTGATTGGCCCATTAGGTCGGGCTACTTATTGGCTAACTCTTACATCTTGATTAACCCATTTATCTGATCTATTGTAGCCATGTGGCTCAGTACCTTTTTCAATGGGGCAGCTCACATTCTGCTGCTTCAGTGGCCTGGGCAGGAGTGGGAGGAATCAACTTCCTCCTCCCCAGAATTCTCCTGCTCTCTTTGCATCATTTCCACTTCCTGTCTGGTTTTCCCGCCTATACCTCCTTCCTGGCCAATCAGCATTTATTTAAAACATGATTGACAGAATACAAACAATTCTCCCACACCACTTCTCCTGCACCAACTATCTTATTTTTTGAAATCTCTATCTATCTATCTATCTATCTATCTATCTATCTATCTATCTATCTATCTATCTATCTATTTGTGTGCATATGGATTTGTCTGTGTGTGGAGAAGTGCATGTTTCAATGTACATGTAGAGGTCAGAGGACACCTTGGGTGTTATTCCCTGTCTTCTACCTTCTACCTTGTTTGAGACAGGGTCTCTGTAGCATGAATTTTAATTGGTCTTAATAATAAAAACTCAGGAGTCAGCTATCAGGGGGTGAAAGCTGAAGGATCAGAGAAGCGGAGTGACCAGCCACTAGAGTTCTTACCTCTACCAATGCTAAGACCAAAAAGTCTTCAGACTGCATCCTCAGACTGCATCCTCAGACTGCATCCTCAGATTGACTGCTGCTCAGACTTCTGCCTCTGACTGCTCCTCAAACTGCACTGACCTTCTGTCTCCTCCTGCCTTATCTTCCTCTCTCTGCCCATTCATACCACTCCTGCCTCCACCTCCCTAGTGCTGGGATTAAAGGTATGTGATCCCAAGTGGGATCACCTTTGTGGGAGCTCTGTTTCTCTTTTAGAATGGATCAATTTTGTGTCACCCAGGGTGGCCTTGAACTAACAGAGATCCAGAGTCCTGAGATTAAAGGTATGTCCCACCACTGCCTGGCCTCTTGCGGCTTAGCTCTAAACTTTTATCTTCAGGCAAGCTTTTTGTTAGATTACAAACAAAATATCACTCCATACTAAAGGAGTGATATGGCTGGGTGTAGAAAGGAATATAAGGCAGAAGGAGATAAGAGCTCAGTGCAGTCTGAGGAGCAGTACAAAGCAATCAGTCTGAGGAACAGTCCGAGGCAGCAGTCTGAGCAGCAATCATTCTGAGGTTGCAGTCTAGGCAGTCAGTCTAAGGATGCAATCTGAGGAGGCAGTCTGTGGACAGGATTGCCTTTTTGGTCTGAGCATTGGTAGAAGTAAGAACTCTCTAGTGGCCGGCTGCCCTGCTTCTCTGATCCTTCACAGTTCCCCCCCTATTATGAGGAAATGGTCTCATCTGGCAGTTTCAACAATATTACCTCTCACATGTCCTGTAGTTGGGGGGAACAGAAACGTTAACCTTGACAAAAGTATCAGAAAAGGGCCTGTTTGGGGACTCCAACCCCTCAATATTAACACCTGTGTAACTTAACTCTCCCTAGTCCCAGGATGACAGGAAACTGGTACCTAGTACCCTCTATCAACCTATCTCTAAAAATCTCAGGATTGAGATTTTTGGCCAAATAAGAGGAGGGAATGTAAAACTTTAAGGCAACTCTGAAGCCCCTCAGCCTTAGTGCTTCTCACCCCCAACCCTGGGAACCAGGAATCTAACAATTACCTACACACGTACTGAAATGTTGGAAACTGTCCCTCTCCCTGAGTCTTTGTGAATGTTCCCCAGATAGAACTCAGTTGTTAAAATTGGGGCAAGATAACCCTTAAGATGTTTGCTCATTTCCTGATGTTTTGACTCAGTCCCTGGGAAAGGTCAAAGTAACCCTCATATGTTTCCTCTTACCTCACCTGATCTAGCAACCACCCTCCAGTCCTGGCTCAGACCAATCAATGCTAATAGCTCTTTGAATAAGTCAGTCCCAATAGTTGAAGAACAAGCCCTGACTTTCCCCGCTTGTTTCTGCGGCTTTGCTTCAAAAGTAGCCTGTGCCAGCTATTCAGGGTCTTTCTGGCTTCTCAAATGCTGAAAGACCCTGTTGCAACAGAATTAATTAAACTCCTCATGCTTTTGCATCAACTGAGGTGTGAGAGTGTTTTCTTGCGGCGACTCCTCCTCAGTAATTGGACTCCAGGGTCCAACAATAGCTGATTCCAAGTTTTATTATCAATACTGAATAGAATTCATGCTCCTGGTCTCTTTGGTTGTTTATTGCTGCACTGAAAACCAGGTTAGCTGATTCGTGAGTTTGTCTATCTCCTGTCTACCTCACATCCCACTGTAGGAACACTTGGATTATAGATAACTTGTCATTGTGCTCAGTTTTATGTGTGTTCTGGGGCTCTGAATTTGTCATCACACTTGTACAGCAATTGCCTTACCCACTTAGCCTTCCAGTGTAATTTTCTTTCCATGAGCACATCCTGGCTTTGTAGCCAGAGACTGCTTTTTCATTTTCTGACTGCTCAGACCCAAATAATCATACAGAAACTATACTATTTGGCCAATAGCTTAGTCGTATTCCTTGTTAGTTCTTGCATCTTGAATTAACCCATTTTTCTTTATCTATGTATTGGCACAAGGCTGTGGTTTACTGGTAAGGATCTGGTGTCTGTCTCCTTCAGCAGTTACATGGTGACTCCCTGACTCTGCCTACTCTCTCTATCTCTGTTCTGATGTCCCACCTGGCTTTACTCTGCTAAGCATTTGATCCAAAAAGCTTTATTCATCATCCAATAAAAGCAACACATATACATCATGGCTATAAATGTCAAATGTGAGTAGTATCTGTGGCTAATTTGTATCATTATTTGCATTACCTCTGAATCATGGGTGGTTTTTGCAGTAACTAAGATTTGAGTATATGCTGTGCATAGGTGAGTACAGTTGGGTGTTACTATGTATGTGGCAAGAAATAGGACAGGATAACAACAGATCATGCTCATAGTCAATGGTATATTAGTAACAGTCACTTCGGAGGCCAAGAATGAAGGGTTATTCAGGTCAGATACTTGAAAGGAGCCTGAACAACACAGAAAGAACCTAACTCCAACAACTAAACCCAAATCAAAAGAAACCCCTGCTTCTTAAGTCCTATGGTAGATTTATTCCCATAAGGCTGTCTAGTTTGGTTGGCAGACTGGGTGTTAAAGGGAAGTCAGAGGGGACTGTAACTCTATATTCTTTAGATTTTGAATTTCCACATAGAACTTAAAATACCAACTACTGTACTGCAAATTCTTAAAGCCCTTATAACAGTTACACCATTATAAGAGCATATTTCTTAATCCAGCATTCTTAATAACATAATACATTAATAATATGATAATACATTTTGAACATTAAGTTTAGGCACATACCTGTGGTTCTGGCAGTAGATGATCCATTAATGTGGTTTATATCTAAACCAAATTATTGTCCAAATGAACAAGAAAATGAAGTAAATATGAACCTTCATGGCCAGGGTTTGGCCAAATGCTTCTTTGTCTGAGGTTACCACTGTATCTCCTCAGGCTGGTCTTGGGGTTTGTGACATCACCGACAGTTTTGCATCAGACACTGACAGCATAATCTCACTGTGGAAAAGCAGAAAACTCTATGCATAAATCTTTTCAAGTGACTTTTAAATGTTTATATCTTTATTTTACCTCCAGGAATGTGTGTCTGTGCACCTTATTTGTGTAGTACACATAAAGACAAGAAGAGGGTGTCAGATCGCCTGGAACTGGAGTGACATCAGATGTAGTGATATTTCATTTGTATTTTAATAAATAAAGCTTACCTGATCAGAGAGTGAAACAGCCACCCTGATCAGCCTTACAGACCAGGCACTGGTGACACACACCTTTAATCCCAGTATCACACTAGTTAGCCCCATAGATGCTGAGCAGTGGTGGTGCACGTCTTTAATCCCAGCTCTAGAGAGGAATATAAAGAGACAGCTATCAGACACAGTCTCACTCTGAGATTCCTGGAGGCGGGATTGCCATATCAGACTGAGGTAGAGAGAAGAGGCAGTGACTGGTTGTTTTGCTTTTCTGACCTCCAGGGTGAACCCCAATATCTGTCTCTGGGTTTTTATTAACCATGCTACAATCTGATCCCCGGGAACTTGAGCAACAGTTATTAGCTGCCAGATTATTAACTGCAAATTGAATCCAGATCCCCTACAAAAGCAGCCAGTGCTTTTTATTTTTGAAGTCATCACTCCAGCCCCTCAGGTGACTCTTAATCATATTTTAATCAAATCTTCTGTCTAATTGAAAACAAGATTAAAGGATTTTTTTTCAAGACAGTGTTTTCCCTGTAGCCCTGGCTGTCCTGGGACTTTGAGATCTGCCTGCCTGGGCCTCCTGAGTGCTGGGATTAAAGGTGTACACCACCATCATCTATCAGATAGTGTTCTGGTTTGAATAAGAATGGCTACTAGGCTCACATAGTTAGTTGACTACTTGGGCCCCAGCTGGGGGAACTGTTTGGGAAGGATTGGGAGTTAGGCTTTGTTGGAGGAGTTGTGTCATGGGGTGGGCTTTGAGATTTCACTCATTTCCAGTGAATTAGCTTGCTTTCTCTGTCTGCCTTGGTTTGTGGATCAGATGTGAGCTCTCAGCTACTGCTTGTTTGTTTTACCTTTCAGACTGCTGCCATGCCCCCTACTCTGATGGTCATGGACTCTAACCTTCTAGAACCACGAATCCCAAATTGCATGTTCCCCCCCACACCCAGAAAGGGTTTCTTAGTAAGCCAGACTGACCTTGAACTCACAGAGATCTGCCTGCCTCTGCCTTCCAAATGCTGGGATTAAAGGTGTGTGCCACTACCGCCAGGCGAATGCTTTCTTTTATTAGTTGCCTTGGTCATGGTTTTGTCAGAGCAAAAGAAAAGTAACTAAGACAGGTGTTGTGATGATTAGTGTTAGTTGTCAACAAGTTCTAGATTCATTTGGAAGATGGGCCTTTGAGCATTCCTGGGGGAAGTAAGTTTTGGCTTTATTAATTGATGAGGATACATTAATTATACTCAAGAACATTCCTTAGGCAATGGATCCTGGACTATATGAATAGAGAAAGTGTCCGCAGAACTAACATGCATACTTTTATCACTGTTTCCTAACTGTGGATGTGGTCCACCACCTGCTTCAGATTCCTGCTGCTTTGACTTCCCTGCTGTGATAGACTGTAACCTTGATCTGTGAACCAAAGTAACTCTTTTTCCCTTCTATTGATTTTGTTAAAATATTTTATCAAAGTAACAGAAAAAAGAAACCAAGACAGTTGTGAGAGATAATTTTTTTTGTTTGTTTGAGACAGGGTCTCTCTTCATATTTCTGGCTGTCCTGGAACTCATTATATTGACAAGGCTGGCTTTGAACTCATAGGAGATCTGCCTGCCTCTCCTGAATATTGGGATTAAAGGCTCTTGCCAGCATGGCCACCTTGTGAAGCAGATTTAGTCAGATTATCCCATCAGGAGAACTGTTAGATGGAACCGAAAGAACGACGAAAGGCTATTGAATTTCTATAGGACAGGACCATAGAGTTATTTATTTGTAAACATATTGTACTTTTCAAAACCAAAGAATGATTCAGAAAGAGTTTCAGAGACCATCAGTGTTCTTTGTTTTCAAAAGGCAGACTCTGTTCGTTACTAGCCTCATTGCTGTAATAGAGTAGCTGACAGAAACAACTTGAACAATGGGAGATATATGTTGGTTTGTGACTCAAGGAATATTGTCTATCATAGTGTGGAAGGCATGACAGCTAAAGCAGTTGGTCTCATGGCAGTGGGATCTTGAAGGAGCTACTTGATATGTTAAGTCAAGTAGGAAACAGAGAGAACTTGATACATGAGCCAGCCAGGAAGCAGGATCAGCTATAACTTTCAAAGTTGGCTCCCCAGTAATCAATTTTTGCCAGCTAGACTACATTTCTTGTAAGTGCAACAACTTCTCCTTGATTTGAGGGGGGTGGTTTTGTTTTTGTTTTTTAAAGATAGGGTTTCTTTGTGTAACAGTTCTGGTTGTCCAGAAACTCTCTCTGTATACGTGACTGGCTTCAAACTCAAAAGAGATCTGCCAGCCTCTGTTTCCTGAGTTCAGGAATTAAAGGCATACACCACCACCTACCAGCAGCTACACCTTGTCAAACACCACCAGAAATTGGGAACCAAGCTTCAAAAATGTGAGACAGTAGGGGAACATTTCCCGTCCAAAGGATAACCAAGGTGATCATCACCTTGTTTTCAACAAGTCAGAAAATACACAGCAAAAGATTTGAGGTGGGGCTTCCCAAATATATAGTGAGTTGGTTTCTCCATGGAAGGATCTTGGGAGTGGATTATTCACCTGACACAGCTATAGAGGAAGGACTGCCACTTTGGTGGGTCCAGAAGTTGGGACCCTAGTAGTCCTACAGAATAGATTATGAAACTATAAATTGAAGATCTCTAAAGAAGCTGCATCTATATTAATTCTTCAGACTGTTTGAGCTTGGTTGAGCAGAACTAAGAGAGATGGAATATTGCAGGGGAGGAGTTAGCATTACCTTGGGTCATCTTGAAGCACTTCTAAGAGACATTTACTGTCTACTTCTGTATCTGATCTATATCCAGTTTATTTCTCTAAAACCCCTCGAAATATGTTGCTAAGCTTGACAAACCTCTAGGCCTCACCAATCCTAAAAACAAGAATGATCACTAGTCTTAGTTGTCAACTTGACTACATGTGGAATTAACTAAAACCCAAGTAGTTGGGTATACCTATGAAGGGTTGTTTTTAATTAATTAAATCATTTGAAGTGGGAAGACCTACTTCTAATCCAGTTCTTTTGAGGTCATAAAATCTACTTTTAATGTGGGCTGCACCTTCTACTAGGAGCCTATGAAAGAAGACATGAAAGAAGGAAGCTTGCTTTCTTTGCCTATTTGCTGTCATTGACAAGTCCACTCCTTCACTGGCATTAGAGCCCTTTTTTTTTTTCAGGATTCCAGCTTATACAGAAAACCAGCTGAGATATCCAACCTTGTGAACTGAACGACTACTGGGTTCTTGGACCTTCTGTTGGTAGACTGTCATTGTTAGACTCGCTGAACCATAGCCTGGTAATTCATTCTAAGAATTCATGATATCAGTTCTGTTCCTCGAGAGAAGCCTAATATACCAAAGATGTAATAAAGACAATAGCTATATCCTATAGATTTCTCTGCCAATACTGCAGTGCACCTACCTGATGAACGCATATTGATCTATAACATTCTTTTCTTTTTGTTAATTAATTTTTGGCATAAAAGTAATGGATTTCTTTATGTCGTTTTCATATAACCTACTCATTTAATCCGTCCTTCTATGCTTCCCCTACTGTCTCTCCTATTGCTGTTCCCCATTTCTTCCTGGCTCCCTGCTTCTCCTAAAGTATAGTGTCCCTTCTGATTTCATGTCATATATAAAGACCATTACTCTCTCTTGTTCTATCTTCTCCCCTCTGTTTAGACCTCTTCCCTCATCTGAAATCCTTTTTCTATTTTCATGCTCTACTGTCTTAGTTATGGTTCCTAGTGCTGTGATAAAAAACACAACCAAAAGAAACATGGGAAGGAAAGGATTTATTTGACCTTACTGTTCCACATCATAGTCTATTATCCAAGAAAGTCGGGATAGAAACCCAAGACAAGAACCTGAACGCAAGGAATGAAGCACAAGCCATGAAGAAATGCTGTGTAGTGCCTTTCTGACCATGGCTTGCAAGCGTGCTTTCTTACAACATCCAGGACCACCTGACCAGGGTGGTACCACCCACAGCAAGCAGAGCACTCCCTCATCAATCATTAATCAAGAAAATACTCCATAGACTCACCTCTGGGTCAGTCTTATAGGGGCATATTCTTAATTAAGATTCCCTATTCCCAGATATGTCTAAGTTTTTATGAACTTGACAAAAATCGATCAGTATACTTACATACACACATATAACACACACATACACAATTAAAATATAAATTATGTATTTGAGAGAAAATATGCTATATTTTTCTTTCTATCTATGTATTTCTTTGTGAGTATAAATGTTCATGTAGTCTGCATGGCAAAACATTCCACTCTGGATGACTAGAATACTGGTTCTTGGGCCATGGTTCTTCATATTTGGCTCAGAATAAAATATTTTATGTATAACAAGAAAAATTTTCAATTTCATTATTATTTATTAGTAGTAAATTTTTAATTTACATACATGTTTTATATACCTATATACTTGTTTTATATACATATACACCTTTATTTGTGTAAAATTTTCTCATCTGGTAAGAAGTCATGAATAGACAAAAAGGACTAAAGAGTCAGGCTTGGTGTTACATTACTATAATCACAGCATTTGGAAGGCAAGGCAGGAAGCTCATACATTTGAGGTCAAGCTGAACTACACAGTAAGGCCCTGTCACAAACAACTCCTAACATTCTCCAACAACAACACATCCATTTTAGTCTGGAGGACAGAGATAAGAAAAAAGTTTTCTTAGTTAGGGTTTCTTTTGCTATATTAAAATACCATGTTCAAAAGGAGCTTGTGAAAGAAAGGGTTTATTGAAGCTTACAGTTCCACATCACAGTCTATCATGAAGGAAAGTTAGGGAAGAAATTCATGGCAAGAACCTGAAGGCAGGATAAAACACCTGAAGTACTAGGTAGAGGTCTAATTTCACAGTAGTCTCTAAAGAATGATCTCATGAGCTTATGTATATTTGAAAACAACAGCAACAGCAAAGCAATCTTTCTTTGGTAGAATATATTGAATGTCTCAAGAACTGGCTGTTGTTCAAAGCTAGAATTTCTTCTGCCTTTGCATAGGGATTTATTGTTACTTATTGAATCTTAATGCAACCAAGAATTTATGATTTTTACATTTCTCAATTTCTTTACTATGTTAAAATATTCTCTCACATTGCAAGGGAAAATTATAATTTAAATTTACATGTTTTATGTTGCAAGGTTTGTAACTATCCTGAATGCAATTAGTAGTCTTGAAACAAAATAAATATTGCAAAAATGAAAACTAATTTATTCGAAATAGTATTTCCTTTGCAATTATGATTAGCTTATCTTTCTTTAACTAATATAGGAACTCACTTTCTTTACTAACAGGTAAATGCCAGACACTTTCTGTGTCAGTGCCATCCAAAGTGGAAATCAAGTTAGCTAATGAATTTTTAAAAAAATGTTCACAAACTGATACCTAGTTAACAATTTGATATTTTGTCAGAGAAAAACACATCCAGAGATTGTTTTCACTAGACATGTACAACATCTAATATTCTATTATATGAAAAAAAACTGTAAAGAAATGTGCTAAATTTAGGAGACAAGAATTCACCACACAAGTAAGTGTAGGTTTAGGTAGAAGTGTAAATAGAACTTTAAATACTAAATATGTTAAAGGGCCTTCCAAGAAAGAATCAGATCCACAAGGTTATTGCTGAGAAAAGGTTACTTACTATGAGTCTCAAATCAATAAATAAAGTCATGAAGGATGAACCTTGATTTTCTGTAGGCAGAATTTTCCTGTGCTAGCAGTGAATCTCGAATAACCACTCAGAGTCTTAATATTAATTATAAATGCTCAGCAAATAGCTCCAGTTTGTTACTAACTAGCTCATACAACTTAAGTTAATCCATTTCTATTAATCTATGTGCTGTCCCAAGACTCAAGGTTTTAGCTCTCTAGCATGCCTTGCTTACTTTCTGTCTGTCTGGTAATTCCTCACTCCACCTTTCTTCCTCTCAGCATTCCTTCTGTGTCAGATTGTCTCGCTCAATCTCTTCCTGCCCAGCTATTGGTCAGTCACCTTTTTATTAGTAATGAAATAATGAGAGCAACACATAATTGCAGTGTATAAAAACTGTTCCATAGCCAGTCTCTGAAAAATAAAATAAAACAAACCTGAAGGCAGGAACTGAAGCAGCCATGGAGGTGGTGCTGCTTATTTGCTTGCTCTTTATGTCTTGCTCGTTTAGCTTCTTTAGGTGATCGAGGGATCACCTGCCCAGGGGTGGCACCACCCACAATGGGTTTGGCCCTCCCCCATAATTACTAATTAAGAAAACTCCCTATAGCCTGATTTTATAGAGGCGTTTTCTCAACTGAGGCTCCCTCCTTTCAGATGACTCTAGCTTGTGTCAAGTTAACAAAAATACAAACAAATAACTAGCCAGCACAGGGGATAAGAGTAATCAGAATGCATTTTAATCATGTATGAAATTGTCAAAAATAAATGTAATTAACAAAAATATTAAAAACATGTTAAAGATGACTAAATTTGACTCTTCACTTATAACATTCTATGTATATACAGTCATAAGACTCTATTTAGCCAAGGTTAAACAATTTACAGGATTTTAATATAGATTTAGCTTTTCTAGAGAACTTGAGCTCACAGAACACCATTTATAGAGTATTTTTGTATACCTGACACAAAGATTAATGATATAGACCCACAAATTACCAAAGTACAAGTCCTTATACTCAAGGAACTTATACCAAATAGGGTATACCAGGATGATAATGTAAAGTGACTATATTCATGTGGAAAATTATCATTCTAATAGTGATGGGAAAATAGTCTGGGAAGGAACTAACTCTGTGGGAAGATTATTTAGGAAGAAAAGAGAACATGGTTACCAAAATTGAGGTGTTGACAATGAAGAAAAATGGGCAAGTTTAAGAAATGTTGAAGCCGAGTAGTGGTGGTGCACACCTTTAATACCAGCGCTCGGAAGACAGAGGAAGATGGATCTCTGTGAGTTCGAGGCCAGCCTGGTCTACAAGAGCTAGTTCCAGGACAGGTTGCAAAGCCACAGAGAAACCCTGTCTCAAAACACACACACAAAAAGAATGTTGAAGCCTCATGTTTTCCCTCTGAATTACTGATGGAGTGATGTAAAGGAGCAGTCAGAAGAGCTTGGGATTTGGATGTTGGTAATTAGATGATTATTTATCCCCCTCATGAAATAGAGTACACAGGAGAATGAGATTTTGGGAAAATTAGATTGGAAGAGGTGCTAAGATCAATCTGGAGTTTTATTTCAGAGTTCCATGAGGTATTCAAATACAGATGTTCATGAGCCAGTTAAGCCATCAGCATCTGGAAAAGGAATTTCTAACACTCTTTATGCTATTGGAAGCCTGGGAATCCTATGACCTTTTCTCAGCATAATATTTTTAAATGGATCAAAGGGAATGAATCAGATTACAAAGGAAAGAAGTTACACTGAGATACAGTGTTGTTTTGGCTATACTGGGTTTTTTGTTTTTCCATATAAAGTTGATTATTTTTCTCTCAAGGTCTGTGAAGAAGTTTGATGGGATTTTGATGGGGATTGCATTGAATCTATAGATTGCTTTTGGTAGAATTGCCATTTTTACTATGTTGATTCTTCCAATCCAAGAGCAGGGGAGGTCTTTCCATTTTCTGGTATCCTCCTCAATTTCTTTCTTCAAAGACTTAAAGTTCTTGTTAAATAGGTCTTTCACTTCCTTGGTTAGAGTAACCCCAAGATATTTTATGCTATTTGTGGCTATAGTGAAAGGTGATGTTTCTCTGATTTCCCCCTCTGCTTCTTTATCCTTTGTGTATAGGAGGGCAAACAATTTTTTGGAGTTGATCTTGTATCCTGCCACATTACTAAAGGTGTTTATCAGCTGTAGGAGTTCTTTGGTAGAGTTTTTGGGGTCGCTTATGTACACTATCATATCATCTGCAAATAACAAAAGTTTAACTTCATCCTTTCCAATTCGAATCCCCTTGATCCCCTTATGTTTTCTTATTGCTATTGCTAGAACTTCAAGCACTATATTGAAGAGGTATGGAGAGAGTGGACAGCCTTGTCGTGTTCCTGATTTTAGTGGAAAGGCTTTGAGTTTCTCTCCATTCAGTTTGATGTTAGCTGTCGGCTTGCTGTATATTGTTTTTATTATATTTAGGTATAATCCTTGTATCCCCAGTCTCTCCAACACCTTTATCATAAATGGGTGTTGTATTTTGTCAAATGCTTTTTCAGCATCCAGTGAAATGATCATATGGTTTTTTCTTTCAGTTTATTTATATGATGGATTACATTGATAGATTTGCGTATGTTGAACCAGTCCTGCATCTCTGGGATGAAGCCTACTTGATCATAATGGATAATTTTTCTAATGTGTTCTTGAATTCGGTTTGCCAGTATTTTATTGAGAATTTTTGTGTCGATGTTCATGAGTGAGATTGGCCTGTAATTCTCTTTCTTGGTTGTGTCTTTGTGTGGTTTTGGTATCAGAGTAACTGTAGCTTCATAAAAGGAGTTTGGCAATGACTCTTCTGTTTCTATATTGTGCAATACATTAAGGAGTAAAGGTATTAGCTCTTCCTGGAAGTTCTGGTAGAATTCTGCATTGAAACCATCTGGTCCTGGGCTTTTTTTGGTAGGGAGATTTATGGTAACAGCTTCTAATTCTTTGTGACTAACAGGTCTATTTAGATTGTTCACCTGTTCTTGGTTCAACTGTGGTATATGGTACTTATCAAAAAATAATGTCCATTTCTTTTATGTTTCCCAACTTTGAGGAATGTAAGCTTTTGTAGTAAGATCTAATGATTCTCTGAATTTCCTCTGTGTCTGTGGTTATGTCCCCCTTTTCATTTCTGATCTTATTAATTTGCATGTTCTCTCTCTGCCGCTTGATTAGTTTGGATAGGGGTTTGTCAATCTTGTTGATTTTCTCCAAGAACCAGTTTTTTGTTTCATTGATTCTTTGGATTGTTTTCTGTGTTTCTATTTTGTTGATTTCAGCCCTCAGTTTGATTATTTCCAGTCTTCTAGACCTCCTGGGTGTATCAACTTCTTTTTTTTCTAGAGCTTTCAAGTGTGCTTTTAAGTGTCCAATGTGTGCTTTCTCCGTTTTCTTTAATTGGGCACTTAGTGCTATGAACTTTCCTCTTAGCACTGCTTTCATAGTGTCCCATAGGTTTGAGTATGTTGTGTCTTTATTTTCATTAAATTCATGGAAGACTTTAATTTCTTTCTTTATTTCTTCCTTGACCCAGGGGTGATTTAGTAGTTGACTGTTCAACTTTCATAAGTTTGTTGGCTTCCTGGGGGTAGCATTCTTGTTGAATTCTAACTTTAATCCATGGTGATCTGACAAGACACAGGTGGTTACTAATATTTTTTTGTATCTGTGGAAGTTTGCTTTGTTACCGAGTATGTGGTCAATTTTCGAGAAGGTTCCATGAGCTGCAGAGAAGAAGGGATATTCTTTCCTATTTGGGTGGAGTGTTCTATAGATGTCTGTTAAGTCCATTTGATACAATACCTCCAATAATTCTCTTACTTCTCTGTTAGGTTTCTGTCTGATTGACCTCTCTGTTGGTGAGAGAGGTGTGTTGAAGTCTTTTACTATTAGTGTGTGTGGTTTGATGACTGCCTTGAGTTCTAGAAGAGTTTCTTTTACATATGTGGGTGCCTTTATATTAGGGGCATAGATATTCAGGATTGAGACTTCATCCTGATGAATTGTTCCTGTTATGAGTATGAAATGTCCATCTCCATCTCTTCTGATTGATTTCAGTTTGAAGTCGATTTTGTTAGATATTAGAATGGCAACACCCGCTTGTTTCTTAGGTCCATTTGCTTGGAAAATCTTTTCCCAACCCTTTACTCTGAGTAGGTGTCTGTTTTTGTGGTTGAGGTGTGTTTCTTGTAAACAGCAGAATGTTGGATCCTGTTTTCGTATCCAATCTCTAAGTCTGTGCCTTTTTATAGGTGAATTGAGTCCATTGATATTAAGTGATATTAATGACCAGTGGTTGTTGACTCCGTTCATTTTTTTTTTTTTGGAGTAGTAGAGTGTATGTGTTTTCCTTCTTTGAGTTGTGCTTGTGAAGGGTCGCTAGATGTCTGAGTTTTTGTTGTCAGTGTTGGGAATGTTGGCTTCCTTGGGTTGTGATTTTCCTTCTAATATTCTCTGTAAGACTGGATTTGTAGCAACGTATTGTTTAAATTTGTTTTTATCCTGGAATATTTTGTTTTCTCCATTGATAGTGAACAATAGCTTGGCTGGGTATAGTAGTCTGGGCTTGCATCCCTGGTCTCTTAGTTTCTGTAGTACCTCTGTCCAGGACCTTCTGGCTTTCATGGTTTCCATAGAGAAGTCTGGTGTAAGTCTGATAGGTTTACCTTTATAAGTTACTTGACCTTTTTCCTTCGCATCTCTTAATATCCTTCCTTTAATCTGAATGCTTTGTGTTTTGATCATTATATGGTGAGGGGATGTTTTTTTTCCTGATCCAGTCTATTCGGTGTTCTGTATGCTTCTTGGACCTTCATAGGAATATCATTCTTTAGGTTGGGAAAGATTTCTTCTATAATTTTGTTGAATATATTTTCTGGACTTTTGATCTGCAATTCTTCTCCTTTTTCTACCCCTATTATTCTTAGATTTGTTTTTTTATTACGTCCCAGATTTCCTGAATGTTTTGTGATGAGAATTTGTTGCATTTGCTGTTTTCTTTGGTCAGAGCGTTTATTTTCTCTATTGTGTCTTCATAATCAGAGATTCGTTCTTCTATCTCTTGTATTCTATTGGTATGCTTGTTCCTGAAGTCTCTGTTTGTTTACCTAGCTTTTCCATATCCAGCCGGCCCTTGGTTTGTGTTTTCTTCATTGCCTCCATTTCAGTTTTCAATTCTTGAACTGATTCCATTACCTGTTTGATTGTTTTTTCTTGTTTTCCCAGTGTGTCGCTTACGCATTTACTCATTCCTTTAAACTTTTTGTTATATTTCTCTTCTACTTCTTTACTCATTTCTTCAATCTTTTTGTTTTTGTTATATTTCTCTTCTATTTCTTTAAGTGAGTTATTCATACCCTGTTTAAGAGACTCTATTGTTTTCATAATGACACTGTTTTCCACTTCTTCCAGAATAGGGTGTTCAAGTCCTTCTGTTGTAAGATCGCTGGGATCTGGTGTGTTCATATTGTTTTTCAGATTGTTGGAGGAATTCTTGCCTTGGCACCTGCCCATCTCTTCCTTCAGATGCTCTCCAATGGCACTTCCCTCCACTGGGTCTTCTGCTACAGGATTAATGCCGCCCCTTTGGAATACCCAGGGAGATAAGGATGGCGGGAAGATTGTGTGTTCCCTTACCGGGCTTGTGTGAAAGGTCAGGCACACATTTACCCCTCCATTGTATCTCCTGCTACAGGATCAGTGCCACTTGTTGGTCAGAAATCTCCCTGCCTGAAGTCTTATCTTGCTGCAGGCAGGCTATTAAAACAAAGGAACTCCCTCCCATTTGCACTCACCGCCCTGTCTCGGCGGTGCCCACCCAGGCTGAGTTGGAGGATTTTATGCCCCGAAAAAGGGAGAGAGGAAGGGAAGGGGTTCCAGGCTGAAAACAGGGATGGGGTAGGAGGAGAGAGGATTTAGGTGGGGGAAGCGGCCCCTTTGGAATGAATAATATACAAGTATCTTAATCGGAAGTAGAAATGTATCAATACAATATGATAAATATATGTATATATCAATACAATATACATATCAATACATATCAAATGTTTTAAGCAGAGGTAGAAGCATACTCACATACAATGTTCAATATATTAATATATCAATATACAAGAGTCAATGCCAATATAGTTTTCTATAAACAATAACTCACAAATACCAATATATTATTATCCCATCACCAATTAATCCCTCTTTTTTTTTAAAGATTTATTTATTATGTATACAACATTCTGTCTCCATGTATACCCACACACCAGAAGAGGGCACCAGATCTCATTACAGATGGTTGTGAGCTGTCATGTGATTGTTGGGAATTGAACTCATGACCTCTGGAAGAGCAGTCAGTGCTCTTAACCACTGAGCCATCTCTGGGCGCTAATTGAAGGGGCAAGGTCAATCGGTAGTTAAAAATTAACTAGACTAGCTGAATATAAAAGATACAGCTTTAATAAACAGAATGAAGGAGAACTTACACCAGAGTCCCAATGGTCCGTCAGAGAACACAGGGGCAAAGAGAGAGGAAGTGTCAAGGCACTTCGATCTTTTATTTGTTTTGTGTGACCCCAGGGGAACACACCCTAAGCAGAATGTGATTGGCTTAAGTTCTCCATCAGTTTCCTGACTGAATTTGTGGCCCACTCCACTCGAGGGAATTCATACTATAAATCCAACCAAAAGTCTGTGGCTCTGGAAGTCTTGAGCCTTAGATGAGAAAGTACTGGTGCAGCTGTTTTTCTCAGTGGATGTGATGTTTCCATCAAAAGCCTTCAAAATAATTATGCTTACACCTATACATAAGTGCTACTATAAGCTTTGGCCTAAAAACCTTCCTCTTTGCAATAGGCAATGGCAACCACAAAGACCCATAACTGGTCAAAGCAATGAGACAAAATGGTTGCTGCATATTAGCCATAAATAATACATTTATAATCCCTCTAAGTCTCAGAGAATATCAAAGAAGGAGCATTAAATAATGTAGGGATGAGAAGAAGGAGCAGGGTGATGTTAAATTCACATCAGCTGTGATAATCTATTTAAGACTGGAGTTGTCAACATCCTGTTATTGAAGGGGGCAGTTGTGGGATTTGTACAGAGTTAATGGTTGATGGAGGGAAAGAAAAACACTTCCTTCAATTGTATAGCCAATGCTAAGATGTCCATTTTCCTGTTTAAAAAAAGAATGGAAAGAAGGAAGGAAGGCGGGAGGGAGGAGGGAAGGAAGGAAGGAAGGAAGGAAGGAAGGAAGGAAGGAAGGAGAAAAGGCAAACTTCATAACATCATCCATGTTTTTGTAAGTAATCATAACAAGACTCATTGGCTTAACCACTTAGAAGGTGGGGGTGGTTGTGAAAAGGAAAGGAATCAGCAGGAAAGGAGGGGAACCAGAGTGGTAAATTAGAAGTTGGTATGATAAAAACACATTTTGTATATGCATTAGAATGCTATAATTAGATCAATTGTTATGTATAATTAATGTATTCTAATAAAATGATCATGAAAAGATGAGGTAACACAACAGGAAGAAAGAAAAATAATATTTAGAAATTATGAAATATTGAAATGGTTTATTTCTGGGCCCTCATTGTTTAATCTTTTTTTCTTTCTCTTTTTCCTTTTTTGTTGTTTTTCTTTTTGTTTGTTTGCTTTTTTATTAATTAATTAATTTTTGATTTATTAAAAATTTCCACCTCCTCCCTGCCTCCCTTTTGCCTCCCCCTCCCCACCTCTCCCTCCCTCTCTAGTCTTAAGAGCAGTCAGGGTTCCCTGCCCTGTGGGAAGTCCAAGGTGCTCCCCCGCTCCATCCAGGTCTATAAAGGTGAGCATCCAAACAAACCAGGCTCCCACAAAGTTAGTCCATGCAGTAGAATAAAAATGCAGTGCCAAAGTCCTTGACTTCTCAGTCAGTCTTCATTGCCAGCCACATTCAGAATGTCCATTTTGATCACATGCTCCAACACTCCCAGTCCAGCTGGCCTTGGTGAGCTCCCATTAGATCAGTCCCACTGTCTCAGTGGGTGGATGCACACCTCGTGATCCTGATTTCCTTCATGTTCTCCCTCCTTCTGCTCCTCATTTGGACCTTTGGAACTAAGTCCAGTGCTTCAGTGTGGGTCTCTGTCTCTATCTCTATCCATCGCCAGATGAAGGTTCTGTGGTGATATGCAAGATATTCATCAGTGTGGCTATGGGACAAGGCCAGTTCAGGCACCCTCTTCTCTGCTGCCAAGGAACAATCTGGAGACCTCTCCTTGGACCTGGGAACCCCTCTAGAGACAAGTCCCTAGAAAACCCTAAAGTGGCTCCCTTAATTAGGATATTTACTTCCCTGCTCCCATATCCACCCTTCCTCCATCCCACCCAACCCATTCCCCTAAGCTTTCCCCAATCCTCCCCTTCTCCCCTCTCTCTACCCGTCTCCCCTTACATCCATTCCCCATCCCCCACCCCCATGCACCCAAGTTTTGCCTGGAAATCTTGTCTACTTCCAATATCCAGGAGGATAACTATATGATTTTCTTTAGGTTCACCTTCTTATTTAGCTTCTCTAGAATCACGAATTATAGGCGCAAAGTCCTTAAATTATGGCTAGAATCCACTTATGAGTGAGTACATACCATATTCCTCTTTTTGGGTCTGGGATACCTCACTCAGTAAAGAGTTTTCTATTTCCATCCATTTTCATGCAATATTCAAGATGTCATTGTTTTTTACTGCTGAGTAAAACTCTAATGTGTATATGTGCCACACCTTCTTTAACCATTCTTCTACTGAGGGGCACCTAGGTTGTTTCCAGGTTCTGGCTATTACAAATAGTGCTGCTATGAACATAGTTGAACAAATGCTTTTGTAGTATGATAGCACATCTCTTGAGTATATTCCCAATTTAAAAATGGGGTACTGAATTGAACAGAGAATTCTCAACCGAAGAAGTTCGAATGGCCAAAAGACACTTAAGGTGTCTCAACCTCCTTAGCGATAAAGGAAATGCAAATCAAAACAACTTTGAGATACCATCTTACACATGTCAGAATCAAACTCAAAAATACCAATGATAGCTTATGCTGGAGAGGATGTGGAGTGAGGGGAACACTCATCCATTGTTGGTGGGAATGCAAACTTGTGCAGCCACTGTGGAAATCAGTGTGGCCGTTTCTTAGGAAACTGGGAGTCAACCTACCTCAGGACCCAGCAATTCCACCATTGTTTAATCTTATAAAGGAAAAAAAAGCAGAACACATACAATTTAATCCTTGTTATATCACACCTGGGAAGCTACAGACTAGTCTGTTAAGATCAACAGAAGAAACAAACAAAGAGCACTAAGAAATTTTATAGAAAATAAGAGAGATCCTGGATGAGCTCTGACAAGAACACAGCAAATTCTGTACATTTTTGTTTTAAGCTCACTTTATTTTAAGCGTCATAGCCCTTGTAAAACTTTTCCATTCTATTTAGGTCTGGTTTATCTTTCTGTATTTTCTGTTTATCCCTCATGAAGCTTTTTTTCACTTGTGTAAAATCTGATCATCTGTGTTGGTCAGCTCCCTAACTTTGCAGCAGGCATTTGAGACCAAGTAGTTAAGAGAAAACAAATGACTTCAGCTCACAGTTTTGGGTTTTCAGTCTGTACGTGGTTGGTGCTGTTGCGGTGAGACCTTGGGTGTGGAGAGCAGCAGAGCACATGGCAGAGGGAGAAAGGGACGTAGAGGACAAGTGTCCAAAGACGTCTCTTTAGACTTATCTGTTGGTGTTTTTTCTGTTAAGTACTTTTCTTAAATGACCGACTTCTCCACTGACGCAATAATTCCAATCAGACTAAATTAGACTGAATTAGAAGACACCCATGTTTAATTGCTGCCAGCACTTCCCAGTGGCCCCATGGAAAAACATGGAGATGGGAACAGAGAACCAAAAGACCACAGAAAACCGGGAGACCACATGTTCATTCTCTGGGGGGCAGTTTAAATAGTCTTGGCCCTCCCTGGGAAGGAGTTACCCTTCAGCAGGCTTTCTTAACCTTCCCTGGGGAGGGGTCACTGTTTGGCAGGCTTTCTTGAAGGTGGAATTTGGACTGAGGTAACTCCCAGGGGAGGGGGCTTATGCTAGGAGCTGGGGTGAAGCCCCCAGCTAAACATTCCAGGCTTTTTTGGATAAGGATGTTAGGGGCTGAGGTGAGGCTTTTAACTAAACTTTCTTTTAGACTTCTTGTATATATGGATGTCAGGGGGCTGGGGTAAAGTTCTTGGCCAAACAGTTTTCTATGACTTCCCAGTCATACCAAGCTGGGGGGCTAAACTTTAACACATGGGAATGTTCCAGATTTAAACCATAAGCATATATCAAAACTGACCTCCAGGGAGCACACAGCCCAGACCTTGATCTGACGTCTCATTTGACAGCACGGACCAGTCTCTGTGGTTGATGTCTCTGATCCAACTTCTTTTCCATTGTTGACACTCTTTCTCATGGAGGTCTCTGACTCTTTTCTCAGATCCTCACTGTGTTAGAGTGCCCAGAGCTCACGCCTAACCTCTTCTCTTTCCTCTCAACATTGGACGTTCTTGGTTATTTCCCCTCTTATTGCCTTAGTTATGTTGATGGATGTTGGATTTACACTTCTACATGTACCTTTTTCAACTGCCCACTCAACATCTTGAGGTAGATATACAATCAGCATGTTAAACATATCTGTCCAAGCTCGCCACTGTGTTCTCAGGTCTCATGCATTCCTCCTTCCCTAGGACTGAGGACAAAAATCTTATCTTTATAAGATTTATATATTCAATCCATCTACAAACTCCAGTGTCTTTACCTTAAAAAGAACTTCAGAACATAACTGTTTCACACCAGGTCTCTGGCAAGCGTGGCCTGTCATGCAGACCATTGTGTTCGCCTAGCAGCAGCCTCCTGCTTCACTCTTAGCAATCTGATGGGATCAGCGCTCTGTTGGAAGGCCTCCTTTGATTTCCCAATACAAAGAACAAAACATGCGTGCCTCATGTTAGCCTGTTGGAGCCTACACTTGAACCTTCTTTCCTTACTCTTTCTATTCTTCCTCTAGCCATGCTTGTCTGCTCTCTGGGTGCCCAGGGTCTCTCACTCATGATGCCCTCTGTGCTAATGGGTGGTGTTTTCTACAGTTGCTGTTGGAGGTGGCTTCCATCTAGTACCTATCTCAAGAGCCTGTGTTTAATATCTGATATAATCATCTTCACATACCTTATCTCAATTTCCTGCTGAATTTTCCCACAAAGTATTATGAACATCTAACACATTGCATATTTTGGTAATTTGTAATTAAAAACTGCAGCTCAAACCTATGATACTAGCACTTCAGAAGCTTGGCAAACTACTGTGCCTTTGAGGCCAGCCTAGGCTGCACAGTGAATTCTCCCAGACTAGGGTGAAATTCTGTCTTAAAAACCTTATTCTCCAAAAGTAATAAGTAAAATAAGGAATATAAATTCCAAGAAAGGAGGCAGTGTCCAATTTGTTTGCTTTTGTTTTCTGATAAAAATTTAAAAAATAATATATCCTCTCCTTTCAGTTTCCCCCTTTCCCCCTTTGTCTTTACATGCTTATGTCTCTCCTCTCCTCTCCTTCCCTCCCCTCCCCTCCTCTTCTCTTCTCTTCCCCTCCCCTCCCCTCCCTTCCCCTTCTCTTCCCCTCCCCTCCCCTCCCCTCCCCTCCCCTCCCCTCCCCTCCCCTCCCCTCTCCTCTCCTCTCCTCTCCTCTCCTCTCCTCTCCTCTCCTCTCCTCTCTCATCTCATCCCTTCTCCTCTCTTCTTTTCTTGTCTACATTTACTCCTTTGATGACCACCCTAGTCTCAGGTCTACTGTTACTACTATAAATATGTTCTCAAACTTCTTTAATTCTTGGAACATTAAATATATTTATGTTTATTTGTTTCTATTGAGAGAAAGAGTGAGGCAACACAACATAACAACGTAAATAATTGGTAATTACCACTTGGAACTTGTTCCTACAACCCTCTTTTCAGTCAGCACCCTTTCATTTCTCGTTTGGATTGTTTGAATGGTCTCTTTGTGGTCATTTGTTATTTAATGTGAACCTCTGCAAACTTTCTATCACATAATTACTAATCAAATTACATTCTGTCCATTTAAATATTCATCATTGGTTCCCTGTAAAGGAAGAGACAGATAAAAGTCATGATAATAAGGGGTGGTGTGATTAAGTGTCTTAGAGCTGGAAAGATCCTTGTTCTTTCCCTCAAAGTTAGCTTCCGTGTCCTGTGTGAGATAGTCTGAAGATGGCCTGTACCACACAGAGTCAGCTTCCGTGTCCTTGTGAGATAGTCTGAAGATGGCCTGTACCACACAGAGTCAGCTTCCGTGTCCTGTGTGAGATAGTCTGAAGATGGCCTGTACCACACAGAGTCAGCTTCCGTGTCCTGTGTGAGATAGTCTGAAGATGGCCTGTACCACACAGAGTCAGCTTCCGTGTCCTTGTGAGATAGTCTGAAGATGGCCTGTACCACACAGAGTCAGCTTCCGTGTCCTGTGTGAGATAGTCTGAAGATCTCCTGTACTGCATACAGTCAGCCTCTGTTTCCTATATGAGATAGTCTGAAGATGTCTGCAGCACACACATAGGTAATATATGATTGTTTGACAGATCCTTGGCAATTGAATGAAAAGGCCTGCTTTGCCTTTAGAACTTCTGAAAGTTTTTTTTAAATGTTTAAGAAAGTAGAAATAAAAAGGAAATTTATGCTGAGAACCATGATGCAACCCTGCAACAATCTGATCCACTGGGCTCTAGCTTGATTTGTTCAGCATCTTTACTGATAAAACCTTGGGGGACCATTTTTTTAGATAAACTCATTTCCTGATGATGGTCCATGACATAAGTCTTACAGACCATGGATATGTTTTCTTGGAGGGTACACAAAGGGAGAAATGCTTTCTGAGTCTTCCTACACTCCAGTGGCCTTCTTCACGAGTATAAAATCCTGTACTAATTGATTTTCTAAACAGGAGCTCAGTCAACATTCAGAATGGCTGTTTCTGGAAGGAGAGAAACTGGCTAGCCAGAGGATAACTATGGTTTTGAACAGGCATGTCTGCACTCCCCACATGCTCTCGATCACCTTTTGAAGCAGTTACAAAAGAAACAGAGAAATCACACCCCAACTTTTTAGACCAGGATAGCACAAAACTGACACTAAAAAAATGACAAAAACAAGGGAAGTTGCTAATGGTTGGCCACAGCGGCTGGGATGTTGTTCCCAGAAACTTGGTGGTGCCTGTTTTGCACTGGAATAGTTTCCTTTCCCCAAGGCCTCTAGAAGCCCTGATGTCTGTTTCCATTATAGATCCCTAGTCTTCTCCTCAAAGGCCCAGGACTATAACTAAGTTTCTGCAATTAATGACCAACCTTGAAGCATTTAGCTTGCAAATTGTGCCATGTGTTGAATATGTAAAAATCTCTAACAGTTGGAGCCAAAGTTAAAATATTATTTAGCAAATGAATGTGTGAGTGGCCAGGGAAGTCTTACAAGAGGGAATGACTAGTGATGCTTGAAGTCTCAGAGTTTTAGAGTTGGAGAGAAATCCAGTGATCTAACCTTCTTCTTCAAAGGTGAGGAAACCAAGGATAAGGAAGGTGTGGGTTACTTGGAGCATCAACTGCTGTCTTAGTCTATTTTATGCTGCTGAAGGAAGATGGATGCTGGGCAGTTTATAAAGTGTGGAAGTTCATTTGGTTCATGGCTTTGCAGGCTAAAAATCCAATGCTTCTGGTATCTGCTGATCATCTAGGGAGGACCTCATGCTGCATCATAACGTGGCTGTACCGTGTAGCTTTTGTTAATACTACACAAACTAGAGTAACTCGGGAAGAGACAGCCATAGTTAAGGAGCTACCCTCCTCAGACTGGAGTATGGGAATATCTTTGAAACATTTTCTTAAGTAATGATTGATGTGGAATGGCCCAGACAAGTGTGGCCAGTGCTACTCCTTGGCAGGTGGTCTTAGGTTGTGTAAGAAAACAGGCCGAGCAAGACAGGGGAGTAAGACAGTAAGCAGGGTTTCTCCATGGCCTTTGCTTTAATTCTTGCCTCTGGATTCCTGCTTGAATGTCTGCTCTAAGATCCCTCAGTGACATGGCCTTATAAGCCAAATAAACCCTTTATTCTTCAAGTTTATTTTGGTCTGTGTTTTATTATAGCAGAAGAAAAGCAATGATGGTAGAAGCAGAAGAAAAGACGATGGTAGAGAACATCAGATGGTAAGGCAGAACAACTGTACCACAGACAGTTCATTCTTATTGAAGGGCATTCCTACAGTGCACTGATCCATTAAACAATGGATGGATGAATCTCTGTGTAATGGTCTGTCCTGTCCCTTTAAGAGACAAGCTATGCATTTGACTGGGGGCCTAGTGTCCCTCATACTCTTCTTTTCCTTTCCTTCCTTTTCTTTTCTTTCCTTTTTTCTTTTCTTTTTTCTTTTCTACCGTTTGTCAGTGGCCCCCATCATGAGAGACTGCTTGGAGCAGCCTCCAGCCTCTCTCGCTTCCAAGTCGCCCAGAGTGCAGCCAGTCAGGCTTTAACACCTCACCTGTAAGAAGAGGACACTTTTTTTTTTTTACAAGCCCTGCGGTGTTTGCTGCTCTTTCACACCCTGTCTATAGAGGGGAGATGTACCCTTATTAAACCTTGTGGTGTTGCCGTTTTCATATTTTCAGTTATGGTATAAACCCTCACCCTGCAGTGTGTTGCCTGCTCTATTGGCTCCACTTTTCCTCAAACTGTCTCTGCCACCACTACTGCTGTCAACAAGATTGGGCGGGTTCACGAGGCAACTGTTTTCAATGTCAGCCTTTTGCTCCCCACCACAGTTTGTGGCATGGCGGCTCGGCAACAGGGCGGATCACACCTCTAGGTCTCTCTTCCATACAACATGTGGCCGCTGCCATTTTTGGCTGAGGTCAGGTGACCTTACCACCGCCTTAACCGAGGTCAGGTGGTCAAGTTCTGCCATCTTTACTGCAGTGTTCCCTGCCTGGTCCCGGTTTGCTTATGTGTTTGTCTCTAAATTTCTCTTGTTGACTCTGTTGCATGTGTGTTTTGCGCAGTGGCATGCCTTTGGTAGAGCCCACCAAGAGCATCCACTTCACCCAATTCCTGTTTACTCTGTGTGTGTGTTCATTCATGTAACTTAAATGCACCTATGTTTACTGTTAAATGTTATAATTGTCTATTCATTGCATCTTATTTTAGACTACAAAAACAATAAGTCTCATGTTTTAAACTGGTATGTACTTTTAAGTCTCTTACAAAAATACTTTATATTTAATACAACCCTGCTTTACCTGTTAAGTTGAGAACCGGTACAGTCAAGCTTGGACCCAGCTCTCCAGGCAGATTCTATAATGTAGCCGTACCTGATAAACAGCCCTCAACTGCTCAGAGATCTGGGGAATATGGCATTTAAATTATTTAATTATTAAAAGACTTTTTATAACAAAAAGAGACAGGTTGGCTCCTTAGCAGTAGCATTCTGTTTCCTCCAAAGAAGACAGAAGACAAATGGACACAAAACAACATCCATCTGCACTTCATTTAAACTGCCAAGCACTGGCCACTGGGCAAAACTGCCTTTCATTTAAATTGAAGATCACCAGACAGTAGACAGAATCTCTGGAATCGACAGCGTAGTTGCTCAGGTCAAGGTAGGCTTGTCTTCCTACAGATTTCTTAGCCAACAATATCTTCTGGAGCCTGGCAGGCCCTACACTAAACAGTAAAAGGCAATTATGACCTTCAGTGGCCATGGAGGACCCTGAGGAGGTAACAACCAAGTAAGTTCTCTCTTGCTTTTTAATCAACAAATCAAGTAAAATTTATCCTTCTCAAAGATCTCTGATGTAGTTTGACAACTGAGAGGTTTTGTCGTTTAAAGGGACAACCTCACCAAACAAATTTTAACAAAATACAAATACAAGTTATTAAGGTGTATACCTACAACTTATAAAGGAGTGAGGACAAAAACATACTATGAAATTTCTCTCTTCCACCGCCTCCCATAGTCTTAAAAATAATTTTCATTGTGCAAAAACATCAGTCACAATCATTCTGCTGCTGTCTAAAACTTGTTTTCACAAACCCAGAGAATTCTTGTGAGTTCCAGTAAGCTGAATTGAAGGGTTCACCTTAAATATGTCAGATACACCCCTCTCAATTTCTTGATCCTAACTTTTTCCCCTTAAACTTAACTTTGTTCTCTGTTCTGTCAATACCTTAAACAAATATAAGAGACACCAGACATTTCCATACCACAAACACTAACAGGAACAAAGAGACCAGCTACTCCAGGATGTGACCAGCACCCAGCTTTCTCAAGATCCCCCCCAAGACAATGCCCACAAATAAGCAGGAAGCAGTCTAAAGAACCTGTTGCTTCAATTCCTTTAACCTGTTGTACCTAACCTCCCGCCTTTTTATTATAAAAAAGAGATGGGAATGTAATGGTCTGTCTTCTCCCTTTAAGAGACAAGCCACACCCACCCTCTCTCTCATTGGCCGAGGCAAGCTGATCTTCAGCTTCTAGCCTGAGTCTCTTCCTTTCCATCCTTCTCTTGAAGAGGCAGCTTCTGTTTCTCCCTTCTCCCCAGTTCTCCCCTTCCTGCTCTCTGTTTCTCTCTCTGTTTCTCTCTCTGCTTCTCTCTCTGCTTTTCCCCTTTCTCCCCTTCCCTTCCATAACCCACCAAATAAATATCAAACTTCACTCTGCATTGCATGCCTATCCGTCTCAGTTTCTCACCCACTACATGGCTTCCTGCTTTGGACCTGGCTACCTTCATGGCCTGCCGTGGTCTGGGGACCCGCTGCCCACTGCCTGCTGTTCAGGGACCTGCAGTATGGTCTCATGGCCCGCTGCCCACTGCCACCACTCGAGCATCTGCAACATTTTACTTAAACCATAACATTCTGACCTGGTCACTGTCTATGAGGTCCACCTCCAAATAACACTGATATATGAATTTTGAAATTAAATTTTCAATAATAAGAATGGAGAGGGGCACAATCCCTTCATCATCATTAAATATAACTAACTGAGTGCTGCTTTCTTGCTAGAGATTAACTTTAGTCAGTGTGTTTGAACACATTGAGTTACTGTCAAGAGGTCTGAGTATGACATAATAGGCTGAATTTTCAAACACTTTTGGTATAGAAAATTTATCAGCTAAAAGCATGACTCTGAAAAACACACTTAGAGGACCCTCTGGGGAGAGCATACAGACTGAAATTTGAGAATTGAGTCATTTATTTTCTTGTCTGAGACTCTGGTGAGTTGTAGAGACACATTTGATAGCAAGTGGGGGAAAGCATATTTTATAGGATCAGTCTATCAAAGCAGGTGCTGTGGAGAATGGATGCGTGGAATTGATGCAATGTGCTACTGCATCTCCTGAGAAGCCAGTGAATATATTAGGAATCACAACTCCCTATACTCAGCTCCTGTACTAACTCTTGGTTGTTGGGCTGGCAATTTTCAAGTACTATTCCTTTGCTTAGTCTTAATCTCCATTGTCTCAGGAGATCAGAGAGTGTACTACCTGGAAATTCTAAAATGCTTTTCAAATGAATGTAAAAATTAGTATTGACTGGGATTTAGTTCATAGAGAAAAGCTCTACACTTGGATGCAGCCATGTTCAGGTATACATCACACAGCTTTCCATGCCTAGAGTTCATGGGCATCACTCACTCCTTTATCCTACTCCACTCCTTTAGAGAAAACCAGAATGGATTATCTCAAATTATCTAGCAGTGACCCAAATTTCCTCTGGTAACCTAGGTTATCATGGTAGAATAAATTAAGAAATATAGACAAAAATGGGTAGTCAGGTTTGTTAATTATGAGTGTCACATTTATTGATCTGCTGTCTATGAAATTTTGCCCGGATACTTTGGAAGAGCCTCCACTCTGAGTTTCATATGAGGAAGCCCGTATTACATTAATTATTATATTTTAACCAGAAGATTTACTTGAAAATTCTTTCACAAAGTACTTGTTAAAAAGCCAAATTGTTTTCTCCTTTTTTCTTTGACTTGATCACAGTGGACAGACTCTATGGAAATGACCACTTAGAAATAGTTCAGTCTTGTATATGAGTATTGGTGTTTATGAAGGATTGATTACCACACAGAAATGTTGATTATGTTTGCAATGTTTATCAATAAGTACACATGAACCCAGCAATTTGTTGTAGCAAATTATCTCACTGGAAAGAAGTGCTCATCACGATATAAGGATTTCAAGCAGAGGAAAACTGAGCATGTGGCCTCCATCCCCAACCAATACATCTACAGTGTGTTTCCTAAGGCTCAGAAAACATTGTAAAAGTGAAATGATTTAAGAGGCTGAGGACCAGGAAGTCTGTTGCAAGATTATGTCTTCTAGATATGATAGGGAAGCTATACCAACAAAATATCAACAATGGGACTGACTTAATAATGACAAGACCTAGATAATGGCAACTGAAACCCTGCCAGTTTTGTATGATGGAAGATGGTCACAGAGGCCTGCAGATTGGAGGGGTAAAGTGAGTGAAGTCCTTTGGTCAGGATGAAGGGTCTAGGAGGACAGGAGTGATCACTAGGAATATAAAAAGTGTTTTCAAGAAAGTCAAACAATTCTTAGCAAGTCTATTGGCTCGTGAAGTAC
Organism: Myodes glareolus; assembly: GCF_982192425.1. Taxonomy (NCBI): domain Eukaryota; kingdom Metazoa; phylum Chordata; class Mammalia; order Rodentia; family Cricetidae; genus Myodes; species Myodes glareolus. The sequence goes on along the minus strand of NC_142047.1, from coordinate 4,487,445 downwards.
AAAGGATGAATCTATTAGGAAATTTATAAAGTGGCAGATATTGGCACAGTTGCATTGACTGTCACACTGTCTACAATGGCTTAAAAGTGGAGCGAACCTTAGTGTACTTGCACAGATGAATGGATTGAGAAAATGTAGTACATGGACACAATGGAATTTTATTCAAGTAGAAAGAAAAATCAAATCTTTATATCTGTGTGAAAATGAATAGAACTAGAAGTTATGTTAAATCAAATAAGTGCAAATGAGAAAGAAAAATAAAGATGTTTTCTTTCATATGTGGAACCCAGGTTTAAATTCATGTAAATTATTTGTGGTGTGTGTGTGTGTGCACGCATGCGTGCATGTGAGAGTGAGCATGTGATTAAACTAGAAAGGGAATCTTTTAAGATAAAGAGAGAAAAGAGACAGTGATGGAGCACATAGGACATGGAAACAGAAATGGAACAGTCGGACTGTTTGGGGAGAGGAAGAAGTCTAACAAGGAGACCATAGGGGTCACAAATGTGGAGGGCACTGGGGAAGGGTAGTAGAGCAGAACAAGCATCATAACATACATGTTGAAGTGCTGCTATGAAACACATTTATGTGCTAACTTAAAATGAATAAAAGTTAGGTAGTAAATTTTTAAGAATTTAATTAGTTAGATTTTATAAATGAAACAAACATTCGTGGTTAGAAACAGTAGGTGAGCAACAGTAAACTGCTAGAAACAGAAAAGTCCCAGAGCAGTTGTTTTGGGGGAGGTTAGTAAACATAAGAGCTGTTTTAGACACTGAAAGAAAAAGTCAAATTTCAGGAAAGTGACAGAGAGGCAAAAGATGACCAAGCTCTGACATACAGTCAGAAGCCTTAGAAACAGTTTGAGAAATAGCAAGGGTCCTGGATTGCTGTGGAAGACATGCCTTCACTCCCAAAATGTTACAATAGAAATAGAGGAAATGTACCCCTAAGGTGGAGAACAGAATAGCACAAAGTTGTCCCTAGAAAGACTGGCAAGAACTAGGAGCATTTCTAACAGGCTGGCCCCTGTGACTCAGTGTGTTCTGAGAAACGTGGAAATGCCTGCTTCACGCTGGAGAAATTTGCCTTCCCCAGGGCATTTGGTTTCTCCCTTTCTGCTTTTATCCCACATGTACTTCACCAAACTTTGTTTTTTCCCTACTACCTAAATTCAAAGTGAAAAGGAAGTAACTGGCTGCTCAATACAAGTAAAGGGAGATAAAGTGATAATCGATATTCATGTACCTGTTAGTAGAACTTTGACCAATATAATGACCAGTAAAGACATGATTATATGATTAATTGTAGTTGGAGATTTTAATGGATTCAGAAAGGAAAAATGCGAAAGGAAAAATAAGAGAATGAGAATAAAAGAAACACACAGTGCATGAATGTACATATGCAGATAGAATTTTAATCAATGAACGAATTATGCATTGTTTTTAAGCACACAAAAAGTCACAAAATCTACTGAATACTTATCCAGAAAAGCAAACACATTTCATAGACATAATATTGATAACATTATAGAGACTATATATTTGAGAGGAATAAAATTTGAAATTGATACCAAAGAGTAAAAAAAAATGTATCTATTTGAAATCGTGTATATACACCATTATGCAACTCTTGGTAAAAGGAAAAAGTCATATAGAAAACTGATACATACATGGACATAAAAAATATGTCAAAATTTGTGAGGCATTATTAAATCATCAAAGTAACTTCATTAGATAAACTTTATCAAAAAGAGAACAGAAAAATGGAAGCCATGGAGCCATGAAAGTAAAGGCCTGCCTCAGTAGACTGGAAGTATAAACATGAAGGCAGAGGAAGCAAAACCGACGGAAGCAATGAAGAGAAGAAATAATGGAAAATAGAAAAAGTTAGAATCAAAAAGAAAATGTGTAGAAAATCAGTCTCTATAAATAAAGACTGATAAACTATGCTTTGAGAACCAACCAAGAGAAATGGAGATAGGTCCCAAAACCAAAAAGTCAAAAGTACTAGAAACAGAAATTAAAAAATTTAGAAACTGTTCAGAAAAATTATATGCTATTGTTCCAGACAAATATATGTGAATTGGTTATTATTTCCATTGTCATTTAGCTTATTTCAATTTTTCCTTTTAATTTAGGTAGAAGGCACATTGACTGAATGGGTTTAATTGATTTGGTCTGACTTTGACAATTTCCCAGGCTTACTCTGGGGAGTGAAGCATGTTAGCATGGGGCAGAATCTCTAATCTCTAAGGTTTATCAGACAGGACAGATGTCCTTGACATTAAAGCAGACCTTAGTAAAACAAATAAACAAAAATAAAACAAAAAACGGCAAAGAAAAAACAAACAAACAACAACAACTGCAACTCAACAAATGCTGGGAAATGAGAGAGAAAATGGATTCTGTGATTTTGGAACAGTGTACCAGTTAAAGCTACACTGATTGAAAGCTGGGAACGTCTGACCAGAGGCACAGCTGACTCACGATAATGCAGTCAAATGTGGGTGTCCCATACATGGACCAGGAGTGTAGGTAGTGCTAGTGCTTTGTTTATTACTAACTGGATTGGGGAGAATGTGACTGGATGCCTGAGGCATGGAGGTGTTTTCTGACTCTCTGACATTCTCCCCTTGGTTCTGGGATCATTTGGGCACACTGTTTATTATTTAGATTCCGTGAATTTGATACTCAAGAAGAGTTGTAAGACACTTGCGACTGTAATCAGCAACTTGAATAGTCTGATAAGGGATTTGGTCTCTGTGGAGGTGACAGAATTTCTGCTTTTCCATCCAAGTACTTTATTTTTGCTGCAGATATGCAAGCATGTCTTAAAGGAGCATAAGATGACATTTTTGTGAACTGCTAATTGGTAAACTTTGACAAAATATTTAAAAGAGGGAAACATTCTTTTTCCTCTTCAAAAGGCTGTGTAAGGAGATCCATCCTTCATTTAATTATGTTTTCTAGGCAGCACCATTGCTTTGCATTTAATTATAGGTCCATTTGAACAAACTCTGAGACACTTGAAAATCCTCTCTATTAGATTAAAGCAAGAAAAAGACCATTTGTGTCTAAATATTCAGAAGTAGCTAGAAATAATCAACAGGTGCCAAGAAGAATTGGGTGTGAACTGCTGGGGGGTGACTACAAACTCCATGCTGGGTGTGAGCTGCTGGGGGATGACTACAAAGGCCATGCTGGGTGTGAACTGCTGGGGGGTGACTACAAAGGCCATGCTGGGTGTGAGCTGCTGGGGGATGACTACAAAGGCCATGCTGGGTGTGAGCTGCTGGGGGATGACTACAAAGGCCATGCTGGGTGTGAGCTGCTGGGGGGTGACTACAAAGGCCATGCTGGGTGTGAACTGCTGGATTATGGCTACAAAGACCATGCTGTGCCCGAGAGATCTCTTCATCTTTTCATCCTGCCTGCTGTCTTCTGCTAAATCTAATCTGGGTTACCACTTCATTGAGACCTTCTGCTGACTGGTTTTGTTCATACTTAGATCCAGGACTTAAAAGAGAACAATCAGACAACAAATTAGTTTAAGACTGGTCAGTTTTCTCTAACTCATTAATCATATCGCTAAGCCCCAATTTCTGTGCAAAGAAGGAACGTGAACCAATTTTCTTGACACACTTTAAAACTAATTGTTATAATATAACATATGATTTGGAAACTGAAGCCTAAGGAGATTGTTCAGTTTTCCTCTAATATCTTCTACTTTTAGTAGTGCCACTCAACTGAACAGTTGTCTATATTTTATACAACCAGTTGTCAGTGAGTCCCTCTAACAGGATTGCCTGGTAGACTGATGAAGATAGGTGTGCTTCACTGCTAGTGTTCCTTTATGTTAATGAAAATTACTCCCTTTTTTGGTTGGTTATTTACAAAATTATTTTGGGATTAAAATATAATTACATCATTTCCCCCTTTCCTTACCTTTATCCAAACCTTCTCATATACCTCTCCTTATAGTCTTCCAAATTCATGGCCTTCATTTTCATTAATTGTTGTTATATATTCCTTATTATGTAACAGCAGAGACAAGCATAGCCTAATAACCATAACAGTAAGGAAGTGACACACATATCTTGGTTGTAACCAAAATCTCTCTAACTGGACTTAAAACTCAGTCAACAAGAGGGAAATCATGCCTGGAACTAGAAATCTAGCTAATGACTCTGAAACAATGAAGTTGTCGATCTTGGAACATCTACAACTGCCACTTTACTAAACCAATATAACACTGAGTGCATTCTGAATACTAAACCATACTACCAAATGGATCGATGTAGCATGATTTTATAGTAGTTTCTTTTCATCATAGAGAGAATAAAAATCATTTAACAATTTTATTTTAATTTTAAATAATTTTTAAAAATGCAGAGTTGAGAATGGAAAAGTATTTAGAAGTTATTAAAGCTTATAAAGCAACTATCCTAAATAATAATCATTTACATAGATACTTTTTCATAGTTTAAAGTGATATACATCAGCTCATTCATTCATTCATTCATTCATTCATTCGACCTAGAGCACCAATGTGAGATACTTTGAGTTGCCGTTCAATTGTCCAGCCAATGAACTGGGTTCTATTCAGATCTAAGAAGTTATGATTCTAAGTCAGTTCTAGGAATTGTTTTGTGATGGAATTGATTTGACTAATTTTTCTATTGATTAATTCTTTCTTGTGCTTTAGAGTTAAGGTGCCCGTGAGTTCCAAAGCAACAAGTGGCATTTTACCCCACGTAGTCACATTGTTTATTGCATCCAAGGGGATAGACATTACACTGGATTCTGCAGACATGACTGACCAAAGCATGCTGTGTGGAGCAGGTGGCCACGGATGTCATTCATGGCCATCATTGTCATACAGGACACATAGCAGTCATATAAGGGAAAAAGTAAGGGCAATCTCTTAAATATGTAAGAGCTAATCAGCTTCCTCTGTGACCAGCTTATATCAGCAAACAGGTTTCACTGCACAGTGTCTTTAGGTCCTATGCAAGACACTTTAATGTATATCATGGCTGCAATAAAAATCATTTGATCAAATGTATAGATTTCTGTCCTAAAAAGAATCTTGCCAGCTGGAAGTTACTGATTTCTTTTAGTCATGTCTTCCTTTCCACTGAACTAATCTTCTGGGGAGCATTCATGTCTCTTCATTTCTATCTTCCCCAAATTAATCATATCTAATAAACATCTACTGTAAGTATTTCACACCGATGGCTCTAATCATAGATACATCAATATAAATTTTCCAAGAGAAAATTTCTGTCTCTGGGCAGTTCCATTAGTCATTTCCTAGACGCTTCCATATAAATACACTGGAAACAGTCAAACTTTCCTTAGTGGACATGTATGTAGGCAGAGTTCAGTCTTCACATTCTACTAAAGTTAGAGGAATTTTATCATTGCAGCCAAAATCTCAAGCCAATCAGCTTACAGAGAGCAGGCTGATTTCCAGCCCAGTGTCTTTGAATGCAGTGCATAGTCTTTCTCTCCTAGTGCTCCTAGGCCACTCCAGATGTTAGGGCACGGTGGGAGTGCCTGGGAGAGGGCTTCATCCTTCCCAATAGAATTACAGGTTATACCATTCCTGAGCCTTCATACCAATCCTGAGCACATGAGCCTTTGTGGGGTGCATTTTCAAACCAATGCAGCTAACTAACAAGTCACTCTTTACAGAGTTTTGGTAAAGAATATTCATCAATAAAGCAAGACAATTGTATGTGTATTATTAGACCACCAGGTTGAGGCAAACCACATCTGTTCTTAAGTTATTTTGGAAATAGCTTCAGAATGACCAAATCTAGGGAGAATATATTGTATATTGAGATAATTTGCTTCCTCAAATAACTTTTCTTAATAGATAAAGACTTTTTAAAAGGCGTTATTTCTGCCACCCTTCCTCCTTGTATCATCCTGCAACCATCAAGGTTTTAAGTTTATGAACACTTTTTATTTTAAAAAGATAAAATTAAGGGTCACGTTCACTTTCTTAATAAAGAATGAAGAAAATAACAAAGCTCTTCATGTTGTCCTGTTCCCCTAATTGCAGCCATGCAATGGCCAGGACAAAAAGAATAACACTCCTAACTCTTGCACAATTCTGTAAAAGCATCTCAGGTATGATTTGAACTTTCACTAACTTTCATTGGTACCTAGGTGGAGGCCGAAGTCTTGCAATGGAAAGAGTGATTTATTTGCCAGTCTTGTCAACCATGGCGTGGTAACAGGCTCTGTTACATGTTAAAATTTAAAAAGAAAGACCGTTCCAACAACAAATAAGTTTCAGAACATTTCAAGTGTTTTGGTGGAACAGGTGTAAACAAAGAAAATGACATCCCTGTAGCTATATCTTATATAGTCAAAAAGCCTCTTTTCAGTCATGGAAAAATGAGGAAAACAGTTCATTATGAATATATGAAAAACAAAATTACCTATTCATAAAAATCAAAAGCAGTATGTTTTGCTTATATTAATAGGTAAAACTAATACAATTTTCCTTGTGATAGTTCATTTGCTGTGACGTGATTCTGAATATCAGAACAAAATATCAGGAAGAGTTATAAATTGGAATAAGATATAAAAAATCTTCAGACAAATTGTTTTCTCTATAGAGCCATGGGAATCAATTATTTATTATTCATCAAAATGTTAGCACTTCTAATTTATACATGAACCTCCATCTTTACTTGCAGATTCACCTTCAGAGCATGTCTCAATTGTAAACATCAAGGCACATCATTATGATCACTGGCACTGTCTATGAATAATGGGATATCAGAGTTGTGCTTCTAGTGGCATGTTTAATCTGCTTTTGATTAAACTAAGCCTTCAATTATACTCAAATAGTATTTCCTTGAATCATAGTTTTGAATATTATGAGTCTCAGCCTTACTCTTATTTCCCTCATGTGTTTGAAGTTTGTCCTTGTCCAGTAAAATTACTAGAGATAGGCAGGACTTCATGGTGGCCAGTGTTTCTGACACCAGAACTTTCCCAGGACTGGAGAGGCAACCTCCTATCAAAAGGAGCCTGTGGTTGGCTTAATCATTTCCTGACTTCCTGTAACCACTAAAGCTGTTAATTGAAGCCAAATATGACAGCTTGTGGTGTGACAGAACTCCTGTTCAACACAAATGATCATTAGCTGGTAATGAGTTCAAATCGCTGTGAGCGAGACAGAGGTTGACTCTATAACCTGATTGTTCCAGAGGTCACTGAGATGTTTGATGCAGTGGATGGATCTGGAGATCTGAGTTGAGAGCTAGGAATAGTTTTCAAGCTATAGAAATAATTTCTTTTGACAAATAATTTATAATATTGGGGTCTAAATGTACTTGCTACAGAGATGAGTATTCTACCTGATATAGAATAGTGTGCATATGGAGTCAGTGTCACAAAAAAGTCATAAGGAATGAATTTGGCACTTCCTACAGATACTGCTTGCATACTTATACGTTTTATTTTTTTCTAGGAATTAATTCAGTCACTTGAGATTGGTTTGATTAAAAACAGAAATGCTGGATGGAAATGAAGAAATGATTACCTGAAACAATTTTGATAAGTTATATATTTACAATGCAATTGTTTATATATTTCACATGTATTCTTTGTTCAAACTTAATTTTATATTTATACATATAGGTATATCTAGAGACAGATATATAAAGAATTACTTTAAGACATACACTAAAATTACATAAGCTGAAATAAGTGGACATAAACCCATGAGTAAATGTGAAGTCCACATGTAAATTGCAAGAGCTAATGTTTTCATGAATAATAAATAATTGAACCTCTGAACCTATAGATACAATGATTTGACTAAACAAATTGAATATTTTAAACAGCATACTGGCACATACCTACAATCCCAGCACTAGGAGACTCAAGGTCAAACTGGGTTATATAGTGAAACTCTGACTCATAACAAAATGAACTGACCAGGCAAACAAACAAAACCCAGAATGTAAGATCGAGGTTTTTAATATAGTTGACCAACATAGGAAGTAATATGAGTTATTTTTTTAATATTTTTTTTTGTTTTTTAGAGACAGGGTTCGCTGTAGCTTTAGAGCCTGTCCTGGAACTAGCTCTTGTAGACCAGGATGGCCTCGAACTCACAGAGATCCGCTTGCCTCTGCCTCCCGAGTGCTGGGATTAAAGGTGTGCGCCACCACCTTCCAGCCAGTAATATGAGTTATATAAAAACACAGGGAAATATTAGAGCTCTCCAAACGATGTGACCAAAGGTCAGTGCAGCTGATGGAGTGACGAAGGACTGCTGTACTTGTTAGATGAGGAGAACTGCTACTCATGTCTATTCTATGCAAAGAAAGGGTGTTGTTCTTTGTAGCTCAGGAAATGAATTTCCTGACAACTTTTTAAAGAAGACTGGAGAATGGAAAGAGTACTTAGACGCTATTAAAGATGAAAAACAATTCTCAAAACTATTAATCAAGTACGTATACACTGCTTTAACATTTGATACAAATACCATACAGTCTTATTCATTCATGTTCTCAATTCTTATTCACTCAATTAACTGTAGCTTTGTTGGCCACCCTGGGCAGCTATTTAGTTCTTTAAGCAGTCCATGAACTTGGTGAGAGCTACACTTGGAGAAGCTGGTTTCCCTATGAATCACAGTATTTTTAGTTAACAGAGTTGCCTGCATAGGACCTCTTGAAGAAGATGTAACTTCCCCACTCTGAAATGGTGATGCAGGAGACGGGATGGTCATTCTCCAGCTCAGCCGCTGGCATGCAGAAGCACCAAGCACTGTGTGTACAACTTCTAATACTTTGCTTTGGATAAGGATATTTACCTCTTTACTCTATTAGTATTCTCCAATTAATATGTGTCAGTAGAAATTAATAGTGAGTTTGGCTGGAATTTTTTTTTTGTTTGCATTTAACCTGAAACAAATAAAACCAAAAAAGAGTTGAAAACACATCCATTTAGAATGATGGCTTGGAGAGTTGGAGATAAGAAATCAGAAATTCTTAGGTTCTTCAGAATTAGTTTCAAGGAAACTATAATTCTTGGACAGTGGAAAGGCTTAGACTTTTTATGGTAACATTAAGTATGTCTTATCATCCTAAAATGCCTTATTCTAATTGGCTCACCTAAACATTAAGTTTTTATTTATTGTCAGCTGAGAAAAAAATCCTTCTTTCTGACAAGAAAACATTGAAAATAGTTGTAGAAATTTTATTTCTTGGGTGTTTGCAATGTCCCAAGGATAGGGTAGGTACCTCATTCTCATGGAAACACAGCACAAACTGATGGAGAAATTAGGAGTCAAATGCAACTTAGTTCTCATGAAGTATGGGTCTGTTTCTTGGCATAACCAAAGTTGCTTTTCTCCAGCCTTTCTTGTTTGTTAGCCTTTATTAAATCACCACCTAAAAACACCTGCTCTAAAGAAAGTGTGTGATGTTGGCCATTTGCGCCTTATGAATACTTGAGTACTATCACAGACAAATCCAAGAACTTATAATACTAATACAAAAATCAAAGCAATAGCTTATTTTGGGATTGACTCTGGGTACTCCATAATGTGCAAGAGTCTAGAACCTTCTCAGAGCCTGAGCCTGAGAACTAACATTGCTTGCAAAATCTGAAGACTACTCTTGGAACTCAGAGAAGAAAAGAGCACAGGTTCCTCAGTTACAGCAACATTGTAGAGGATGATCCCAGCAACGTTCTAGGGATATAGAGCTAGCTGTAAGAAGACCTGTGCCAAAAACTACCAATGTTTAAATTAGTTAACCAATCAAAGAGTGAAAGTCTCTATTAATCTTTCCTGAGCTCTATAGAACCCTGACTGCATGTGTGTGGTCTGTGTCTGTGTTCATGTCTATCTGACTGAGTTGGCTCACATGCGGAGCTAGAAGTGAGTATAAAATGAAGCAGAGCAGTTATCACAGAGCGATAATACCTTCACCAAACAGCATCATGAAGATTAGTACTTTCCTGCCCTTTGGGGAATAAAAGCTGTAGAGCTTAATTAACACACAATATGGAAGGAAAGGGGAAGGAATTAAGATCAATCTTAAAGTGTCAATTTTAAGCCAGAAACATGTGATACCAAGCCATACCAAGTCCCAGCCATGTGTCGTACCCAGGAGTCTAATGGGTGGGTGGGCATTAGCCTGCTCTTCTACTATTTACAAACTAGGATGATCTTTGGAAAGAAAAACAAGTCTCCAAGTGCTCAGATTTTCTTTAGGACCAGGTCAATTATTACGATCCAGGTCAATTAAAGGAGGCAAGCAGAGGTTCCACGGTGAAAACTAAAGCAGGCTTTCATGTCTCATGGCTGTAGATGATAAAGGGAGTGTTGGCTCTTGGAACAGTATGTACTACTGACTATGTGCAAGGTTCATTACAGACAGTGGGAAGCAGCCACCAGGGTTTTCCAACAGTTACTAAATCTGTTTGGGACCTCCAAAGCTTTTTCCTGGAATGACCCAATTCTTCAGCTATGAGTGTTTGACGGGACTACAGTGTGACCCTTCATTGTTCTTCTTTTCTCTAGGGCTGGCTGTTGTCACAGTGATGTGTGTATCCCCACACCACGACTCTAGTGTCTCATTATTACCTAATGTTTATGAATACAGCATTGCCATCATTTGTGCCCACTGCTAGCATCCTGAACCTCATCCTGACAGTCTGTACCCAGAGGAGCTACAGGGGCTTTGTGAAAAATAGAGAGGAGAGCTGAAGCTCCCAGCTTTGGAGAGAGGTTGTTAGTGGGCTGCTAATTAGCATGTTTTCTCTGCATCTACTTAGCTGTCAATTTTCATGCAACATGAATTCTTTTTTGGCCTCTCTGAAGAACATCACTATCAAATTGCATGTCATGCTATACCTGGAAAGAAACTATAAATCATTTCTCAGCAATTAAATGTGACAGCTTCATTGTAGACTTACTATATGGTGCAATCTCAGAGTGGAGCTGCTCCTGGGAGCATCATTCCTGAATCTGGCATTGAGAGGTGTGATCACAGAAATTTAAAGTTCTCTAGGAAATGTAATGAGATCTCCATGTAGCATAATTAAGCCTCGCCACCCTGCTTTTAATTGGAGGGAAGAAAATCTGCACTGTACTGCCAACAGCTGCAACCACTTCCTGAAAATGTTAAGACAGCGAAGCCAAAACAGGTACAGATTACTATTATGTAAATTGTAAATTTGTGAGCACGTGCTCGTGTGTGCGCACGCTTACACACACACACACACACACACACACACACACACACACACATTAGCAATTGTTACCTTGTTACCGCTCAGTGTAACCACTAGATAGGAGGTGAGCTCCCGAGAGCCTTTCTTGTCCCTGCCAGCCTTCTACACACTGGCCTGGACAGCCATGTCAAACCGCTGCAGGCTCACTCAAGGCTTGGTCACTGCACTGTATCTCTGAGCAGAGCCTGTCGTCAGGACCTCCTCTACCTCCCAGACCCGTCCAAGGGAGGGAGGCACATTTCTTCCCTTGCTTCATTTATCTGTCTGCCTCACATCTGCAATCTGCCATTTAACTGAATGCACCATATTAGCTACAGGCTTTAATTGCTTATTTAAAGTCGTTGTGTTGCCTAAACCCCAGGAAATCCCAGGAACATTGGTTCTGTCATTTCATGATGTCATTTCATGTCCAGATAAATTAACACCTGGTTAATATTCACGTGATATTGCAATGCACTGTGCAAAGTGAGGAGATGTGCTCACATCAGAATGGTTCTCTGCTTTGGATGATATTTAAAGGCTGATTTCTAATGCTGAATTTATTTTTCATATACATTTGTCTGGTTGTATGTCATCTTTTAAGAGATGTCTGTTTAAGTCTAGTGTCTTCTCCCTTTAATCCACATCTTTTCCCATTGAGCTTTTCGAGCTCTTTGCATATCCCAGATATCAGGCCCCTCTGTGAGGTCTAATTTACATAATTGTGTTTCTTAGCTTGTCTCTTCACTAGGTAATTGTTTTGTTGCTGGAACACTTAGTGTGAGGTACACATTTTTATTTTACTTTTTCTTTTATGATGTACCTTTGGAATTCTCCTCTCTCTCCTCTCTCTCTCTCTCTCTCTCTCTCTCTCTCTCTCTCTCTCCTCCCCACCAAAAACTAAACAAAAGGAAAAAATCCCCCCCCCCAAAAAAAACCCAAAAGCCAAAACCAAAAAGAAAATCTTTGTCCCATCCCATGTCTTGAAGCATTTCCCCTATGTTTTATTCTGGCAATTTCTTGTTTTTATATCTTACATTTAAGTTTTTAATTTGAGCTTTTTTATTTATATGACAAGAGGTGGATTTCTGTTTTAACTTTTCTGAATGTATATCCATCTTTCCCACAGTGATCATGGAAAAGAAGGCCTCTCCTTACAGCAGCCATGGAAAAGACCTCTCCCCACAGTGGTCATGGAGAAGGCCTCTCCTTCAGTCCATGATTTTGGTGCTATCTCTGAAGATCAGGTAGCTGTAGATATACAGACTTCCTTCTTGGTTCTCTGTTCAGTTGCTTTAGTCTAGGCATCTAGACTCATGCCAGTCTGTTTTGGATACCACAGTTTTGTAGTATGTTTAGACGTCAGACACTATAACTCTTCATTTGTTCTTCCTACTCAAATGGTTTTAATTATTTGATTTTGATTTATGGTTCTATAAAAATTATTTTTTAGTTATTTGAAGTTCAGTAATATTTGATAAATATTACATTGAATCTATTGATTCCTTTGACTAATGTGAATATTTTAATAACTTGATTCTTCTTATTTCTGTGAATATTGGATATCTTTTCTGTTGTGGTGTGCAGTGTGGCAGGTGGGCCAGGCCATGCCGCTTGAAGGAGAGGAATGAATAGCAGCCTAGTGGGTTGTGACAACAGCAGTGGCCTCCAGAAATTATCTGACCACTGGAACCTCAGCCTCAGCATCACCTGCACCTGGAGGAATGGCCATATGAACCTAGGGCCCGTAGGCATCTGGAGGAATGAACACCGAAGGCTCTACTCTGCCTACACTTGAAGGAGCAATCAATGGAGCCACAGCCTCCAACTGCATCAAATGGAGGAAAAGAGATCCACTTGAAACACAGCCTCCACCTGTTCTAATTGAAGGGAGAGATGGGTAGACAACAGGGCAAAAATACACTCAACAACATAAAGAACAATACAGCACCACCAGAGACTGGTAGTTCTATAACAATAAGACCTGAACATCCCAACCGAGATGAAGCAGATAAAAATGACCTTAAAATAACTTTATGAAGATGATTGAGGGCCTAAAAGAGGAAATGAAAAATTAGCTTAGAGAAATAGAGTAAAAGATAACCAAAAAAACTGGAAAAAATTAACAAATCCTTTAAAGAAAACCAAGAAAAAGCAATCAAACAGGAGGGAAAATGGTTCAAGACTTGAAAATTAAAATATAGGCAATAAAGAAAACACAAACTGAGGAAAATCGGGAAATGGAAAATCTGGGTAAACAATCAGGAAATGCAGATGTATGAGTAAACAATAGAATACAAGACAAAGAAAAGAGAATCTCAGACATTGAAGATACAATGGCGGAAAAAGATTCATCAGTCAAAAAAAAAATGTAAAATCCAGCAAATTTTTAACACACAATATCCAGGAAATCTGGGACATCATGAAAAGACCAAACCTAAGAATAATAGGAATTGAAGGAGAAGAAGTCCAGCTCAAAGGCACAGAAAATATATTCAACAAAATCAGAAGAAAACTTTCCCAACGTAGAGAAGATCATGCTTATGAAAACACAAGAAGCTTATAGAACAAGAAATAGACTGGAACAAAAAAGAAAGTCCCCTTTCCACATAATAAACAAAACACTAAACACACAGAATAAAGAAATAATATTAAGAGCTGCAAAGGAAAAAGGTTAAGTAACATATAAAGGCAGATCTATCAGAATTACATCCGACATCTCAATGGAAACAATGAAAGCCAGAAGGTTTTGGTCAGGTGTTATGCAGGCAGTAAGAGACCACAGATGTCAGCCCAGACTACTATACCCAGCAAAGTTTTCAATCACCATAGATGGAGGAAACAAGATATTCCACAACAAAGCCAGATTTAAGCAATACCTATTCATAAACCCAACCCTACAGAAAGAACCAGAAGAAAAACACCAACCTAGGGAAGTTAGCTACTCCCACAAAAACATAGGTAATATATAATCCCACACCAGCAAATCCTAAATAAGAGAAACACACACAACAACAACAAAAGCAAAAATAAAAAAAACTAGCAATCACTGGTCATTAATATCTCTTAATATTGATGGACTAAATTCTCCTAAAAAAAAAGACACAAGCTAACCAGAATGGATATGAAAACAAAATCCATCCTTTGGTTGCATACAAGAAACACACCTTAACTACAAAGACAGATATTACCTCAGAGTAAAGGGTGGGAAAAAGATTTTCCAATAAAATGAACCTAAGAAATGAGCTAGTGTAGCTATCCCAATATCTAACAAAATAGACTTCAAACTAAAATTAGTCAAAATAGATGAAGAAAGTCATTTCATGTTCATCACAGGAAAAATCCTTCAAGACGAAGTGTCAATTCTGAACATCTATTCCCCAAACACAAGGACAACCTCATTTGTACTACTAAAGCTTAAATCACACATGAAGGCACACACAGTGGGAGACTTCAACACCCCCACTCTCACCACTGGACAAGTCTGCCAGACAGAAAGTTAACAGAAAAACAAAAGATCGAACAGATATTACTACACAAATGTGCTTAACAGACATCTATAGAGCATTTTATCCAAACACAAAAGCATATACTTTCTTCTCAGCACCTCATGGATTCTTTCCAAAAACTGATCAGTAACAAAACTCAGTAACAAAATAAATCTCAAGAGATATAAAAAATTGGAATAATGCCCTATGTCTTATTGGACCATCATGACTTAAAGTTAGAATTCAAGAACTACAAAAATTACAGAAAGCCCACAAACTCATGGAAACTGAAAAATGCATAACTGAATCACCACTGGATCAAAGAAGGAATAAAGAAAGAAAATAAAGACTTCCTAAAGTCAATGAAAATGAAAGCACAACATACACAAACTTATGGGACACAATGAAAACAGGGCTAAGAAGAAAGTTCATAGCACTAAATGCCTACATAAAGAAGCTGGAAAAATCCCTCACTAGTGAATTAAAAAAAAAAACACCTGAAAGTCCTAGAACAAAAAGAAGCAAACTTACTCAGAAGGGCTAGATGACAGGAAATAATTAAACTGAGAGCTGAAATCAACAAAATAGAAACAAAGAGAACAATATAAAAAAATTAATGAGACAAAGCATTTGTTCTTCAAGAAAATCAACAAAATGGACAAATCCTTCATCCAAACTAACCAAAGGACAGAAAGAGAATATCCAAATTAACAAAATCAGAAAATGAAAATGGAGACATAACAACAGACAAGAGGAAAGTCAGAGAATTATCAGGTCATATTTTGAAAAACAATTTTAAAAAACTCAAAATTATTTTTCCAGTTTCCACAAAATTGGAAAACTTAAGGGAAATGGGCAATTTCCTAGATTAAATATCACACATCAAAATTAAATCAAGACCAGATAAATAAAAAATTAGACTTATAACCACTAAGAAAATAGAAATAGTCATCAAAAGTCTCACAACTGGTGCGGGAGAATTGTCTGTATTCTGTCAATCATGTTTTTAATAAACTATGATTGGCCAGGCAGGAAGTATAGGCAGGTCAACCAGACAGGAAGTAGACATGGGGCAAGGAGAACAGGAGAATGCTGGGAAGGAGGAAGCCCATTCCTCTGCAGTCCTGGATAGACCACTGAAGAAGAGGGATGTGATCTGCCCCACTGAAAAGGGTACTGAGCCATGTGGCTAACAGATCAGAATAATGTGTTAATATAAGTGATAAGAGTTAATAAAAAGCCTGAGCTAATGGGCCAATCAGTTTTATAACTTATGGAGATCTCTATGTGATTTTCTCTGGTACTAAATGGCTGGGGGACTGGGCAGGACAGAAACTCCAAATAAAGAGTATAGAAAGTCATAAAATAAAGTTAATGCTTTAGAAAAAAAGAGACAGAGTACAGATAGTCATAGTTTAAAAAAATAAACTACATAAAAATGGAAAATTCATAGAGAGTCTGTATTATGGACATTGTGTTTTCTTTAAATTTTTGACTGTAAAGGAGCTAAATGTTGAGAGACACTTCATTATATGGGCTGCCAAGCTAAACCAGCATGTATGTTATAAAGATATCTTGACTTCAAAATTTGAGTCTAAGGATATGATGCTTTGGAAAAGAGGTTCTTCTTTTGTTTTCACAGAGGATGAGATCCTGTGGATTATTTCTAGACCAATATGATATTGTAGATCATGTTTCCCTGAAAGGTTGCCGTAAACACCCTCCAAAAGATTACTTTGCTCAACTGCCAACTGAGATAAACCTAGCATACAGGATACACCATGAAAGACCTGATTACCAGTGCCCCTATACAGCAGGAAGCAGTTTGGAGAGAAAAAACTACACCCATATTCCCAAATACTGTTTATAAATGTTCTTTTACATTTAAAGGGGAATATGATATAGATATAAATAATTTGCATTGGTATAAATCTTGATTTATTGATACAAGTTTAAGATCAATTTTGTTATATGTATATATATTTCTGATCTTGTTTAAGATATTGTGATTGTGCAGTTTATAATTAGGACATATAGGTTGTTAATGGCTAATCATTGATAATAGTCAAGCTTGTAGTCATGTTAGTTAGATTTTCTAGATATATAGAGATATATTTCAGTTAGATAGACATTCTTCATTTTTCAAAGACTACAGAATATGGCATTTAAGATGTTTTAATAACTTAGGACTTTTCATGACAATGAGACATGTCTGCTCCTGGCAGCACCAAGCTACTTCAGAGGTAGATGGATATAGAAGAGGCTCCTTATTGAATTGGTTAGCAATTTGGGCAAGAAACTGCTCTTGCCTGGACTGATGCATAAACTGGACATGAAGAACCCACAGAGGGATGACTGTTGAACTTGCCTAAAGGTGAGATGATCCTTCGGAATTCCTGATTCATGAATGAGTCTGTAAAACATTCTGCAGGATACGGAAGAAAGTGACTGATTTGTCTTTGAAATTTCCTACTTCATGGAAATGTCTGCTGGATACTATGAGCCTGTAGGCTGAAGATGGATGCCCCAATGGTACAGAAAAACTTTGGATAACTGTCCGGGCAGTGAGATGTCTCTGTTATTTCTAGAGTTTTGGAAGTTGCTTACTTCTTGTTTATTTAGGTAATACTATATTCTTCTGGAGTCTTTGATGGAGTTGAAGAATAGATAGTTATAGTTTTCTTTAGTTATGATAAAAGATAAAATAGATATAAATATTGTAACCATAATTCTTGCTTGATAACTGTTTTGTTATATGTAGTTTTACTATGTTAAAGTGAAAGTCTTTTTTTTTGTTTAAACAGAAAAAGGGGAAATGGTGTAGGAGGTTCTTCTGTTTGTGTGTTGCTTTCATTGGTTAAATAAAGAGACTGCCTTGGCCTTTTGATAGGGCAGCCCTCAGATAGGTGGAGAAGACAGAACAGAATGCTGGGAAGAAGGGAAGTGAGGCAGACACCATGATTCTCCTGCCTGAGATGGATGCTGGTTAGACTCTTGCCGGTAAGCCACACTCAAGTGGCGATACACATTAATAGAAATGGGTCAATTAAGTTAGTCAATAAGAGGCTAGAGCTAATGGGACAGGTAGTAATTTAATTAATACAATTTCTGTGTAATTATTTTGGGGTTAAGCTAGCTGGTTGGAGGGATGTGGCCCATTTGCCCCCTACTACATAAAACTAAAAAAAAAAAATAGCCCAGGGCTAGAAAGTTCCAGAGCAGAATTCTACCAGAAATTCAAAGAAGGAGTACTACTACCAATACTCCTCAAATTGGTCCACACAATAGAAACAGTAGGAACATTGTCAAACTCTTTTAACAAGGCTACAGTTACCCTGATACCAAAACCACATAAAGACACAACTAAAAAAGTGAATTACAGACCAATATCCCTCCTAACCACTGAAGCAAAAATTCTCAATAAAATGACAAGCAAAATCCAAGAACACATCAGAAAAACCATCCCACATGACCAAGTAGGCTTTTTCCCAAAGATGCAGGGATGGTTCAACATACAAAAGTCTGTGAATATAAACCACCATGTAAACAAACTGAAAGAAAAAAAAAACATGTTCATTTCATTAGATGCTGAAAAAGACTTTGACAAATTCAACACCTCTTCATGTTAAAGGTCTTGGAAAGAACAGGGATACAAGGAACATACCTAAACATAATAAAGGCAATATACAGCAAGCCAACAGTCAACATCAAACTAAACGGAGAGAAACTCAGAGTGTTCTACTACTACTACTACTACTGAATGAGGAGCAAGACAAGACTGTCCACTCTCTGCATATCTTTTCAATATTGTACTCAAAGTTCTAGCTAGAGTCATAAGACAATAAAATGAGATGAAGGGGATGCAAATTAGAAGGAAAGTCAAACTTTCATTGTTTGCTGATGATATGATAGTGACACCAAAAACTCTACCTGGGGACTCCTACAGCTGATGAACACTTTCAGGAATGTAGGAGGATACAAAATTAACTAAAAAAAATCAGTAGTCCTCCTATATACAGATGATAAATGGGATGAAAACAAAATCAGAGAAACATCACTGTTTACAATAGCAACAAATAACATATCTTGGGGGTAACTCTAACTAAACAAGTGAGAGACCTGTATGACAAAAATGTTAATCTTTGAAGAAAGAAATGGAAGAAGACATAAGCAAATGGAAAGATGTCAGATGTTTTTAGATAGGTAAAATTAATTTAGTAAAAATGGCAATCTTACTAAAAGTAATCTACAGGGTCAATGCAATAACCATCAAAATACCATCACAATTACGCAAAGACTTTGAAAGAACAATACTCAACTTCATATGGAAAACAAAAAATGCATAATAGCCAAAGCAATCCTATACAATAAAGGAACTTCTGAAGGCATCACCATCCCTGATATCAAGCTCTATATAGAGCTATAGTAATGAAAACAACTTGGTATTGGTATAAAAACAGACACAGGAGGACTAATGGAATCAAATCAATGACCTTGATGTTAATCCGTACATCTATAATACCTGATATTTGACAAAGAAGCAAGAAATATAAAATGGAGAAAAAGAAAACATCTTCAACAAATGATGTTGGCATAACTGATTGTCAACATGCAAAAAATGGAGATAGATCCATATCTATGCCCATGTATAAAATTCAAGTCCAAACGGATCAAAGACCACAACATAAATCCAGCCAAACTGAACCTGTTAAAGAGAAAGTGGGAAGTAGCTTTGAATGTATGGGCACAGAAAACCATTTCCTAAATATACACCAGTAGCACAGACACTGAGAGAAACAATTAATAAATGGGACCTACTCAAACTGAGATGCTTCTGTACAGAAAAGGACATGGTCAACAAGAAAAAACTGTGCCTTCAGAATAGAAAAAGACCTTCACAAACCCCACCTCAGACAGAGGGCTGAGCTCTAAAATTTATAAAGAACTCAAGAAACTAGATATCAAAATAACAAATAATCCAATAAAAAATTGAATACAGGGCTAAACAGTGAACTCTCAACAGGAATCTTAAGCACCCCCCCCAAAAAAAAACACTTAAGAAAATGCTCAAAATCCTTAGCCATCAAAGAAATGCAAATCAAAACAACTCTGAGGTACTGTCTTATACTTGTCTGAATGGCCGAAATCAAAAACACTGATGACTACTTATGCTGGAGAGGATGTGGAGTAAGAGGAACATTCTCCCATTGCTGGTGGGAGTACAAACTTGTAAAGCTACTTTGAAAATAAGCATGATGATTTCTCAGAAAATTAGGAATCAACCTACCTCAAGACCCAGCAATACCACTTTTGGGCATATACCAAAGAATCCTCAATCATATGACAAGGGCATTTGCTCAACTATGTTCATAGCAGCATTATTCATAATAACCAAAATCTGGAAACAATCTAAATGCTCCTCAGTCAATGAATGGATAAGAAAAATGTGGTATATTTACACAATGGAGTACTATTCAGCAGTAAAAAGTATTGACATCTTGAAGTTTGCAGACCAATGAATGAAACTAGAAAATACCATTCTGAGTTAGGTTATCCAAATTCAGAAAGACAAATATAATATGTACTCACTCATAAGTGAATATCAGACATAAAGCAAAGGATAACCAGCCTACAATCAATCTACAACCCCAGATAACCTAGACAACAAAGAAAACTCTTAGAGTGAAATACATGTGTTCTCTAGGAAGGAAAAAAAGATAAGACCTTCTGAGTAAATTGGGAGCATGGAGGGGCCAGGGAGAGAATGGAAGGAAAGAGGGAGGAAGGAAGGGTTTGGGGGAAACTGTATAGGTCAATAAAAACAATAAATTAAATTAAAAATATATAAATTGAATTTCTCAAATATTTTTAACAAGTGGGACTATAAAATAAATCAAATGTGTGGTGAACATAAACATTGTTTTGATCAAATATTTCAAATTTCTGATCACTATCTTGGAGGCCTTGAGCTAGGGCTTCACTTAATGATCTCCAGGACTGAAGAGAGAAATGAAACCAGAATTTCTTTTGATACATATCAATAAACGTGCACTGGAAAGAATACCTCAGTTCTGGTGCTCTCAAACATGGGTTTGCTCTCAAACTGGCTGCCAGCTGGTTGTGAGGGTGGATGTTGGAAAAATGGCTGTTCAACTATTGTGTTGGCATCCTTGCTCTAGCAGGTAGGGAGAATAGCTCTGCTGGAGTTTGTGCTCTGGGGCAGTAGAGGCAACTTACCAAGAAACAATGTAGGAGGCTCAACCAAGAAGTCATTGTGATAGGGTAGAGTTGGCCCAGGTCTTGAGAGAACATGCTGCTGGGTATTTAGTTGTAAGAGCTGTTGTCTGGCAGCTCTCCACTGCTTCTAACTCCAGTTTCAGAAAAGTTCAAAGTCATTTGAAGTCCTCAAACATCAACACATGTGGTGCACTGTACTTGCTCTCAAATATACACAGACACATATAGAACAATAAATATTTTATTTATTTATTTATTTATTAAAAATGTCAACCTCCTCCCATTTCCCTCCCACTCCCCCCTTCCTCTCCAGTCCTAAGAGAAGTCAGGGTGCCCTGCCCTGTGGGAAGTCCAAGGCTCTCCTCCCTCCCTCCAGGTTTAGGAAGGTGAGCATCTAAACAGACTAGGCTCCCAAAAAAGGCAGTCCATGCAGTAGAATCAAAACCCAGTGCCATTGTCCTTGACTTCTCAGTCAGCCCTCATTGTCAGCCACATTCAGAGTCCAGTTTGATCACATGCTCCATCAGTTCAGTCCAACTGGCCTTGGTGAGCTCCATTAGATCAGTCACACCGTTTCAGTGGGTGGATGCATCCCTCACAGTCCTGACTTCCTTGATCATGCTCTCCCTCCTTCTGCTCTTCATCTGGACCTTGGGAGTTCAGTCCAGTGCTCCAATGTAGGTCTCTGTCTCTATCTCCATCCATTGCCAGATGAAGGCTCTATGGTGATATACAAGATATTCATCAGTGTGACTATGGGATAAGGCCAATTCAGGCATCCTCTCCTCTGCTGCCCAAGGATTTAGCTGGGGACATCTCCTTCAACACCTGAGAACTTCTCTAGAACCAAGTCTCTTGCCAACCCTAAAATGGTTCCCTTAATTAAGATATCTTCTTCCCTGCTCCCATATCCACCCTTCCTCCATCTCAACCATCCCAATCCCCCAAGCTCTCCTCAATCCTTCTCTTCTCCCCTCTCTCTCCCCCTCTCCCCTTCCTCACACCCCACCTCCACCTCTGTGCTACCAACTTTTGCCTGGTGATCTTGTCTACTTCCAATATCCAGGAGGATAAATATATGTTTTTCTTTGGGTTCACCTTATTATTTAGCTTCTCTAGGATGACGAACTATAGGCTCAATGTCCTTTGTTTATGGCTAGAATCCACTAATGAGTGAATACATACCATATTCATCTTTTTGGGTCTGGGTTATCTCACTCAGTAAAGTGTTTTCTATTTCCATCCATTTGCATGCAAAATTCAAGATGTCATTGTTTTTTTTACCACTGAGTAGAACTCTAATGTGTATATGTGCCATACCTTTTTAATTCATTCTTCTATTGAGGGGCACCTAGGTTGTTTCCAGGTTCTGGCTATTACAAATAGTGCTGCTATGAACAGAGTTGAACAAATGCTTTTGTAGTATGATAGGACATCTCTTGGGTATATTCCTAAGAGTGGAATTGCTGGGTCTTGAGGGAGGTTGACTCCTAGTTTCCTGAGAAACTGCCACACTGATTTCCACAGTGACTGCACAAGTTTGCATTCCCACCGACAATGGATGAGTGTTCCCCTTACTGCACATCCTCTCCAGCATAGGTTATCATTGGTGTTTTTGATTTTAGTCGTTCTGACAGGTGTAAGATGATATCTCAAAGTTGTTTTGATTTGCATTTCCCTGATTCCTAAGTATGTTGAACACCATCTTAAGTATCTTTTTGCCATTTGAAGTTCTTCTGTTGAGAATTCTCTGTTCAGTTCAGTACCACATTTTTTTAATTTGGTTATTCAGAATTTTGCTGTCTAGTTTCTTGAGTTCTTTATATATTTTGGAGATCAGACTTTTGTCTGATGCAAAGTTGGTTGGTGAAGATCTTCTCCCATTCAGTAGGTTGCCTTTTTGTGTTACTGACAGTGTCCTTTGCTTTACAGAAGCTTCTCAGTTTCAGGAGGTCTCATTTATTCGTTGTTGCCCTTATTGTCTGTGCTACTGGGGTTGTACGTAGGAAGTGATCTCCTGTGTCCATATATTGCAGACCACTTCCCACTTTCTCTTCTATCAGGTGCAGTGTGGTCAGATTTATAGTGAGGTCTTTGATCCCTCGGACTTGAGTTTTGTGCATGGTGATAGATATGTATCTATTTTTATTCTTCTACAGGTTGACATCCAGTTATGCCAGCAACATTTGTTAAAGATGCTTTCTTTTTTTTCATTGTATAATTTTAGTTCCTTTGTCGAAAATCAGGTGTTTGTAGGTTTGTGGATTAATATCCGGGTCTTTGATTTGATTTCATTGATCAACGTCTCTGTTTTTATGCCAATACCAAGCTGTTTCATTACTGTAGCTCTGTAATAGAGTTTGAAGTCAGGAATGGTAATGCCTCCGGAAGTACTTGTATTTTATAGAATTGTTTTGGTTATCCTGGGTTTTTTGTTTTTCCATCTAAAGTTGATTATTGTTCTTTCGAGGTCTGTGAAGAATTTTGTTTGGATTTTGATGGGAATTGCACTGAATTTCTAGATTGCTTTTGGTAGAACTGCCATTTTTACTATGTTGATCCTCCCAATCCAAGAGAAAGGGAGATCTTTCCATTTTCTGGTATCCTCCTCAATTTCTTTCTTCAAAGACTTAAAGTTCTTGTCAAATAGGTCTTTCACTGCCTTGGTTAGAGTTATCCAAAGATATTTTATGCTATTTGTGGCTATCATGAAAGGTGAAGTTTCTCTGATTTCCTTCTCTGCTTCTTTGTTCTTTGTGTATAGGAGGGCTACAGATTTTTTGGAGTTGATCTTGTATCCTGCCACATTACTAAAGGTGTTTATCAGTTGTAGGAGTTCTTTGGTAGAATTTTTGGGGTCGCTTATGTACACTATCATATCATCTGCACATTATGAAAGTTTCACTTCTTCCTTTTCAAATCGAATCCCCTTTATCTCCTTATGTTGTCTTATTGCTATTGCTAGAATTACGAGCACTATATTGAAGAGATATGGAGAGAGTGGACAGCCTTGTCTTGTTCCTGATCTTAGTGGAATGGCTTTAAGTTTCTCTCCATTTAATTTGGTGTTTGCTGTCGGCTTGCTGTTTATTGCTTTTATTATATTTAGGTATGAACCTTGTATCCCTAATCTCCCCAAGACCTTTATTTTAAAGGGCTGGTAAATTTTTTTCTAATGCTTTTTCAGCATCTAATGAAATGATCATTTGGTTTTTTCTTTCAGTTTATTTATATGATGGATTATATTGATAGATTTTCATATGTTGAACTTGTCTTGCATCTCTGGGATGAAGCCTACTTGATCCTAATGGATAATTCTTTGATCTGTTCTTGGATTTGGTTTGCCAGTATTTTATTGAGAATTTTTGCATCAATGTTCATGAGTGAGATTGGTCTGTAATTCTCTTTCTTGGTTAAGTCTTAGTGTGGTTTTGGTAACAAGGTATCTGTAGCTTCATAAAAGGAGTTTGGCAATGACTCTTCTGTTTCTATATTGTGGAATACATTAAGTAGTATAGGTATTAGCTCTTCCTGGAAGTTCTGGTAGAATTTTGCACTGAAACCATCTGATCCTGGGCTTTTTTTTTTTTTTGTAGGGAGGTTTATGACAGCTTCTAATTCTTCGCGACTTATAGGTCTATTAAAATTGTTCACCTCTCTTGATTTAATTTTGGTATATGGTACTTATCTTAAAAAATGTCCACTTCTTTCACATTTTCCAGTTTTGTGGCATACAGGATTTATAGTAAGATCTAATGATTCTCTGAATTTCCTCGGTGTCTGTGGTTATGTCCCCCTTTTTGTTTCTTATCTTGTTAATATGCATGTTCTCTCTCTGCCATTTGATTAGTTTGGATAGGGGTTTGTCAATCTTGTTGATTTTCTCCAAGAACCAGCTTTTTGTTTAGTTGATTCTTTGGATTGTTTTCTGTTTTTCTATTTTGTTGATTTCAGCCCTCAATTTGATTATTTCCAGTCTTCTACTCCTCCTGGGTTAGTCTGCTTCTTTTTTTCTAGAGCTTTCAGGTATGCTGTTAAGTCTGTAATGTGAGCTTTCTCCGTTTTCTTTATGTGGACTTTTAGAGCTATGAACTCACCTCTTAGCACTGCTTTCATAGTGTTCCATAGGTTTGGGTATGTTGTGTCTTTATTTTTGTTGAATTCAAGGCAGACTTTAATTTCTTTCTTTAATTCTTCCTTGACCCAGGTGTCATTCAGTATTTGGCTGTTCAAATACTGGATGTATAAAGTATCCTTATCCATCTCTTCTGATTGATTTTAGTTTGAAATCAATTTTATTAGATATTAGTATGGCCACACCTGCTTGTTTCTTAGGTCCATTTGATTGAAAAACCTTTTCCCAACCTTTTACTCTGAGGTAGTGTCTGGCTTTGAGGTTGAGGTGTGTTTCTTGTAAACAGCAGAATGTTGGATCCTGTTTTCGTATCCATTCTCTTAACCTGTGCCTTCTTATAGGTGAGTTGAGTCCACTGATATTAAGTGATATTAATGACCAGTGGTTGTTAACTCTGGTTATATTTTCTGGTGGTAGTGTTTGTGTGTTTCCATGACTTTGTAGGCTTTCTGGGTGTAGAATTGTTGTTGAATTCTAATTTATTCCATGGTGATCTGATAGTACACAGGTGGTTACTACAATTTTTTTGTGTCTGTGGATGTTTGCTTTGTTACTGATTATGTGACTAATTTTTGAGAAGGTTCCATGAGATGCTAAGAAGAAGATATATTCATTTCTGTTTGGGTGGAATGTTCTATGGATGTCCATTAGGTCCATTTGGTTTATTAGATCTGTTGGTTCTCTTATTTCTCTGTTAAGTTTCTATCTGGCTGACCTGTCCATTGGTGAGAGAGGAGTGTTGAAATCTTCTATTATTAGAGTGTGGGGTTTGATGTATGCTTTGAGTTCTAGTAATGTTTCTTTTACATATGTGGGTGCTTTATATTAGTGGCATAGATATTCATGATTGAGACTTCTTCCTGATGAATTGTTCCTGTTATGAGTATAAAGTATCCTTATCCATCTCTTCTGATTGATTTTAGTTTGAAATCAATTTTATTAGATATTAGTATGGCCACACCTGCTTGTTTCTTAGGTCCATTTGATTGAAAAGCCTTTTCCCAACCTTTTACTCTGAGGTAGTGTCTGTCTTTGAGGTTGAGGTGTGTTTCTTGTAAACAGCAGATTGTTGGATCCTGGTTTTGTATCCATTCTCTTAACCTGTGCCTTCTTATAGGTGAGTTGAGTCCATTGATATTAAGTGATATTAATGACCAGTGGTTGTTAACTCTGGTTATATTTTCTGGTGGTAGTGTTTGTGTGTTTCCCTTCTTTGAGTTGTGCTGGTGGAGGGTTGTCAGATACCTGTGTTATTATGGGTGTTGTTGGCTTCCTTGGTTTGTGGTTTTACTTCTAGTACTTTCTGTAAGGCTGGGTTTGTGGCTACATATTGTTTAAATATGTTTTTGTCCTGGAATATCTTGTTTTCTCCATCCATGGTAGATGGAAGCTTTGCTGGGTATAGTAGTCTGGGCTTGCATCCATGGTCTCTTAAGTGTCTTTAGCACATCTATCCAAGACCTTCTGACTTTCATGGTTTCCATTGAGAAATCAGGTGTAATTATGATAGGTTTACCTTTATATGTTACTTAACGTTTTTCCTTTTTAGCTCTTAATATTCTTTCTTTATTCTGTATGTTTTGTGTTTTGATTATTATATGGTTACAGAATATTTTTTTGATCCAGTCTATTTGGTGTTCTGTATGCTTCTTGTACCTTCATGGGAATATCCTTCTTTAGGTTGGGAAAGTTTTCTTCTATAATTTTGTTGAATATATTTTCTGGGCCTTTGATCTGTAATTCTTCTTCTACTACTCCTATTATTCTTAGGTTTAATTTTAGGTTTGATTTCCTGGATGTTTTGTTTTAAGAATTTGTTGGATTTGTTGTTTTTTTTAATCAATGAGTCTATTTCCTTTATAGTATCTTCAGCATCTGAGATTCTTTCTTCTATCTCTTGTATTCTGTTGGTTATACTTGTCTCTGTAGTTCCTGTTTGTTTACCCAGATGTTCCATATCCAGCCTTCCATCAGTTTGTGTTTTCTTCATTACCTCTATTTCAGTTTTCAAGTCTTGAACTGTTTCCATTACCTGTTTGATTGCTTTTTCTTAGTTTTCTTGGGTATCTTTGAGAGATTTATTTATTTTTTCTACCTTTTTGTTTGTCTTCTTTATTTTTTAAAGAACTTTTTTCACATCTTGTTTAAGGACCTCTATTATTTTCATAATGCTAAAGTTGATTTCTTCTACTTCTTCTGGAATAGGGTGTTCAAGTCTTCTTGTTGCATGATCCCTGGATTCTGGTGTTGTCATATTGCCTTTCAGGTTGTTGGAGGAATTCTTGCATTGGTGCCTGCCCATCTCTTCCTTCAAATGCAGCCAGGAGAATCTTGGCGTCTTGGTCCAATCTTTGCTGTGACTGTCTGTGTACTTGGGGAATTTTCTTGGTCTGGCCTCTCTTAGGGCCCATCTGGAACTGGAGCCAGTCATGCTGGTGGATCTAAGGACCCCACAGATGGAAAGGAGTGCCCTCTGTCTGGATCTCCTCAGTGCAGGAGCAGGATCTGTTCCTGGGCCAAGGACCTCACAGACAATAGAGCAGGCTTGGGGGAGGGAGGCAGGGTCATGTGGAACAAAGAAGCCCCTGCAGCAGGAGCTGGAGGGCCCCTGTGCTCCCTTCCAAACCATCTGCCCCAGGTGGCAGGGTGGGAGGGTGGGGGGGGTGGGGGGGTGGGGGAGTCTCAGTGCAGGAGTAGGAACTGTTCCTGGGGCAAGGACCTCGCAGACAAAATCTATTTTTTTTTTAAGCCATAGTGGTTATGAAGGCCTGCCCAAGGCAGTATCATGGTTTGCTTCTGTTAGCACGAGTCCATTCTTAGGCTTGGCAATTCAGGAAGATGCTTTCTTTCCCACCTGAAACAGCCCTATGTCACAAAAGTTCCCCTTTGTGTACAGTCAGGACTTGTCAAAAATCTAGACTTCACAAGGCATCACAGACTGTTGGTGGTGGTATACACATGATCTGTATCTTTACTATATCTGTATCTGTATCTCTACTACATCTATATATGTAATTGTATCTGTATTACCTGTATCTGTATCATCTATATCTGTATCTGTATCATCTGTATCTGTATTTGTATCAGTATCCATATCTGTATCTGTATCATCTGTAGCTATAGCTGTATCATCTGTATCTGTATCACCTGTATTCGTATCTGTATCTGTATCTGTATAATCTGTATCTGTAGCATCTGTATCTGTATCAACTGTATCCGTATCTGTATCTGCATCTGTATATCTATATCTGTATCTGTAGCTCTGCATCTGTATAATCTATATCTATATCTGTATTTGTAGCATCTGTATTTGTTTCTATATAATCTGTATCTGTATCATCTGTATCTGTATCTATATATGTATCACACCTATATCTATATCTGAATCTGGCAGAAGATATTTCTTCCTTCTTTGTCTTGCCCTACTTCTCTTACTTTCCTGTGGGTACTACTTCAGCTCTGTACATGTAAATTTCTGCCGCCCCAAACTCACCCTCCTAGGACATGGATCATTTTCTCAAAATAAACGGACTATGCTTCTTTTCATCCTCAAAATAAAAGAACTATGGGATTTGTTTAGAAAAAAATCAAAAACAAAAAAAGACAAGACTTTAGATAGGTCAACTCATCAAAATCTTAAAACAAACCAAAACACTTAATGATTG
This sequence comes from Myodes glareolus, assembly GCF_982192425.1. Taxonomy (NCBI): domain Eukaryota; kingdom Metazoa; phylum Chordata; class Mammalia; order Rodentia; family Cricetidae; genus Myodes; species Myodes glareolus. The sequence continues at coordinate 4,458,665 of NC_142047.1, read as the reverse complement.
CCTTGACTTGGTGAGAGTGGTTTAAGAAACAAAGGAATGAGATAATTCTCCTTGTTTGTTGTCAGCATGGCATCCTGCCAGAATGAACACCTGAAGGTCAAGGTATTCAGGCACTTCTGTCTTGACAAAACATTGCATGCCTGCGTTCCATTGCTGGTTACTTCATCTCTTCCTTAAGCTGCACATTGAGCAGAAAGAGGCTTGTTTATTTCTTCCAGGGCACAGCTTTACCCAAATTCCTTAACCATTAAATGAATGCCTTTTCCCCTTCTCTACAGTGATTGAAAATATTTGGTCTTGCAATATTGGATCAGGATGATTCTCACTCCTTATTCTGTTATTTTGAAACGAACTTCGTTTTAAATTTTTGGAAAATACCCTAATTTCCTTTCTGTTTCTTTGACAAAACCCTCTGACCAAGAGCAGCTTAGAGGAAGAAAAGGTTTATTTGTTTTATACTTCCAGTTCACAGTCTGTCACTGAGGGCAATCGGAGCGGTGATTTAGGGGATTCAAAGCAGGAACCATGGAAGAAGGCTGCGAGCTGCCTCACAGGCTTTGTAACTGGCTTTCTTGTACAGACTAGGGTCAGCCACCTGCCTAGGGGTGATTCTACTCACAGGGCCCTCCTCCATCAAGTAACTAAGAAGTCAGTCCACCATAGACATGCCCACAGGCAAGTCTCATTGAGACACTCTTCTCAAGGGTCTCTAGGTTGGATTTGTAGAATCTCTATTCTGGGTACAAAACCTCTCAGATAACTAGGAAAAGGCTTTTCTGGGAAGTATCCAATTCACTTGTCTAGTTCATATGTGTTATTTTACTTACTCTTTAGAAAAATTATGAATTTTTATTTGTAAGATAAGGCACAACAGGGACCTTTGCGGCATCCCATAGCAGGTTGAGCCCAAACTGCAGCAGATAAACAAAATATGCCAGGCAGGACTTGAATGTGGAGCTTTATTTGAGATAAAGAGAATGGGAAGAGCAGAGATAATGGGAGAGACAGAAAGACAGAGATGGTGAAAGAGAAGGAGAAAGGAAGGGAAGAGAAAGAGAGGGGAGAGGAGAGGGAAAGAGTGCCAAGACAGTCTTGCCTTGGTGGAGAGAGAGAGAGAGAGAGAGAGAGAGAGAGAGAGAGAGAGACTGGGCAGAGCATGTTGTCTTTTAAAGGGACCTTTGCACCGCCTACAGTGGAGCTGTTTGTCATAAACCAAGGGGTGACTATGCCCAAGGGGCAGGGCCAAGCTGTGACTGGATTTTAACATTCCCTACTTCTTTTCTTATTCAAAAAGTGAGGAGTCAGGTGTGGCAGATTCAGATGATGGTATCCAGTTCTTGAGACTGCTTCCTTCTGATTTGGGACTGGGGGTGGGGGTTGGGGAGTACCTGAGGCAGTTGGGATGCTGCCACGTCCCCGGGGTAGCTGGTTTCTTTACTGCTCTGTGGAACTGTCATGTGTCTCGTGGACCTGGCTAGGTGCTGGCAGCACAGAGAAAAAAAGTTAAATTTAGGGAAATTTTTTTTCTTTAGATCCTGGTGATTGAAGGGGAGGGTGTGAGGACCAGGGGAAGGTCGGAACCCTTGGACTTTTTAGGGGCTGGCAATTGAGGGAGGGGTGCATCCTACCTGTTTGAGGTGAATCCTCTAAGTTGGCTCCCTGGAACTTATAAGAATTCTTTGAGTTTGTGAAAACCTAAGCTTTAGACATAGTAGCCTTTTTAGTGTTTATAATCTGTACTGAACTTTGTTTGGTAGAAATGGCAGTGCACTCACGTCAGGAATGACGGTGACAATGTCTTTTGCACAATGAAAAGTATCTTTTAGGGCTATAGTTAGAAATGACCAAAAAGAATTCAAAATCTTGATCTTGCATTATAGCACTGATAGCACTCTGCCAGAGCATGATTAATAGCTGATCAGAACTTTATTGATAATGTTAAGACTGTGAACGGCAGCATGAGAGAGAAATCTGATAACCTGATTTAGTATACCTTAAAATACTTTATTGTACCCTGAAACACTCTTATTGTCAGACCTTTATAGCTTGCATTTATACACCTTAAGTCACTTTCTTGTACTTCGAAACAATCTTATCCCTTTTGACTTGCAAGTGCATACATTAATAACTTGCATTTACATACCTTAAACACCTTCTTAGACCCTAAACCATTCTTAGATGCTCACATCTTGAGCTCTCATGTCTTTATATAAATAAACCCTAAAGCACCTGTCTTCCCACACGTTATGTCATCACCTTAGCACTTAGGAGAAGTCTGTTGAGTGAGTTTATCTCTTTTTTGAGTCTAGTAACAAGGTAAATTGCATCTAGACCAAGCCTAGATCGGTCTAGGAGACCGAGTCCTGTGACCTGAATTTTATACAGAGAACTGGGAAGGCTGTTGGCAAAGCTACCAGTTGTCAAACTGCATCAGAGATCTTGAGAAGGATTTTTTTATCCGAGTTATTATTTTAAAAACTGATTTGATTGGTTACCTAGTCAACCTCCATTGGGTCCTTCATGGTTGTTGAGGGCAGACCTTAGGACAACATCTGTCTTTTGGCTGACAGCGCAGGACCTGCCAGGCTTCAGAAGATCCTGTGGACTAAGAGTTTGTAGGAAGATCAGCCTACCTTGCCCTGGGCAATGAAGCAGTCAATTCCTCAGTGTTTTGTTGTCCACTGTCAGAATGGGTTTGCAACAGTTGAGGTGAAAGACAGGTTTTATCAGTGTCTAGCACTACTTGAAGTGAGTTATGGATGGACATTGATCTGTACCCATCCATCTCCTTTGGAGGAAATAGGGTGGTGCCAAAAGCCAACCTGTCTCTCTGTTACAAAAAGTCTTTTTAATTAGTTCTTTAAATGCCACATTTTCCAGATCTCCGAGCCCTTGAGGGATGTCTATTGGGTGTATATGAGTTATGACTGCAGTATAGGATCTGTCTGGAGAGCCGGGGTACTAACATTATTATTACTTCCTGTGCGTGAGGAGTTGACAGGTAAAATGGCCAACACATGTCTATTGAGCTGGATAGTGGGGGTTGGAACCACCTCTGAAATCCACACGCACATTTCTTTCTATGATCTGGCGTGCACATTGTGACGAAGGCCATGTTATTGAGCAGTATAAGGTGTCCTGTGTTAGAAATTGTGTTGTGTTCATTCTATACTGTGATTTTGCAGAAATTTAGACAATTTTGAACTTTTATTTCATTTCCCATGAATATCTATCATTTGTGGGATGGTCTAAAATCAGTAGATTGCCTGAATTATTACCCTCTATTGAGGACCCTTTTTCGGTCTTTAAAAATTTTCTTGGATTTTACTTATTTTTATTTTATGTGTATGAAGGTTTGCCTGAATGTATGTCAGTGTCATGTGTATGCAGTACTCACAGAGACCAGAAGAGGAATTCAATCCCCGGGGACTGGAGTACAGATTGAGAGCCACCATAAGGGTGCTGGGGATTTAACCCAAGACTTCTTTAAGAGCAGACAGTGCTGTTAACCACTGGGATGGCTCTTCGGATCTTAAAGTCCCCTTTTCACTATTTGCATTGTACTTCGAAAGTATTTTCAAAGTGGAACTTTGCTTTTAAGATGTAATTCTCTCTCTCTCTCTCTCTCTCTCTCTCTCTGCATCCATATATTTAATTTTAGTGACATCCTCCTGATGCTTCCATTAATGAATCATTAGAGTGATCTGGAACTACATACTGTGTTTGGCATTGATCCTCTGCCTATCTCTCCAGTTCTTGTTAAGGACACCAAAGCAAATGAATAGTTTCTCTGAACAGATATGAAACCGACAGATTGTAAAATAATGATAGTGCAGGGCAAGGGCAGCATCCTTCTACTTCCTGATTTTCTAGGTGCTAGTTATGGTTGACGCCCAGGTGAATGGCAACCAGAACAGCTTTAAGATATAAATCTTTTTCTCCATCATCACTTTAGTTAAAAGAATATTTTCTTATAGAAGAAATTACTTATATACTTCTTAAAGTAGAAAATAATAGCAAACAGTGGAGTTTTATTTATTTATTTATTTTTGAGACAAGGTCTTGTTATGGAGCTCTGGTTGATACCAAATTCATAATCTTCCTGCTTCCATGTCCCAAGAACTGAACTTCCTACACTAATAGCTAGCAGAAACTTTCATTTTAAAATAAAATAAATATCTGGGAAGATATTTGTAATTTTAGAAAGTGCACAACAGGTAATTTTCTAAAGATAATGTGAAAGTCAAGCTCAGGATTTTGCAAGCAACACACATTTTGGTTTTCTTTTCACTCTAGAGGATAACACACAACATAACACAACACATGTCCACACCATGAGTACAACGCAGCTCTAATTTGTTAGTTGGCTAGTGCAATTACACTGTTGTTTACCAGATCTCATTGTTTATGGATCTTTAGCATGCATGGCCAATGCGTGTTTATGTGTAGTTCAAGCATGAGATGCACTGTGTATATGCATGCAGAGACCAGAGCAGGATGTCAGGAGTTTACTTGTATTACCTTCATGTACCTAGATTCATCTCCTGCTTCCCCTCATTTTGTCCAGAAGTCCCGATACCTCCTGCCTAGTTACTGGTTGTTCTACTTTTTATTATAACAATCGTAGCATACATTTTTACACTGTGTGCAAATCTCTTCCTGTACAACATCTCTTCCTGAACTGGAAGCTTGCTGTTTCAGCTAGGCTGATCGACTAGTGACCTTTGAGGATATACTTGCCTCCTTGTCCCAATATTGCAGTTATAGGCAAGCACAGTGGTGCCCAACTTTTTACATGGGTAGTGGGGACACAAACTCAGGTCCTAACTAAAATAATCAAGCACTCTTACCCCACTGAGCCATCTCTCCATTCCCCAGTGTGTTTTTATGTGGTGAAATTATAGGCTTTTGAGCAGAGTCTATTTTGAGGAGAGGCTGGGAAGTAGAGAAAGTAGAGTTAAGTGCTGATCCAAAAAGGAAATACAAGAGTCTGATTTGGTGCCCTAACAATGGCTAATCTTGCATATCACGGCAAGAGCTCTGTAAGTTCACAACTTTTGTCTGGTTCAGTTAGCACAGTAAGCACTGTGCATCTTATTTAAAAGAGCCCTGATGCCTTACAGTTAAACTATTCATGTGATAAGAGTTCATTCTTGTATGTTTACTTTATAATTTCTAAAGTGTTCTGTTCATTCAATGTCTTGAATATTTAATATGACTAATTGCTTCTTGCTCTTGAAATGAGCATGTTCTTTAATAAATTGTTCAAGTGTGCAGGCATGTAAATTGAAAAGATTTAAATTCCTGACTCTGTATGTAACACATAAGTTGATGAAGGTGTTCTAAATGTCACACGTCAAACAGATTCTTCAACACTGCTTGCTTATGTAGCAAAAACTGGCGACAGTTAGTTCAGGCTTTGTGAGGTTAATCGTTTCTTATTTCAAGGTTTGTTGAAAAGTTACTTGCTGGAAACATTTGAGCCATTATTGAATAGGTGAAAAACATCATAAAAATACACTTCTATATGCACACACAGGCAAACATCCTTTCAATCATATAAGTCTTCTAAAACATTCACAGAGATGAATAGAAAATATTGACATTACCCTAGGTGATGGCAGGGATATGTGTATGAAAGGATAATACTGCTACCAATTATCCATAGCAACCAGATCACCAATTATTTAATTCTTAGGGATATATAGATATGCCTTTACAGATTATCTTTGGTTTATCTATAAGGACAGATGTTATCATTTGAGTTGAAGCAAGTACATTATACATTCATAAAAGCCAGATGGATGACACCGCTTTGGGGAACTTTAGTGCCTGTCTATAAAGAGCAGATGGGCGCCGCTCTCAGGAAGGTTTATAGTGGTTAACTAGCTATGACTCTGCCGCAGAGGGTAATGAAATGCTCTTGGTTCTCCAGAGAATTTCTGCACTCTTTATCTGCAGTTGTAATTGTCTGAAGAACCTTTTAAGCTAGACCTAGCATTGGACTTGCAATAGCTTTTCCTACCTGACATCTAAAGATAATGCTCCTCTGGTGATATGTAATGAAGATAAGCCAAAGAAATAAATGAGCCAGCTTATATAGTGGCTTCATGATGTCCCTTTTGCTCTTCTTAGAAACAGTTTTTGTCCTCTAGATTGATCTAAAATCAGGTTAAAATGCATAATAATCTTTAATGGAAAGCACCCAAATCTATTTTCTTCACCAATGTTAGTATACAAGAATCTAAAACTTTGTGGTAAGCAAAAACAAGCCAATGCTAGTGGAGACTGAATTTATATTCCATCTCCATGAGACTTCCTCATAACAAATTGATATTTGTAACTTGTTATTTTCTCAATAAATTGGTTATGCTTTGTCTTTTGTATTTTGATCTTATAAATAGTCTGTTTTGGTATAAAATTAAGATTATTACAAAATCTTATATCACAACTGACTTTTTAAGTTCAAGAAGAAGACAGCTGTGCAGAGAGGAGAGAATACTAGATCCCAATTCAACTTCTATGCTAAGGTCAGAGGTTTCAAGCATGGAGCGTGGCTACCACATTCTCCTTTAAGATCATCCACTACAGAAAACACACACTTCCAGAGGATACCCTTACATCTAATCTAGCACACCTTGGTATGATAAAGCATTTCTGGTTTTGCAGTTGCACGGGTATTTTGTCTAGATGAATAGAGAAAAGGAACCTTTTTGTTAGTCAGGGCAAAGGTATGAATGTCACCTCATCGCTAATTCGCTGCTTTCCTCATTTTCTTTAGCTATTTCAGTATGGTTTCTTTCTCTCTTGAGTTATAGCGTAGACTCTTGGAGAAAGCCCCACTTGTCTTCCTAGCACCCATAAGGAGTGGCATACAACTGCCTCTCCAGTTCTATCAGGATTAAACTTGTCTGGCCCTCAAGGTAAATGCACTCATGTGTATTTACCCACATGCACATAGAATTAAAAATATAATAAAATTAAAAATATATAGTGTCTGTTTTTTTTTTTTTACTCAAAGTTCAAAAAGCTCTGAGCTAAACAACCATTCAAAATCCCATTAGATGTCATGATTCTGGGATATAACTTCAAAGGGGATACCATCTTAACTGTTCAGTGAGACAAACAATGAAAAGGCATGGTGATGGACAAGAAAATCACAGTGCTCACTGCCCGAGAAAACAAAAGGAGAGTCAACTCTATTCCAGCTCTTGGTTCTTCTGCTTCTCAGGAAGGTCTCTGTGAAGGTTCAAATGTTGGATCTGAGTGTTGCTGAGAATTGAACATGGCTGCATTGCTATCCCACAAAGAAAACAAATTTGTGGCCATTGTTACACTGTGTCAATCAATATTCCTGAAATACTGGGATAGAGTATAAATGATAATTTACTTGAGTCCCAGAATTGCCTTATTGACAAGACATGAAGAATATCACTATGCTATATAGGTAAACAAGTGTACTCCAATCTTGCAACATGGGAAACTGATTCTCTCTAAGGTTTTTCACAGAAAATAAAACATTGTGGATATTAGAATATTAGAAATTTCTACGGTCTTGTTAATAGGGACAGTCTTCTCCCAATTATAAGAGTCAGCATTATAGATACAGTAATATATTAAGATCTCTTGGTAAGTGTTTATAAGAGTGCATCTGTAACTACTATAATCTTCTTTTTTGGGGGCAAATTTTGTGCCTAATTGCAAATCTTTAATTACGATGACAGACCTTTTCCTACTACATATAATGCTGATTATAATGTGGGTATTATTTATCAAGCTTACAACAGATTTGGTATATGTAGAATTATAAAATATGCAAGGGTGTTTTTAAAGAAACACTAAGAGGAAGTCTAATGATTTTTGGATGTTTTGTTTTAGTTTGGCCAAGGTAAGTCTGTGATTGTATTAATCCTTATTGTTCAAATAGCCTAGGCAAAAGAGAATCTGCTTCAAAATCACCAGGATATTTTGTCTGTAATAATTTAAATACCTGGGTTCTGATGTAGATCTCTTAAAGATATTTCTTTAGTTTAAGACATAAAGGGTAATATTGCTACTATAAGGTTAAAGTAGGCCCTTGGTTTTTATTGCTTGATTTGTAAGGTTTTTATTTGTCATTAACTAGAGGAAAACCATTTTTTTCTTCACATCTTAGTTGACCTTTCCTGAATTTTAATTATACAGTCAGAAGAAATTTAATCACATTTCAAGGGCTTACATTTGACTCCAAGTGCATTACACATTTCCAGAGTTCTTCAAACATAGTAATTATTATTAGTTTTTCTCTTGTAACTAGATCAGATGAATAGCATTCCATGTTTTAATTTATTAATTAAGATATTTATGACTGCTCTAAGGCTGGTACCTCAATGAAAGCCGAGGGAGTGATCTATGAATTAATTTCTATTAGTTAAGGTAGAGTTTTGTGGTTATTTAGGTAGGATTTGACTGAAAGAAAAATCTCATTGAGCTAAGTCAAAGCACAGTAACATCTTGGTTAGGCTTAGTTTTCCTCTCCCTTTCCAAAGTTACAAATGGATTTCTCTGAGCCTGAAGGAAGAAGACAAGAAGGCCTAAGGAACTGTCATCCCTGGGAGCTCAGTCCTACTTTTGTCTAAGAAGCCACAAATTCATCTAAGTCTGATTCCTAAGCCTGATCATCATTTCTTTTGTGGCCATCTACAACTAAAACTGTTGAACTAATGACCAGGAAATTGTTCTCCGAAGAGCTGGATGGCAAAGAATTCATAAGGCCTCAAGAGACTTGTGGGAAGGGATAACTTGAGGAAAGAACCAGAGTGGGTTTTTTTCTCCCACTTAGTTTTGTTCCAAAAAGATATATGAAGACTAAAATTGTCTGAGAAGCCCAGGCTATTTTGGCACATTGCTTGGTGAGTGGTCCCTGAACAGGGCAATTGCTCAGTCAGTCATTCACTCTCTGACAACATCTGATTTTTCTTAGTCAGAGATAGAGGAAGAGATGAGAGGAGGCCAGGATTGACTGTGGTATACTTAAAGGGATTTCTTTCCCTTGTTTTGATTTTCAAGATGCTGAAAGCCCTAATCAAATAAAAATGGGTGTTAACTTTATTTATTCCCTCCTCAAGATGTGCTTTTCAGTGAGGGAGTTGAGATCACCTACTGTGTGATTCATATGTTCTCTCCTCCCCACCAAGAGGTGAGCACTCTTCCACTAAGTCATGTCCCCACCCCTACAATATAGTTTTTAAGAGGTTCTTGGATATTCTTGCTTTGTATAGTGCGCCGTTCCTTATGCATGTTGGATGCTTTCTTTAGGCTGAAAATGAGAGTTTTGTTTGTGGTATAATAGAATTCATACATTACATCTTTACAACAAGCAAGAGGACTATAATAGGTAAGAATAAAGGGATTTGTGAAAAGTGATTATATTTAGTTATCAGGGAAACAAAACATAAAAAAGACAATAACCTTGAACTATGAATGGTGAAAGTTGTCAGTATACTCATAGGGTAGCACAAGTCACCTCCAATTTTGTGCCTCCAAATAAACGGTGCTTTAGTCAGGAGGAATCCTAGAGGGCAAAAGTCACTTGCAGTGATACAAAGGCAGGACTGTGAAGAAAGAGTTGCTGTGACTATTTAAGTAAAATTGATCTACAGAGTAAGCTGGCCTGTGTTCCAGGATCCTTACCAGAATGCCCTCCTCTTACAAGTACAATGACTTTATTTGAGTTTCTCAAGTCAACACTAGCAAATTATCCTAAACTTTTTGATGGCTTACATTACTTACGAAAATACATAATACTATAGCAAGAACAGAATGCATAACACGTGTCTCAGATTTGTAACTGTCTTTGTACTTGGTTGTCTAGAAAGTAGAACCTGTGACTAAACTTATGTCCTTTGGCTTTGTGGGTAGATGCAGTCTTGGAACAGAGGAGAGAGGCAAAAAGGAACCCAAGGCACAGGAGAAAGAACCAGATACAAATGGGATCAGAAACAAGCTGACTACAATTTCCCAAGAAGTACAGCTGGCAACTTAATTCTGAAGAGTGTTTTCCAGACCAGTACAGCCTTAGAATCGCCCTTAGGACAGGAGTCAGGATTGTTTTGGCTATCCTGTTTTTTTTTTTTTTTTATGAAGTTTAGTATTGTTCTTTCGAGGTCTGTGAAGTATTTCGCTGGAATTTTGATGGACATTGCATTGAGTCTATAGATTGCTTTTGGAAATCTATCTATCTATCTATCTATCTATCTATCTATCTATCTATCTATCTATCTATATGTTATATATATAACATTTTTACTATGTTAATTCTACTTACCCAAGAGCATGCCATGCTGCAATTATAATTAATAATTTACATTATAGTTCAATATATTATATGATACATAATAAATAAATATAAAATAAAATCAATAATTGATACCAAGAAAAGTAATCAAGCATGTTGTTTTATTTCATTGCATATTAGATATTGTCAAATTGTTATAACTTTATACTATATACTTGATTAAAACAACCAGTTTAAATTCATATAGGTCTAACAGCTGTCCCATTATGATGGGACATAAACTGAATGAACCCTACTTTGGAACACTAAGCAGTGCCCCACCCTTGCAGGTTTTTCTTTTTACAGAAACACAACAGTCCTAAAAGGAGCTTGCTTATCACCATTTTCAGTTTTCTGACACTTGGAGAATTGTGTAGAGCTCCAGAATCACATAATGACCCAGTCATGATCCTGGTTTGTCTGGTGCTAGAGACCTTAACTTGTAACCCTCCACATTAAGTCCCATGTGAGGATGAGTCACAAAACTGGCTTTGCCTGGGTCACACACATGGTTGGTGACACATGAATCCCAATTGTTTTATTTAGACAATAAGTTTATTCCAGGTCTACAAATCTACCATAATAAAGTAATAATGAGAAACGTGTCTGTGGGTGGGATGAGAGCATTGGAGAGAGGAGACAAAATGTTTTCTTCCCTTCTCACCCCTAACCCTGCAGCATATGGAATGCTTGCCTTTAGTTACAAGCAAACTGATGCTGTTAAAGCGTTTGCTTAACCCATCATTACAGTGTCTTCTCCTACAGTCTATATGAACAAACTTCTGAGTGGCCTGTCACATTCCCTCTGCTCACGTTACCTTTTCCCTTTGACCTCATCAACAACACTTCCCTTGCTTACTCTACCATGTTTACCACATGGCTGGTCCTGTGACACACCAGTGCCTATTTCTTGTCCAGATTTTCATGGGCTGTTCCCTCTGCCTGGATAAGCTCAAGACTAGACCGTTCATCTTTGTGGAGGTCTTATATGCAATGACATCTGCTTCTAAGGCTTTCTAGGACCACCACTTTAAGATCACAAGACCCTCCCTATATGCAATTCTCTGTTTCATTGTCTTCATAGTACCAACTCCACTAGGACTTTGACTTTGTAACTTTTATCACTTGCATGTTTTATTTTCTGCAGTGTGGGGGTGGGTGTGGGGTTGTCTCTACCAGATACTATTGAATCACTATTGAATAATCTTAGAACATATTGAATGAGTATATACTTGGCGTCTGAAATATATAGAATAAAACTAAATAACATGCTATAATGAGTACAGTGATTACAGAAAAAATATTGAGTTTCCATTTCAGTAGTTAATTTTGTAAAAGGTTATAATGTCTACCTTGTCTGTTAGTAATCTACAATGTACATCACATTTAGAGTGAAGAAGAAAATGCCACTTTAGACAAATGCCAATCTAAGAAATGTCTGTAGATTTCAGGTTTTCTATCAACAGCTCTTATGAGTAACTGTAATTTATGTCTTAGTAAATGCCTAAAATCTTGGGTTTTCCTGTGGTGGCAGTGCTACACCACTGCTATCAAAACCATTAAGGCAACTGGGGGTGAGGCTTGTGCCTCTCATCCCAGCACTCAGGGGGAGGCTGATGCAGGAAAATGGGCATGAGTTGGAGGGAAGCTTTGGCTCGTTATAATATCCTGACTCTTAAGCAAACAAAACAGAGCAGAAGTAGTGAGACATTCTGAAAGGTAATTAGTATGTGTTATACTCGTCCCTTAAAACGTTTCATTAAAATGATCTTGTTAGTAGTTGAAACTAATATCAGGAAACTCATTTTTATGACTTTCATGAGTGCTTTTTTTTTCACCAGTGCTCCTCAAACTTTAATGAATATTTGAATTACCCAAGGTCTGGTTACAATGCAGATCCTTATTCAGTGAGTTTGGGGTAAGGACTGAGATTCTTCCAACTCAAACATACTGCAGCCCCTCTCACTCTGGTCCTTATCTAGAATGGAGCCAAATTCCTTTGTACTCACCTTTCCCCAGTAATGTCATCATGGGTGTAATTCAGAAGCTTTGCTAATACATTGACACTCAGTGCACACACATAATAAAAACTTGCTGTTATAAACATCACCCAAATTGAGAACCAGGTGTGGGTCTGGTGAGGCTAGTTAACACTCTGTCCTTTACAAGGCATTGTGGGTATCTGATATTTCAAGAGACGTGGTTAGGTATCTGAACTGTTCCTTTGTCTCCTGGCTGTGCCTCAGAATTCAACTGCAGTTTTCTTGTTTTTGTAGTAATAGAACACAGAGGGGAAGTGGACTGAACTCTTTAGTCCCTGGAATACGCAATGGAATTGAAGGTGGCTGAGGAAGCAACCATGATATTGCTTCTTAACGCTGTTAGCAAACTTAGGAATTGGACTTTTAGCTGCACAAGCTTGCTCTGTTGGCACTGCTCATTCAGCGAGCTCCTGAAACACTGAGGCAGAGATGTCCAGGTGGACTGGAGTTCAAGGGTAAACTGACCTATCTGGGAACAGTCATCTAAGCACATCCTCCACGGGTCTGTTTCTCCAAAGGAGTTTTATTTGTTTGTGGTGAGCATGCTAACTCTTATTCAGTACTAGAAGACAGCAGTATGGGGAAATCTACTGTCCAGTAAACAGTGGAAGAGAGCAGGTGTGTCCATCTAGGTCTCACCCCCTACAGCCCATTCAGCTATGAAGTCACCAGTAGGCTGACTCGTTGATGAAATCAGTGTACTTGTTATTTAATCTCCTCTCAGTAGCACCACCAGTGGAGAAACAAGGCCCCCAGTCTTCTGAGAGACAACTCATAGTGCATTTCCCTTCTGACCTTGTTCACATCGTCTCAGTAATTATTTCTACAGTGCTTACAATGTACCAGGCATCAGATGGATTTTCCTGTCATTCACTTTATAAACTCCTACGGGAGGTTCTCTCTACATTCCTGTTGAAGAAGCCAAGGTCTGGAGAAGTTGAAGGACCAGTCCAAGGTAAGCTACACAGTAACAGCTTAGTCTGGGTGTGATTGAGCCTACCCAGTACCACAGTCCACACTTAATCTCTAGGGTACTGTTAGAGCATTAAAGCAAACTCCAACACTCCGGCTTCAAATGCCTGCTGTGTCATTGCTTTTTCTTTTTGACTCCTATTGGGACGTTTAAATTCTGTGTTTAAGTGATAACAAAGTGAACTCCAGCTCAGTCGCCTGATCCCCTGAGCAAGATCAGGCTTTCGTATTTATTTCATCTCAATTATTTCTCTCCCGTTTTTCATTTTTTTTATGGTGAAAATGATTCAATTTCTCACTTACTAGCAGGTTTCATGAACATGTAAATGAAAAATCTAGTTTCTGTAAAAATAAGTCTAGGGATTTATTCAGGTACACGTTAGCATGTAAAGTAGTCATGTAATACAAAATTGCTAAGATATGAATTGAAGCAACAGCTTCACGTATCTGGTGAAGCAATTTGTATATCAGAAATCTGATTTCACTTTTATGGATAGGCAAGCTCAGAATGACATACGACTTGGTTTGTTTAAAGACTGGCCAGATCTAGCTCCAGTTTGGGTTAACAAGTAGAGTCCTGTCTGTTGTTATATAGGTGATGAATTGTAGGAAATCTTGTCATGGGCATTAGAGTTTATTTGCAAAGAAATCCTGAAAATAATTACCATAATGCACAAAAGAAAGTAGCAAACATTCTTGGTTCAGAAAAAGGAAGCTTTTGTTTGTGTGTGTGGTGTATGTGTGTCCTTGTGGTCTTAATTCATCTCTCTGTCCTTTAATCCTCCACTATGAAAACTGCAGTCAATTCTTGTGCCGTGAAATTAAATTTCTAACCTGCTAGACTACCCTGAGATGGAAGACACCACCAGTAAATGACAGCTTAGCTTGATTTCCCTTTATAGCCTTGACTTTCTTTTAATTTATTTTCATGAAGGCAGCATAATAAATAAATGTATTTTTAAAGAAAACAGTACTCTTGAATTCTGGCATGTGTGTACATGCTTTTGTGTGTGTATGTATGTGTGTGTTGTACATCTATGAAAAAACTTCAAATTTGCATTTCAGGATGGAAACTTGGCATTGTATGTTTTATAGAGATTTTTTATGACTTAGTTATAAACCTACAGAAACAAAGCTTTATAACATAAATGATGACATAACCTTACCATATACCCAACTATAAATCAGTGTGCTTTGACCGTATTTGGAAAGTCAATTGAGGAAGAACTTTGAGTTAATGTTTTTTGGGGGGAGAAACAGAAAAGTCAATTCATTAGACATTCAGCTTCAATTGTGAAAGAAATGGGGGCACTGCAGTATCTTCAGTAAGGAGAGAAGCTGAAATAGTCATCATATAGAAGAAAAATTTACGTCAAGAATATTGTTAAGTGAAAAGAACTGTTTTAGCTGCTTTCCAACAGCAAAGGAAATATATGGCTGCTGGGAGCTACTGCCCCGAGGGATTATTTCAGTCTCACATGCTCTGCTGGGGACAGCAAAGGCCACACTTCTTTACAGCATTTGTGGCAGACGACAGAGCCTGGAGAGGCCCATGGACTATTTGCCAGTAGAGTTCGCATTGAACACTCGATGTCACGTGTGCTCTGACACTGGCCTTCCCTTCAGGTCATTTCAGGATAAGGTGCCACTGAGAAAACATAGCAGCTGACACGTTTCAGGGGTTTGGCTGGCATTCCAAGGTTTATTTGAGTTCATCTTCTTTCTCATTGGTCTGCAAAGCTCAGTGAAACCTCGTGTTTTTTCAGGGAGCATTTTTCGCTGCTTCCTGCCTGTGCTGGTATCAGAAACAGCAGAAAAGTTTAAGAGACAGAATTTTATACAATTCTTCTCTTAGGTAAGAAAGAACTCTCTGGGAAAAGGTGCAGAGGATTTGGGGTTAGAACTAAGGTTATAGTTTTTAGCAGTGCATGGCAACTGCTGACTGAGGTATTTACTACACTCAGTCTAACTGTAGTGCTGGGGATTCATTTGTGGGGATTATCTGGAACTCACACTTCCTACCACAAACTCTAGAGAATTCTTACTGATTGATAAGGGAGGCAGAGATACTCAGAGATGAAATGTTTGCTGGGATAGCACCAGGAGTCTGCAAACATCTTTGTTTCATGTTAAAGCTCAATAGATCACAATTGAGCTATTCTACCAAATCTCAGAAACTTAGGGTTAAAGGATCACTTATAGGATGATTCTCAATTTTCCATATATTATACCCTTTACTGTCTGCTTTGAAAAAAAAGGCAAACTAAATTCTTCCGTGAGAATAATTTGCATACCCACAGAGAAATGAAAGGGGAGCTCTGAGTACAAGACAGACTTGGACAGCCAAGAGGAAGGACCTCCCACAATACCATACCTCCTGGCTGACAATGGAGCCCTTGCATAATCCACACATCAAATGACTGTGCAGAACTTGCCTAAATAACTCTACAGTTTGGGCATCACCTACTTTCATTTTTATGGCTACTGTGACTCTGGAGGCTGAGGTAGGGGTCAAATCTGGAGCCAGATCTGTCCTATAAGTTCCACTATGTCCTCAGAGGGTAAAGAACAGATGACATGATTTCCTAACATCAGAGACCGTTATCTCTCCCCACAGCACCCCATCCCTCGAAACATGTAACACTGGTCCATGAAATCCAAAGATGTCCAGAGAGAGCACCGGAGATCCTCTGAAATGAAAAGGGGACTTCAAACCTGCTTCCTCCTGGGAAAGCCTCTGTGCCAGCGTGTTCTAGGAGGGCAAGTTCAATGTGCAGACCATTGGGGAGTGTCAATGATGGTCAGGGCAGTCCAGCAGCACTGTGGGGACTATACTTTGGCTATTAGTCTCCAGCCATGAAGGGCCCTGCCCACTCTGTCTGTCTTCTTTTGCCTCTGCTCTCTAAACTGAATTTCTGCACAGTCGGGAGGGCTGGTGCAGAGTTAAGCCACACAGAGCCAAGAAAATGAAGTCAGATGTCTCAGCAGCTTTCAATGCATCCTGATTCTCACCACCCCCAGAGCAACCATGAAGTAGGAGGGACCAGATGAAGACATTTAAAAATTGGTCCTGCTCCACAGTGATCTGGTGCAAGCTGGGCCTCGGCTGCTCTGAGATGACTAGGGAGGATCCTCTCTGCTTGGAGTCAGGACATGGGTGTGACTGTTATGCCAGTTCAGAAGCCCTCAGACAACCCAAATTTGACAGAGGATGGATGAAGCTAAACAAGACAGCATGAGCATCCAGCACTAGTGTATATTCAGCATAGTCATAGCCAACTTCTGGTCTTCAATACAGCCTGTAACAGAGAAAAGTGTGTGGGTGTTTGTGTCGGATCTGTGCTGTGCATGGGGTCTACAGAGCAATCTGTGTGTGGTGAGATTTCCACTTTCCTACATATTACAACAGAAGAAAGGAAGTGCCCTTATGTAGATGAAACAAACCTAAATACCACCCCACCTCCCACCCCACCCCATATAAATACTCATACAATTTAAAATGTGTACTCACTGCTAGGGCATGGGCAACCCAGAACTTTCTTGGAGGTGAATCTGCAATGCCATATAATACTGCTGTGTGGCTATTTATGTAACTAGCATTGTGTGGAGTCACAAACCCAGTACTTTATACAACTAAAAAATGAACATGCAAAAAACAAAACAAAGCATGTAAGCAGTGAAAGATCAAGGAGATGTACAGTCTTCCTCAAGTCCAAGACTGGGTGCTGATGAGGTCTGCAATCATTTGTAGAAACCTAACATCCTCCACATTTGTTAAGAATGTCCTGGTCTATCACAAAATGGATGGATATGAAAACAGCAGGTTAAATTCCCCTCCCTCCCCTCCCTCCCCTCCCTCCCTCCCTCTCTCCCTCCCTCCCTCTCTTCTTTCTTTCTTTCTTTCTTTCTTTCTTTCTTTCTTTCTTTCTTTCTTTCTTTCTTTCTTTCTCATTACTTCACATGAATGCCTGTGTTCCTGGTCAAACATTCTAAGAAAAAAAAATAAGTAAAAAGAAGAAAACTTTAAATGACAATAAAATTCCAATCCGGTTGAGAATTTTGTTGGTACTTGATCTCTTAAACTATATTTGAATGATTCTATGAGAAATCACTAAAATAGTAAGATGCAAAAGAAAAAAAAACCTAAAACCAAGGCCAACACAATGTAGCATGTGTGTATTATCAGTACTCAGGAGGCTGAGACTTGAGAATCATGAGTTTATGGCTAACCTGAGCTACATAGAAAGAGCTTATCTTCAAAACAGAGCAGGTCAGTCTTAAAATATACTGAAAGCAATGAGTGAATGTACGATCACCATGCACTTCTATGTCTTAACCTAGCAACTCCACTTGTTGGAACTGCTTTTCAGTTTTGGTAAGCATTTCCAGTGTTTAGGGGATGTTGCTTCTGATGTCTTAGAGTATACCTTGGTGTACCTTGTTCATACATTTTGTCTAATTCTTCATTTTGTGGAGAAACCTGATCAGGAAGGCTCAAGTGTCTTGTCCAAAGTCAGAGGCCTGAGATTAGAACCCAGGACTGCTTTCCCCTCTGCCACTTTCCCTATAGTGTCCTTTAATACTTTTCCTTTTTAGGTGGATTTACTATCGTGTGTGTGGATGG
Organism: Myodes glareolus; assembly: GCF_982192425.1. Taxonomy (NCBI): domain Eukaryota; kingdom Metazoa; phylum Chordata; class Mammalia; order Rodentia; family Cricetidae; genus Myodes; species Myodes glareolus. The sequence goes on along the minus strand of NC_142047.1, from coordinate 4,440,712 downwards.
GAGTATAAGCTATTGTAAGTCCAGTCTAGTGAAAAAGTTGGGCTTAGAATCAACCAGCAGCACCAAAGCCACAACAGAGATGCTGACGAAGTTCTGCATAGGATCTGAGCATCCGAAGGTGAGTTGTGACCTCGAATTAATTGTAATTGATAGATTAAAAAGTATGACCCCTGAATACAGTGTAATTGAATCGTTTCCTTGGGTTCCTGATCTTATATTATAAGCCTTTAATAAATAGGCTTGGTTTTATGAAGCTGATAGAAAAAGTACCTTCTTTAGTTCATGGCTTGCTGTTTTGTTTGTTTCGGTTGTGCGCATTCTTTTAAATTCACAATGATGGAACTGAAACGGACAAAATTGTTAGCTTCAGTAATACATTTCGAATCTTTAAAATGCAAAGGAGACTTGTATTTTAAGTAATGTTTCAATGATTACTCTCTACAAAAAACTGTTACAATTTTTAGGATATTGTACACTGTCAAATTGCTACGCAAATGCCTTTGGGGAAACAAAATCAACTCAGCTAGCAGTGGCAGACCTTTCCTCAGGTCATCAGTCCTCAGCTGTTCTAGAGTCTCTCAAACTGCTACGTTTCAACACCCTAAAATAGGAAGAATAAATACTTTATGCATACAGTCTGTCTCTTGCAATTAACTTTTATTATGGTGATGTAGCTAGCCCCAAAATACAAGACATTGTCTACATGCTTCTTAAAATACATAGTTGATTTCTTTTTGTAAGACTTATTTTTCAATGATGGGAATCAATCCTAGGACCTTCGATGTAGTAGATAAGCTCTCTAGCTCTACGCTATAGCCTGACCAAGTGATTTTACTACTGACCTTTGATCAAGTGTTGTATTCATTTTGTAATTATCATCATCATGTATGGAATTAACATGCACTGAATGCACACTAATATTTCCTTTATTTTATAAACTACTACATTTTCACCTATACATTTAATCTCATAGTAACTTCAGCGGTGTTACAAACACAGTAAGAAAACTGAGACTCAGAGAAGCTGGCACATGCATGACTGATGTCACAGAAAGAGGACCTAGCTATGCTAAGCCTGAAACCCAGGATTGGGAGCTGCTGCGCCGTTTTCCATTTTGTGCAATATCTATGCATGTGCGTCAGAAATTTTGGGAATTTTCTCTTTTAAAACATGGTTATATGACAAGACGGCAAGCTTTGTTAGAAGACTTTTCAATAAGTAGCTGAGAAAGTGAGCATCAATGGTAGTTGATGTCAAAACTCTTAACCTTTGTCTTTGGCCTAGTTCTTCCCTGAAAGACCTCTGAGGGATATGTAAGAATGGGGTTGATGGTCTGGCAGGGAGGAATACTTTGCTAGTACTTGTCTCCAGTCACAGAGTTCTCTGCATTTAACTGGGGACCTGAGTGAGACCTTGTAGAGCATCCCGACAGGCATTTGTCCATGCTGCCTGCCCTGTCTGTCCCCTTGCCTCTCTGGCTCCTGCATGACTTTTGTCACAGCTTGAACATGTCTTCCTAAATTCAGGAATTTAAGAAGTCCTCAGTGCACGAGTGGTTGGTGGATTAGGAGGGCATAAGCCTTTCTCCCCAGGGTGGCTCGTTCTCATCACACACGTAACACAGTGTGAGAGCCCACTCTTCTGTCCTGTTGCTTCTACACAGGCCTACTCACTCCTTGCCTTTTTCCTTTGAAATGAATAGCAGGAATCCCTTACCAATGTCACATATTTGGACTTCTATGATTCTAGAACCTCCATTCAAAAAACTTCCAGTCAAAAAAAGTTGACAATTGTTCCAACTTTAGATACTTTGTTAGAACAACAGAAAACAGACTAAAATAACCCCCAGAGTGTCATAGAGAAAGTAAGTGCTTATTCATAAACAGGGTCAGGCCTGATCCAACTTTATCTTCAAAGGAATAAGCAATCCAAAGAGACAGGTGTTGGGATTCTTTCCAAGGAAGAGAAAGTTTTTTCCTCTGGCCACACTCTAATCTTAACGCATACCTTCAGCATTGTAAAGTGATTACCTTAGGATCAGGAAACCTTCTTGTTTCTAACATACCTGTGGCAGACTTATTTCCCACTGTGGACAGTGGGAAAGAGGTAAGATAGTATGATTATCAGCTTTCCTTTGCTGTCATGGAGCAGTGCATGTAAATATGATGAAGATTCACAGCTCAAGACATCATCATTGTTCATCTTGTTCACTAATCTGAGGTAACAAGCCTTCATTGTTAGATGAAATTATTTCAAGAGAAGGGAAAGGACATATGCAAGAATCACACATGACCATACTCTTTATATGTTTTAATGGTGATGACTCAACCTTTTCAGTAGTGTGGGACGGCCATGTCACTCTGCTCTGGTCAGTAAATTACAAGGGGGAATCCCTTGGGGCTTCTCATTTTCTCTTCAATTAAAGGAAAACAATAGCCTTCTTTCTCTGTCACCTCCTTTCCTCCCACTACACATTCCAAAATGATAATTTGAGTGAGTACCTGAAAGACTGACAGTCGCTATCTTGCAGTGATAGCATACTGAGCTGAAGGAGGAAAGGGCTCTACAGTGTGATTGGCAGAGAGAAATCACAGCTATTCTGCTGCACAACCATGGACCCCATAATGCTCCAAAAAAAAGTCCACTCAGTGTGGTTTTGGTATCAGAAGAAGGAAAGCATCTTTAACAAATGGTGCTGGCATAACTGGATGTCAACCCGTAGAAGAATGAAAATAGATCCATATCTATCACCATGCATAAAACTCAGGTCCAAATGGATTAAAGACATCAACATTAATCTGACCACTTTGAACCTGATAGAAGAGAAAGTGGGAAGTAGTCTACAAGATATAGGCACAGGAGACCACTTCCTAAGCAGAACCCCAAGAGCACAGACAATAAGAGAATCAATGAATAAATGGGACCTACTGAAACTGAGAAGCTTCTGTAAAGCAAAGGACACTGTCAGTAAGACAAAAAGGCTACCTTCGGACTGGGAGAAGATCTTCACAAACCCCTCATCAGACAAAGGTCTGATCTCCAAAATATACAAAAAACTCAAAAAACTAGACACTAAAACTCTAATTTACCCAATTAAAAAATGGGGTACTGAACTGAACAGAGAATTCACAACAGATGAACTTCGAATGGCCAAAAGGCACTTAAGGTCATGTTCAACCTCCTTAGCGATCAGGGAAATGCAAATCAAAACAACTTTGAGATATCATCTTACACCTGTCAGAATAGCCAAACTCAAAAACACCAATGATAACCTATGCTGGAGAGGATGTGGAGTGAGGGGAACACTCATCCATTGTTGGTGGGAATGCAAACTTGAGCAGCCACTGTGGAAATCAGTGTGGCGGTTTCTCAGGAAACTGGGAGTCAACCTCCCTCAAGACCCAGCAATTCCATTCTTGGGAATATACCCAAGAGATGCCCTATCATACCACAAAAGCATTTGTTCAACTATGTTCCTAGCAGCACTATTTGTAATAGCCAGAACCTGGAAACAACCTAGGTGCCCCTCAATAGAAGAATGGTTAAAAAAGGTGTGGAACATATACACATTAGAGTTTTACTCAGCGGTAAAAAACAATGACATCTTGAATTTTCCATGCAAATGGATGGAAATAGAAAACGCTTTACTGAGTGAGGTAAGCCAGACCCAAAAAGAGGAAAATGGTATGTACTCACTCATAAGTGGATTCTAGCCATAGTTAAAGGTCTTTGAGCCTATAATTCGTGATCCCAGAGAATCTAAACAAGAAGGTGAACATGAAGAAAATCTTATAGTTATCCTCTTGGATATTGGAAGTAGACAAGATTGCCAGGCAAACTTGGGTGCAGGGGGGTTGGGGTGGGGGGGTGGAAGTAAGGGGAGATGGTTAGAGAGAAGGGAGAGGGGGAGGATTGGGAATGGCTTGGGGGAATGGGAGGGGGGAGGAAGGATGGATATGGGACTAGGGAAGTATATATCTCAACTAAGGGAGCCATTTTAGGGTTTGAAAGAGTCTTGATTCTGGAGGGGTTTCCAGGCCCAAGGAGAGGTCCCCAGATTGTTCCCTGGGCAGCAGAGAAGAGCGTACCTGAACTGGCCCTGGTCCATAACCATACTGATGAATATTTTGTATATCACCATAGATCCTTCATCGGGCAATGGATGGAGATAGAGATAGAGACACACATTGGAACACTGGGCTTAACTCCCTAGGTCCAAATGAGAAGCAGAAGGAGGGAGAACGTGAGCAAGAAAGGCAGGACTAGAGGGAACCTTCGTCTGACGATAGATGGAGATAGAGACGGAGACCCACATTGGAGCACTGGACTGAGCCCCCAAGGTCCAAATGAGGAGCAGAAGGAGAGAGATCATGAAAAAGGAAATCAGAACCGTGTGGGATGCGTTCACCCTCAGATACAAGGGGACTGATTGAATGAGAGCTCACCAAGGCCAGCTGGACTGGGACTGAACGAGCATGTGATCAAACCGGAGTCTCTAAATGTGACTGACATGGGGGCTGACTGAGAAGCCATTGTCAATGGCACTGGGCCTTATTTTGTCTGCATGTAGTAGCTTTCTGGGATCCTAGTCTGTTTGGATGCTCACCTTCCTAGTCTTGGAGGGAGAGGGGAGGAACTTGAACTTCCCACAGGGCGGGAAACCCTGACTGCTCTTAGGACTGGAGAGGAAGGAGAGGAGGGAGTGGGGGGGAGGAGGAGAGGGAGTGGGGAGAAAGGGAGGGTATGGGGAGGAGGGGAGGAAGTGGAAATTTTTATAAACAAATAAATTAATTAATAAAAAATGCATACATAACACAAATACAAAAAAAAAAGTCCACTCAGGAGAGCAAGCTTGAAGATTCAGACATCTCTACTACATCTAAACATGCCATGACGTAAGAAGCACAAAGGACTTCAGGGAGAGTAAAGGATGACAGGAATGAGGGACAGAAACCTCAGATTTCCAAAAGAAAGCTACAGACCAGAGATTCTCCAGACTGAGATGGAGAGAAGAATTCCAAGGATAGGAGCAAAAGTGGAGAGATGAGTATTCAGGAAGACAGGGAATGAGAGAAGATGGCGTGACTGCTGAGCTCTCAGGACATGCTTTAACACAATGTGGACAGTAAAGGTGACCAAGTAGTGACAGAAGATGAGACTGGAGAGGAAAGAAGCATCTTAACCTCAAGAGGACTGTAAGGGTTAGAAGACTTGGCATTTTATCAACATGAAGAGAGATTATGCTTAAGTCAGGAGACATTCTATCACAGAATATAGAGGTGTTCTTCAAAAGTGTCACAATCCTCAAGGTCATAGGCAATAAATTCTCACATGTAGAAAGAGTGTCTAAGGAGATATGATGACTACATGTAACATAGCATCCTAAATGGGATCTTAGGACAGAAACATGACATCAGGGCACACTGAGGGGATTTGAATGAAGAATGAGATTTAATTAACAGTAACAAATTAAAGTTTTCATTAATTATAAAGATGTACTATGCTAATTTGCTATTATCCATTTCAGACAGTAAAAAGTACAAGTAACAGATCTGTGAAGACTTCTAAGCTATCACTTTTCTGTAACCCAGTACATTGTGTGTATATTTCTGTGAGTGCAGTCATATACACACAAGGTGTGGTGGCCAGAGGACCACCTACCTCATTCATAGGAGCCATAGACTGTAGTTTTAAGCTGAGGTTTCCTAGAAGTTAAGAAGCCTCTTCACTTCAAGAGGACTTTAATGATTGGAAGACTTGGTATTGGACTCACCACAAAGCCCACACTGCCTGGCTAGTGAGCTCCAGTTCCTCCTGCCCCTGCCTCTCCAGCATAGGGAATGCAGGAGCACTATGTCCATTCAGCCTGTCACAGGGGTTCTAAGAACTGGATTCAGTCTCTTGTGATGCAAAGCAAAACAAGTGCTTATCAACTAAGTCCCAGCCCCACCCCTCTCTTTTTTTGAAACAAGGTCACATGTAGTTTGGACTAGCCTTGGATTTTCTATGTAGCTAAAGATGACCCGATGCTCCTGATTCTCCCCAAATTCTAAGTGTTGGAATCACGTATGTGTCACCAGGCCTCATTAGAATGTCTCTAGAAAACCAATTGTTCAGGTATTATCATAATATATGGGAGAAGTAAAAGATAAAAGAAACTAGAAGGT